>NC_048604.1:41282946-41625143 GCF_003668045.3 Cricetulus griseus | reverse complement strand
GGTTTAGCACACCTAATACCTTAAGCTAAGACTACAATCTCTTAAGTTAAGACTACTATTTCTATGGATCTATATATATTTAATTTTTTCTTAATATGAAATACATTTTAATTTTAATTCCCAAATTCAAACATTCTAAGCCTTTAGCCACATACTTCTAGCTATCATGGCTATATAAGATAGATACACAATATTCACAATATTTTCAATTATACAAAAAAATTTGAACAGTGCTATTCTAAAATGTTTATTCTAAGAATAATATTTTGAAAGATTTATTTTTATTTATGTGTATGGGAGTGTCTGTGTGAATGCGTGCCTTATATATGCAGGTACCCATTAAGACACTGGACAATAGAAAAAAACAAACTTCTGAACTATATTCGTCATTGTACTTCAAGGATGTATTGATCTCAGTATGGAAACCAGGATATGTGTTACATTGGGGTAGGGGTTCCTCCTTTGCTTCTACAGGAGAAGAAAAGCTTTGGATACCATCAAAGTTGGTCAAGATCCGGTTTGAGCAGGAGAAACCTCTTGATGAGGAAAAAATGATAGGTCATCCACCAAGGTATATCCCACGAGTTGTATGGCGACCTCACAAAGGTGGGGGGAATGTTTTGTTTTTGTGTTAACAGGAAAACCCATCTCCAAAAAGCAAAAAGGCACCAAACATGTAGATGCCTAAAGAAGAGAGGATAGCTATCCAGAAAATAGCATCATACAAAGAAAAATCTGATGTATGGTAAAATATTTATACTAAACCATTTCCCTGCTTCCCAGCACTATCATAGTCCCTACTCACATAAAAATCAAACCTGGCTTTGGAGTTGGACTTGGCCCTCCTTCTCCAAATTCAAACATGTTGTTTAAATAAAATCCAGAGTTTCTGTCTCATATCAAAAGGCCATTGGGGTAAGACCGAAGAAAACAAAATCTAGGACTACTATTGTCTTAACTCTGTATTCTCTAAAATCCTAATTTTCCTCATTGTTAATTTCATCCTTATTGTTACCTTTCCTGGTATATTTACCTATGGGAGTTAAACTTTCTGTGCTGATATTAATGTTTAAGTCCTCCACAGCAGAAAAAAAAGAGTTTCCTAACAGCAATCTTTGAACTCTCCAGAAAGAAGAGGGGCCCTACATCATAGATTCCGCTTGATTCAACTTGATGCCTCTGAACTAACAAATGCCACCCTAAAACCGGTTTGGGACTATAAGAATCCAGATGACTCAAGACTAGCTAGCTGAAATGGTGCACCTTCTTTCTTTTTCATTTTTAATTTAAATTAGAAACGAGATTGTTTTACATGTCAAACCCAGTTCCCTCTCCCTCTCCGCTTCCCCTGCTTCCTTACTAGCTCCTTACCCCATACCCTTTTTGCTCCCCAGGGAGGGTGAGGCCTTACATGGAGGATCTTCAGAGTCTGTCATATCCTTTGGAGCAGCGTCATGTGTCTAGGCCGAGAGAGCATCCCTCTATGTGGAATGGGTTCCCAAAGTCCACCTTCTTATTACACTCTGGCCAGACCTTCAGATTAGAACTTCAGTCAAGCATCTCCTGCCACACAGAGACTAGCTACAAATGTTACCCTAGTGGAGACTTTATGTTGTTCTATTTTTTTTCCTACAGTATCCCTTGGAGTTTTTTGTCCCATTTCAGCAGGAAGTAATCCTAAGTAAACAATATCCCTTTCCCCTACTGTTGGCTTTAGGGGATAATATTCACCTTCATAGGGTTGGTTTTAGTTGTTTAGGGTTGGGTATGGAAGGTGATGCTCAGACTGATATCTCTTTTAGATAAGTTTAAGTGTATGGATGGGAAAGGTATGGTTAAGATGGGATATAGGTATATTAACATATTTTCTAGTGAACTAACTTTAGCAAATGTTAGCTGTAGATAAATTGTTAGATTATTGTATGTTTTTCTGTTTACAATGTTTTGCACACAAATATAAAACTATCTCAATGTATATACATTTTATATATTGATACAACTTAGGATATTTTATCATATTGCACTTTACATTCTACCTCTAGTCAAGACATTTCAATTATATCTCTGTTATTGAGAATTATATATATGTACACAGTTACATATTTTGAGGTCATTTTCCTGGTTAAATTATTTTGCAAGCTTCAGACATCGTACAACTGTGTTTTTGAGAATTATAGTTTTATCACCCATGTTTCTTATTTATGAGATTAGGCAGACATAGATATTTGATCTTCAAACACTTCATAGAGCTGCAGAAAATGGCATTTAAATGTTTTAATATTAGTTCTCCATTGATATGAGACACAATTGCTCCTGACAGCACTGAGCTTTCCTGAAAAAATGTTGGACACTGATGACATTCGTTCTGGAGTCTGTTCTCTCCTCAGCTAATGGCCTCTTGGGCAAAGAACTGTCCCCATCTCAACTGCTGACTTTGGACATGCTGTCCTACTGTGCTTGCAGGAGATAAACTTAGAAGACTGCTGAACCTTGCCAAGCCAGTGTAAGACAGCCTTTCTACCTCCCTGCTTCTGTGTTGGTCAGTCAGATACTCTAGGCCTTAGCCAAAGCTGGTTGCTCCTATGCTGCTGTGAGACTCTGGGTGACTGTCCAGATAGCCTGCTGTTTCTGTCTTCGCTGCACCTTTGGAAGTTGCTCACCTGTACTTCCTGCCTACCTTAGTATTGTTATCCTCCTTCTCAGGTCTTGATGAGGTTGAAGATTAGACTATCACAATTATTGTTCTCTCTTCCTAGATAGAAATATTAAGTGCAAGACTTAAACATTCCAGCTTAGGACAACCCTATAGTAATCTCTGTTATGTCTTTACCCTAGGACTGGATATGTAGTTCTTGCCATTTGCTCTTGTTGCACTGGCAAAAGGTCTTAGGTGTGTTTGTTCTTATTTTTCCTTCTCCTAGAGCATACTTGATATTTGCTATCTTTGTATATAGTTTCGTATCAAGCCTAAATCTTTTTCTTTAGATTAAAAGCAGAATTGTAGTGAGATATCCATCCCGCCCATACCGGTAGCACTGATCACTCCCATTTGGGCGTGGTCACAGGTGAAGACATGATGGAGGAAAGGACTAAATCTGGGGTCCTGGACCTCAGAGCTCTCTCTTGCTTCTGGTCATGTCACAGGGAGCAGCCTGGGAGGATCCTTGGAGCTGGAACCTGTGGCAGTCACCAGATTCTTGTGTAAGTGCATTCTCCCCGAATAAACTTCACTTAACCTCTACTGAGTCTATTGAATCTTGATTCCCATGCAATAATTAGTGGTTACACTGATGGCTTGCACTTACACCATTCAAAACAAGAAAGGAACTAGCTTGTTTGTCATGGCTCAAGTAAACTTTTGCTTTCTCATTGGGAGCATTTTTAGGAGCTATTCTTACAGTATTCTGTGAGAAAATCTCCTAGAATCAATATCAAATTAATTATTCCATACTTTCTGGAATCCTTCTGTGTCTGGTTGTAAGTTTAATTTTTGCCTATTTCTAGACTTGTGCCCCTTCCATTATGCTTCAAAGAGCATAACAATTGGATCTTTAGTTGTTTTTTTCTTATTGTGATTGTATTTTATTTTTCTGAGCCTAGAGACTTGTTCATAAACACACACACACACACACACACACACACACACACACACACACACACAATGCCTACTGCCATCAATTTTTTTCCTCTTCAACTTCTCTATAAAACTGTGTTACTATATTTTTGGTTCAGTAATTATTCATTCAGAAATTGAGCTTTAAATGTTCTTAATCATGTTTCACTGACTCTACAATTGGAATATATGCTACCTTGTCTAAGCCATGGGATCATTAGCATTCTAACATAAACTCAGCCCCCCAAAGTATGTGATTCCTCTTCATAGTTCATTTTTTACACAAAACACACACACAAAAAAAATTGGGGTAGTTAACCAACACTTTAATATTTTTAAGAAACGACATACTTTTTTGTTTTTGTTTTTTTTTTTTTGAGACAGGGTTTCTCTGTGGCTTTGGAGGCTGTCCTGGAACTAGCTCTTGCAGACCAGGCAGGTCTGGAACTCACAGAGATCTGCCTCCCAAGTGCTGGGATTAACACACTTTTTTATCTGATGAAAAAAATATATGTATGAATAAATGTATGTGTATTATAAGTATATAAAAGATAAAGAATTACAGTGATTTGTTTTTTCATTACTCTTGGGTCACATTTTCTTAAAGTGTATCTCCTGAGTGCAATTTCCTGATATCTACATACATATGCATAAATATATTCTGATTTTGAATAAAAATCCTATGTTCTTAAAAATTGATTTTTGTCATATGTATGCATGGTATCATTACTGCTTCTCCCAAACAGTACAATGATCTATATTTAGGAAAATCTTGTCCAGATAGTTTTCTTTATCTTTAGTGTACCCACAACAATGTTATGTGTTTCCTGTATGCTTTCTTTTATCTCCATACAAATACTATCCATCCTGCTTTTAAGATAAATTTCTTTTCTACATAAATGGATAATATCTTGGAGTTCAGTGCTAGAATTCTGTGGTCTTCTCCTTTTTTAAAAAATGTTATTTTCTAGCTTTGCACTGCTAACCTTAATTAGTTTTAAAAACTTGACTGGTATTATTGGAGATTTTTCTGTACCCACACATTTCAAATTTCCTATGTTGTCAATATATAGTGCTCTCCTAGCCGAATCCAAAATATTAGATCTGAATCTTTCAGAATTTAGAGAACTCACTTAAAGTAGGAACATAACAATATTAATACAGTATTACTAGATTATTCTAAGAGCGTAAACAATGGTCAATAAAGTTTGGGATTCTTTAGTCTTTCATATTAACATGATCGAGTGTGTGTATATGTAACAAGCAATAGCAAATGTGTATCCTGAAGTTGCTGGGCTGGGGATTTGAGGATGAGAATGGTATATCTTTTAAAACAAGAAAAGGCTAAGAAGAAAAGGAAGCTTGATGATCAATTTCAGAAATCTGGCTATTGGCTTCAGTGGTCCTAGTTTAATTCTCCTATAAAACAATTGACTTTATTTTTAAGAGTTGCATTCCAGTTTTCAAGAGCAATGAAACCATGTTCATCCAGGATCAGGTTTCCAGGGCCTCATTTTAGAAACAAGCATAGCTCAAACCAGGCTGAGCTTAAGAGCATTCCATGACAAGCAACAGAAGCTTTGCAAACTATGGTCAGAAGGCACATTTCATGACCTTTAGCCTGACGAATAGTGTGTGGATTGTTGCTTTTTCCCCAGAGAAAGAGCACGTAGGAAACGTAAAAAAAGCAAGGTAGCAAAATTGTTCAGAACTGTTGTAGAAACTGTAGCACTCCAAATACACCTCCACAAGCAAAATTTTATCAAGTCTTTAGCACAACAATTCCCAAAGTTTTCCTCCTCCTTACTAGGACTTCTTGAGATTTCCAGATAGATATGCTGCCCCATGTTGATTTTAAGATAATGGACCAGTAGTGGTTTGAATTATGCATGTGTGGATCTTCTTTTCAAGAGAAGTGTTGTATACCCTTGCTTGACTATTCCTTCCCAGGACCCTATCCGGTACACAATAAACTCATGCTAATAGAATTTTTGAGATAATTCATTTTCAGAAGTGACATCTTAGAGGAAACCTAATAACTGACAGACCTTTTGTTTACAGCAGTCTTTCTTAATCCTCAGTAGCTTTCCACGGTTTCACTTAACCACTGTGAGCTATGCTTCTGAAGTATTGACTGGAAAATTCCAGAAGTAATTGATTTATAAGTTTCCAATTACTTTCATTGAAGTATGTTATTATAATTGTATCATTAGTTATTGTTAATTTCTTTCATTATGCTTCATAATGTTTCATAATTTCTTTCATGGGTATCAAGTATAAAAAATAATAGGTGCATATATAATGGGGGCTTTGTAATATATTCTCTGAAGATAAATGAGGTGGTATTGTACTTAATTTTTTTAAAATACAGTATTTCATAACATTCAAACTTTAAGGTAACATTGTATATCTATTGGCATATATTTGTGATAGTAAATGCATAAATGAAGGAAAGGGAACAACAATTGAAAATCTTTTATTGTTTTACTTTGGATCATCTTGCCTCTGCTTCTAGAGAGATTTGGAATCTTTGAAACCATTACTTTTCATGAGTTTTTAGTATTATTCTTTCAAGACTAATATTATTAGCCAAGTCTATGAAAAAAATGAATATGTAGTTCTTTTTACAAAGATGGAATTACTGACTTGGAATTTGATTTTCTACTAAAAGGCACATTGACTGGTGAGAAAGGAGATGTTATCAAGACCAAAGAGGCACACTGGGCCCTTGGGGGGCTCAAACCCTTTCTTTACATCATTTTACAATTTTTTTTCTCAAGTGGCTAACTAGTTAGCTGTTCCTTTGCATTTAGTGTGACACATCTGCTAAGGAGGATTTCTCACAAACACAGCCTCCTTTCAAGTCCTCACTGAATACAGTTCATTCCCAGCCAAAAATCTCTCTGGGAGAAATGTTAATGGATTTCAAAACTATTTTTATTTATTCTTTGAGAATTTCATACATGTATACAGTGTACCTTTATCATGTGGACTCTGCTCTTCAAGTCCTCCAAGACCCCTCCCATCATGTCTCCCTCTCAACTGCTTATACTCTTTTCTTTATAACTCACTGGGTTCAGTTAGTGTTGCCCATGTGTGTGTGAGTGTAGGACCTCCACTGGAGCATGGACCACTTACCAGGGGCCATATCCAGGAAGGAAACTGTCTAACCCTCCCCCAGCAGCCAACAACTGCTAATAGCTTCTCTCCTAGGGGTAGGGCTTCATGAACCCTCACCCCATCTATGGTGGAATTTCCACTAAGGAGCCACTGCATGTCTTCTAATGGGGGATTTTTAGGGGCACTGAAGGTTGCTTGTGAATTTTCTGGACAGATCTTCAGCTTCAAATCCGTGAAATTTCCGTATTAGATACTCTTCCTGGAGCTCTTTGCCCAGAGAATCATAGACTTTGCTTAGGCAACGACTAAGTCCCATTTCTTTTTATAAAGCTCATGATACTTCTTTTAGGAGGGCTGGAGTACTAAAAGGGGGAAGGGGGAACTGGATAGCTCAGGGGCCTAGCTAGTGTTATCTGATCTCACTTACCCTTGGGCTTTTTTGAATCTGGCTGCTCTTCATACAGTCTCAAAATATGCACCAGCCCTTCCCCAGCAATTGACAAGTGGTCTCTGGAGTCAGAGTGCCTGGGTTGGAAGCCAGGATCATCTAATTATTTACTACCTGTGGGGCTTTAAGCAAGTCACTTCTTAACTCTCTGCCTCGATTTGCCTAACTAAACAATGAAGACTATAATGAATAAACTAGAAAAACGTTGGCAAAATGAAGGAGATATTACATGCAAAGCTATTGGCGCCTATGGTAAACATTTCAATAAAATTTAGTTATAAAATATATCAACAACCAGAAGTTTAAAAGGACCTGGGGACTTAAGAAAACGCAATGGGTTGGAGGAAGAGAGTGTGGAAAAACATGGGACCTCAAATGTGGGCTGAGAGATCATTCCTGGGTAAAAAAACAGCCTGACAAATTCCTGGACCTTGGACAAAGTAGGATTACTTTTATGGCTGTTGAGGTCAGGAGGGAGGGAAGGGAGGACAGGGAGGGTGGAGAAGCATGTGGGACAGGGTTAGGGAAACTGGACTGTGGGGTGAGGGGAAGAGAAGCCCTGGAGTTGGAAAACAGGTGCTGTGTTTGAAGTCTGTCTTCTGAGCTGAGCCTTTGGGTGCTATCCGTATGTGCTGGTGCAGTAGTCGGGTTGACTTTCTCCAAGTACGTCTCAAAAAAATCCCCATAATGTCATCTTAAAAGGCAAAGTGTCCACATTCCTCCTTTTTCCTTGAAAATCATAACCAAAATAAATAAATAAATAAATAGTTTCTGTACGGAGTTCGGGTTAAACATCTAGGTTCTGATTGCCCCACCCACAGGAGGCCATCCAGACACTTTAACCAGACCTGTAGAGTCAAGAAGCTCCTGCAGTTTCCCAATATGCGACTGGAAAACACAAAGATCTAATCTGGATTCTCTTGCTTGGTCAGGATTTGCTTTCCTAGGCTGAAACAGTTGGCCACAGAGGCATTTCCCCAACCCCCACATTCAGCAAACATTGGAGGTAAAAATGTCAGCTTGTGAATATGTCTTCACTTTAACAAAGAAAAAGTAAGATCATTTTAGGATTATCTTCAAAGTCCCTGTAATTGTATTTCTTGATTTCCTTGGCTTGATTTCTTAGAACAAGACATACATACAAAATTGTAATTTTCTATGAAATGCAAATCTTCCTTTTTAAAGTTACAGAATGTTCATTTTCCAATTTCCACTTAGGAAAACCCAGAAGCATTTGACTGGACATTCAGGAAATCTTAAATTGTTTTTAAAGGAATAGGATTTTGTGTGGCAGAGTTGTCAAGAATTAAGTTCTTTAAAAGTATAATTTCTGCGATAAGTGTGTGTGTGTGTGTGTGTGTGTGTGTGTGTGTGTGTAAAATTTGGTTGAAGAAGATTCAAGTTAGTACACCCAGGCTTGTTATTTTGAAGGAGGTGCTGGTTGGTTGATTCTGTAGCCATTAACAGAGAATCTTTAAGTAGCGAGACCGGGTTCCTCGGACAAGCTGTAGCCATTACAGAGCTCACCGAGTCTCTGAGATAAAGGATCGTAAAGAAGTCAAACTCTAGCGTTGAAACAGACAGAAAATAAACAAAATCTACTAGCATATAAGAGAAATAATTACAAAATTTTGGAAGCTGAGTCCGAAATGATAAACTCGAGGACAGTGGGAGGAATTATTCGTATAAATCTCCTTTAAGATAGTTAACAAACTTTGTTCATTAAAAAAAGAAAAAAAAAAGAAAGAAACAGGAAACAAATTCCTAATAGCACTGTGACTTGGAGCACAGTAAGCTAGCTCCGGGGAATGTAAGCAGTTTCAGGACATTTTCTAAAGTGTTCTTTGTAGTGTGCAAGAGCTTAGAACGTGGTTAGTTTTAAGCACTGGCTCCCTTTTCTGTAAATGCTTGAAGGAACCAAGTGGCAGCCTCCTTGCGCTTTGCGGGGAAACGAGGCGCACAGCTTCGGAGCCCTTAAAAGTTTTGCAATGAATGAGTGAATGAATGAAACCCGGCCGGGACGCTGGAGGCTGGAAAGCAAGCAGAAACTTTCTGAGCTCACTGCAAGCTCAAAACCTGCAAATTTAGGACACAGGACAGCCAGGGCTGCTGACACTGAGTCTGTGTCTCTTAACCTAAACACCTGTTCTCAGGTGTGTTTTTGACTGAGCAGCCTCCTCCGCCAGACGCCAGTTAGCCCTTGGGCTAGAGGAGAAGCAGATGCCTCCAGGGGGATCTAAGGAACTTTCTGCTCTGTACTGAGCTGCTAGTAGCTCTGAAAATTCACGTTGTAGGCGACCTAAAGACTCCATTCCTGCATTCACACTAGAGCACACACCCAAGTCTGATCCCTAATCCGACGGGCGAATCCTTTCCTTCTCTTTCCTGATTTTTTTTCCCGATCAACGGAGCAATTAAATTAGAGGCAATGGGAAAGAGAACCCAGACCACTAGGAAAGTTACAGTGTTTCTTTGGGGGGAGACGATGGTGCGGGTTGTTTGGACTGTGGCAGAGCTGTGGGGCCCAGACTGGGAGCGGCGCTGAGCGGGACCGGTTTTCCGGGGCTGGCAGCTGCCTAGCAAAAGTTTCCTGTGGAACAGTGGCCGGCGGGGGGGGGGCGGGGCGGCAGGCGCAGCCCAGGACCCGGGGGCGGGGTGCGCGAGGCAAGAGGCTGGCCCGAAGACCGTTAGAGAGGCTCGCTCAGCCCCGGGGCCCCCTGGCTCGCCTCCCTGCTGAGCGGCTGCCCACCTGGCGACGTGACGCTCCACCAATCCCCTTCGAGCTCCTCCGGGCCCCTGCGCCTTGCACCGCCCCCCTCCTCACCCTGAAAGGCGCACCCTGCCCCGGCCGCAGTGCGCTCTCGCTGCGGAGCACCCTTCTGGCTTCTTCGTCTCTCAGACGGACGGACGCTGGAGCTCTTCTCTTGCCCTTAGCCAAACTTACTTTCCCGCCTCTTGAAAACTCGAACTTTCTTCTTCCTCCTCCCTTCAGCTCGCTCTTTTCCACTCCGTTCTCCTCCTCTCCCACGCCACAAACCCACGTCCCCTTTCCTCTCTCCCATCCCCTCCTCCCTTCCCGGGACCCCCTTAAACTCTTCTTCCTCCTTCATCTCAGAGACTCAGTTCCAGCGCTCCTGCTGGACTCGGTCTCCTGCTCGGTCTCCTGCTCCAGTTCTTCTTCTCGAAGTCATGGCAGGACCTGGGGGCTGGAGGGACAAGGAGGTGACAGATCTGGGTCACTTACCGGTGAGTAAAGGACCCCCGGGCCACCGCCCTCCTTATGCGCTTCTTTCTGGGGCTTTTGAAAGCCTGGGGGGGGGGCCACACCCTCCAGCAGCCTAGGCCAGGACTTCGACGGACTGTGACTCAGGATGGGCCAGGAAAGCTCCTGAACAGAATCAGCGTCCCTGGGCTGCTGGCTAAGGTGAAGGCCACAAAAAAAAAAAAAAAAAAAAAAAAAAAAAAAAAAAAAAAAGGACAGGGTGACGTTGGGGAGAAAGAAGTGGGTCCTACAGGGTGGGGCCTTTTCTAAATAGAGCCCGCTTTGTCTAGCTGCGCCCGGGTACGGGTACCTGTAATAACAGCATTCGTGGAGAGGACAAGTGGCTGCGCCCCCCTCCCCCGCTTCTTTTGCCAGCAGAAATCTCTACCTATGGGTGACCCCTAAAAAAGTAATGAGCACTAGAAAATTGAAGCATTGAGTCACACTGCTCTCACTTTGTAGCAGTAGTTTCTAAAAGTTTATTCTCACCAGGAAAATGTTCTCGATTTAGTATTGCTGGAGCGGGAAGAACTCGACGGCGCCTGGATAAGAACTGAATTCTGTACATGCCTTTTAATTTTTGAAACAATGTATTATGTCCCTTAGATAACGAAATATATTTTTTTGTTCCTGGTTATGTGCAGGGTCTCCTTTTACTCCATGTCCAGTTGAAATTGATTGGTGAGCTATTAAAGGCATCATAAACAGCAGACTTACTACTGTAATAACACCGTTTATTTCATTGGCATCTGGTTTCTGGCTGATACTGGATCCCACCCAAATCCATTTTTCAAGTTCCCTTTTTAGATTGGCATTTCACTTGCACCCTCTCTTGAATGCAAAGGGCCCCTGGACTCTCCAAAGGAGAACTAAGCAGGCGCTGTGCTGGAATGATCGCCAAGCATGTGTAGTTCAGGGCATTGGCCTCCTTGCCTTGAGTAAAGCTAAATATTAACTGTGAGGTTATAGGACTACTCAAAGTCATCTTGCCTTAATTAATTTTGTGTATGTTTGGCATTTAAATATATGGGTTGTTAATGATGGCAGATACCTGCCTCCCTAAAAATGGGACACTCCCAAGGCCTCCTTTTATAATTTTGCGAGTGGTATGGTATATGGAGAGGGGAAGTGATCTACGTGGGTAATATTTTAGCAAACTGTTATCAATCAATCATTAAGAGCACATACTTCAAGTCAAAACTGTTGAATGGCAACAATTAGAAATGTTATTGTTGCAACTCCATAAAATAAGACCAAACATTAAAAAAAATTAAACCATTTTTTCATCCCACATGCACCTGAAACCATTTCTTTTCCAGGATGTATACATGATATTATGGATTATGGAGGACTCAATTGGTGGATTGCCTTTTGAGCAGAATTTTCTTTTTCAGATTACGATTGATTTGTTCCTGAATAAGACTGTAAAGCCAGTGAGTGAGCTGCTCGTCTCCTCATCATTCTTGGTGTGTGTGTGTGTGTGTGTGTGTGTGTGTGTGTGTGTGTGTGTGTAAGCACACATGGACAAGCTGAAATAAACTGCTGTCTAAAAATGACCACATTAGGGGATGGAAAAGACCTTATAGAAATGATAGCACAGGGAACTCCAAACCCAAAGAACAACAACCACAAAAAAGTAAAGGTGCTATTACCACAAACATTGGAGATAAATTCCCTGCATTAACTATCCTAGTCATGGCTTTGGGACATACAGATCTGATGAGAGTCCATGAGATAAGCAAAAAGGCTGAAATCTTTATATTATAGTTCACTAAGCATTACTGTTCTCAAGATTGGGTGAGGATGGCAGTAGATACAGGAGAAAAAGATGAAGTTGGTTTGTAATTTTAGGGAATATGGGAAAGACACATAAACATAGGGTACAAATGATATTTTCCCTCATTTTAAATCATGGAAGGTTCAATTTAGGAAAATTCTTATATTTCAGAATTTTGTATTAGAGTAATTTTTCTGTACTATCTGAGAAAATCATGGGTAATTCTCCCCTCTCCTTAGATTCAAATTCCAAGAAAAGAAATATAGCTGCAAGCAGCATACTCTTCAATTTTTTCTTTATATCAAATGTTTGGAGACTTAAAGTCATTGTTTCTTTAGTCAGTGAGCTATAGTTTTTTTGTTGTTTTGTTTTACATTTAACTTGTATTTCGAAGACTTTGAAGTAAATGAATAGATGAATTGATAGTTAAGTTAGATAGACATTTACATTTTGATGCAGAGAGATGTGATCAAGCAAAACAAACAAACAAAAACGGCATAGGGCAGTGTCCCTTGCAATAGTTATTTTCAATAGGACACATGTGAAGGACAGAATATTGGCATACGTCCCTGCTAAGTGTAACAGTTTAGAAACAGCTAGATAATGAGGGGAGATTATAACCTTCAAATGTCAACTTGATCAAAAAGAATCTTGGAGGCCTGGGTATGGACTGACTGAGCTTTAGAATACATGCCTAGCATGCACAGGTCTTGGGTTCAATTCCCATATTACGTAGCACACACAAACATATATACAAATCTTTCAGAGTATAGAAGTATAATTAGATATATGTTTGGGATTTATACATTACATACTCTTTATGATCAATTAAATGAATGTAGCATGTGCTTGTACAAGAGTATAAATTGGGATTTAAAGAAACAGATGGAAACTTGAGTCATGGAAGTAGAAGGACCATGATTTTGGGGCTAGTGCTGGCTGCATAGTGAGTTCCAGAATAGCCTGAACTTCCAAAAGGACAAGTGCTATAAATATATGTGATATTTTTAATTAGATAATATTTACGCCTAAAACATTAAGCAGTAGTGAAATTAGCAGAGAGAAATTACATAAATTTCACAATTGTAAATGCTATTTTGATGCAATTATAAAGCCTCTTGTATAGGGCCTTAGCAACATAGATAAGAAAGCCATTACAATTATCAGTGAATAGGTCAATTCAATCATATTTGCTCTTGTTTTTAAGACAGAGTTTCATGTGGCTCTGGCAGGCTTCCAGTTATTTATATAGCTGACACTGGTCTTGAGCTCTTGGTTCTTCTGCCTTTATTTTCTAAGTGCTGGTAGTAAAAATAGATCACCACAGAATCATACTTGTCAATGACCTGCTCTAACTTTTCCCAATTTTTAATTGAATATATACTTCCTATAGGAGAAGAAAAGTAGAGAGATTTGTAGTTTATGCTTCCTTTCTTTGCAGAGAATTGTATTGTGTTATAATTGCATATAACATTTTTGTTAATTTATAATTTATTATATATATATATTTATATATAGGACAGGTAAGCCTTCCTAACTCAATCTTCTTCCTCTCTAAATCTAGCTGGTTGCATTGGTGGTTCAGTGATAGAATTCTCACCTGCCAAATCTAGCTGGTCTTGCACTACGATTGTCTCTCAAGCCTTCTATGCCCAGTATGGTAATGACATTCCTTGTGGATTTGGGCTTGGTATTTGACACTGCCATGTATACTCCTAATCTATATTGGGGTCAGGATTAGACAGGCTTTGAGGACAGTAGTGGCAGAGGTGATCTGAAATAGTACATGATCTAAACACTATATTTGAAATACACTAGGTTTACTGTTAAATATAACTTCCAGTTTTCCCAGTCTTCACTACGAAGGCAAAACCTGAGTTCCGCATTCAGTCATGAGAAGCTTCCCACTTTACCAAGCCCCTTAGCTGCTCTGTGAAAGCAATTTTGCCTTCAAGCGCACAAGGTTTGAAATATCCAGCATATCATCCATTACATGTAGAATACTGCCTCAGCTTGACATTGCAATTCAATCTATTTTCTGAGGCACGTTCCCTGTCTCCAGAACAGCGTTTTTCCATAGTTTAGTGCACAGAGGCAGGGTACGTGTGTTGAGAGTCCTCTGGGTGTCTTAAAAGAATTGTCCAAGGGAATTGTGATTTCATAATGAGAATTCTTTCGTTTTAAACAGGATTTCTATATGAGTCTCATGAAGGGAATATATATTCAACCCATGGACTATGAAGTAGAGATCTATACAGATTTTTCCTTCGTAAGCTCTGATTCTATTGGGAAGCTCATCCTTGTCACTGTCTCTGAGTTTCACTCTACTGTTTATCTCATTAGAACCAACGTTTTAGGAACTCTACCTAAAAGGTCTTTTCATCAAATTACTATTTGTAACATTAAAAATAATGGAAGAAAAACACTCTCTATACTCAGTGTTTATTCTCACCCCCTTTGTTATGTAACCAGTGGAACATGTTCCCTAATCTTTAAGTGAATGGAAGTACATTTGAAACTTCTTGCTACTGTGTTGACCAAGTATTGCTTTTCTTTCCTCTGGTGTATAGGCGCATTTAGTTTTATTGATCAGGCTAGGAAATGTGTCTTCCTTGACCAGGAAACACTGCCTTCTAGTGGTTCATTTGCTTCATTCTTCCACACCCTTACGAAAATTAACCACTGGGATGCTCAGTCTTTCCTTCTCCTGCCTTCCTTCAGAAGAAACAACTCTCAAATTCCAGTTTTCAAGGACAGCTGCATTAGGGATTTTAATTTACTGGAGATAATTTTGGATATATAGAAATATGTGAAAAATAGTTTTAAAAATTGCCTAAAAGTTTCTGGCTCAGAAATAAGTTGACTTTTTTTTTTTCCATCTCACTTTTTGAGGGAAGATCTAGGAATTTGGGTATCTTATTTTATTGTCCAGAATACATATGGACTGACTAAAAATGGAAAATGGGATATAAATATTGTACATTAGTTTAAAAATCAGCACAGTTCTTCCTCTTTTTATATGAATTTAGTAAATCATTTAGTTGTAGAACAGATTAGAGGTGAGATAAGGATTAACAAGAGCACACGGAATGAATGGAAGGAATAGCCTTAGAATATAGGAATACTAAGTTTGATATGCTTTTAAAACTTGAAATTTAAAAATGTATTGTTTTATTTAAATTGAACATTAGGGTAAGTAAGATGATTTCATTCCTTGTGACTAGAAAACAAAGATTTCTGACAACATTAACAAAGCCAAAACAAGATTTCTGTGATTTTCACAGTACACTTCCTCACTTTTTCTTTTGAGTAATTAGACACTGACTTAAAACCCCACTGTAGATATGCTTATGGTTGAAGGGCAGAGATGGGATAAGATACATTTCTGAAGATTCAGAGATTCCAGCTACATATCAACAGACAATGTGAGAGTTCCCAAACCTGGTATCTTATCACAATGAACACAACTGTGCATATAAAAGTAATAGCTTACCAATAGGATTTAGATAGCTTGTTTGTTTTAAAAAGTAACCTGGGCCAGCAAGATTGGCTCAGCAGGTAAAGGTGCTTGTGGCCAAGTCTGAAGACTGGAGTTCCATCCCCTGAATCTGAAAGCTGAAAGCACGGACTCCAAGAAGCTGTCCTCTGACCTCCATATGTGCAGCATGGCATGCATAATGTGCCCCCACACATCACAGAATAAATAAATAAATAAATAAATAAATAAATAAATAAATAATGCATTTTTATAAAGTGAGCAGTTGTTGTTTCTAGAATTGTTAACGGTGTAAATAAACTTTTCAATGATATGTTTGGAAGAAACATGCTACTCTTTTGTTGCTTACCTTTTCCCATAAGTCTTCCAGAGAGTCATAGCAAAAATTCTGTACAAGATATTAAATATACTTTGCTTCTCAAGTACTAAAAGCTGTCATTTAAAGATATTTTTATTTTCAGCTGGAAGATATGCCTTGATCTACTTTCTTATAATCATGACTTTATTGTGTTATTCTTCATTTTAATGAGTATTTTAAGAAAAGAGAACTCTGGATTGCTGCCTTAATGCTTTTGTCAATTCTGTGGAAACATCTGGATTTTTGGATGAAAGTACCAGATAATTTGTCCTGCAAAATATTAGAACTCAGAAATCACTGAACACAATGCCTTCATTTTCCACATGTGATAATGGAACCCAACAGAATAAATGTCACCCAGAGTTGTATAGTTAGTTATTAACAACTCTGGAGCCAAAACTCACTTCTCCTGACTGTCCATCCATTTGTATACTTGTTGACTAAGATTAATCCAGAGTTGTCATTTAACTATGACAGTTTTGCTAGATCACATAAACATCACACAAATCTTAAGAAATCTATGACTTTCTTCATGTATGTTCTTTACACTAAGTAGCTGTTTACTCTTTTTTATCTTGCATTTTTTCACAGGGATAAAATTATTTTATAACATCATTAAATATTTGTGTTCTGTACACTTTCTGGATTTCTAAGTATTTGCCAGTGCCTTTACCGTTATTTGTATAAATTGACATCTACTCATGGTTCATACATTTTTTTTAAATCTCTGGTGTTGATTAAAAATCAAACTTTATGGAATCATTTTTGGTGAACAGGAAGATAATACTCACATGACAAGGTAAGAGCATAATCCTCGATGATGAGTAGGAAAGATTTAGCACTGTATCCATAAATATATTTTATTTGGTATGGAGAGTCAAAAGAATATTGATCAGTTTGTGCCATGAAAAGACAGTTGATATAATTGTGAATGTAAGAAGCAAAACCAACATTATCTCCGGGTTTTAGACAGACACTCCTAATGCCATGATTTGTGCTTTATTGTCCATATATATAAACAGTAGTTCTAAGTGTTTCTGTGCTATAAATTAGTTAATTAGACTTTGTCCAATATCTACCCCTCCTTCATGAATGTTAAACGTTTAATCGATCTTGTTAGAACTCAGAAAGGGATAATAAGTGAATACTTCTTTAGCAAATGTCTGAACTTATTTCTGTCTTACTTATATCTTTGTAGTTTACTCAGAATTACTTACCTATGGTGATATTATTTATAATTTATTAAAGCTTGCCTGAGGATTCAGAAACCAAGGTCAACTACAAACTATAGAAGCCAGGCACACACCTTTAATCCTAGCAGCCAAAAGGTAGGAGGTGTTGGTACACATCTTTAATCCTAGGACTCAGGATTAAGAGGTAGATGGATCTTCGTTGAGTCCAAGGCCACCCATATCTACACAAGATTAATCCAGTCCTAAAGAGAAACAGCTCACACAAAGATGATCTCAGCACCTTTAATAGCATTAGGGAGGTATATAAGCCAGGAGCAAGGTCTCAATGTCAGACATTCATTCTCCAGGCATGTTGAGAATAGGAAAGCCCCAGCCCTTTTAGAGGTAAGAATTTACTTTCAGGAAAGCTTTAATATATCATAAATAGTATATCACTACACTTACCTGTATACAGCTTAATTATGATTGCATATTTTCTTAGTGTTTTTTTAAACAAATTAATATACTCAATCTAAGGATATTGAAACCTATTCTTTTGGGAAATGGGTTCATCAAACAACATGTTTCAGGGGGTGCCTTTTATTTTGTGAATTCTAAAAGAACAATGAGGATTGGAATTTTTTCAAGAAAACTTATGATTTTTGTTCTACTTTTTGTAGGATCCAACTGGGATATTCTCACTAGATAAAACCATTGGTCTTGGTACTTATGGGAGAATCTATTTGGTAAGTGAAACTAGGTTATTAATTCATGTTAAATTTTCTAATAACAACTATAATTGTGAGTCAAAAATCCCAACAGTGTAAATAAAATATTGCTAAAATATAGTACATAAATCTGAGAGGTGAATCAAATTAAAATACATCATTGAGATTTTAAATTTTAATATTTTAATGCAAAAATGGATTGGAAAAGCTATGTTGAACCAATGAGCATAAATGCAACATTAATAGCAAAAATGAAACTCATTGATTAAAAGAGGAAAATCAAATAGAATGTACGAAAATAATAATATCACTTGTTTTATAATATATATCAGTGGATTTTAGTCATCTGCATTCAACTTTAAATTGAATGTTTTACTATTCATAGACAAACTTCATTATTTGACTATTAGTGCACGCGAGTTTGCAAATGTATAGATAAGTTTGCTAAAGAATTTCTCAAGAAACACTACACTTATTTAATAATTGTATATTACAAACTAAGTATGCCCTAGGAGCTGTGACAATCCCCTGGGATGAACTAATGAATGGAACAAATGTTGTTTCTACTCTTCTTGGGGGCTTATACTATTGAAACATATCATTAAGTGTGCATATGTATAAATCATTGTTTAAAACACCCACATATGGTATGCAAATAAACACATAGCTATACAATTCTAATTGTCAAGTATTAACTGTTAGAAACTCATAGCAATCTAGATGTACAAAACAGGGAAATTCATTTAGATTGGAGGTTCAAATGTTGACGTACTTCCAGAAAAATTAAAAATTGATATCAGGAGGATAAAAATAAGATGTCGTTGAGGTGGATATTCAGACATTCCAGGAGGTAAGGACAGTATTAAGGGGTTGCAAGTAACCTTGTTACCTTAGTCAAGCCTGTTTCTTGTACTCTAAAATATGGTAAACTTCTATGTTATCTATCTTATAATGTTTTAATATACAAGGTTTTATACAAGGAAGCACTTCTTTTTACAAGGACTTTCCCTTGAAACCAATGTTACTGTACCTAGTCTAAATTTACTGCCCAGTTGACCACAGGTCATATTTATATGGATCTTGTATTAATGCCCTGATCTAGACCTAAAGGAAACATCTTACCCATTCAGACAAGGATGCCCTCTATAGGACATGTCTGGAGCAGCATCTTCCCAGTGAGGCTTCTTGTCTAATTTATCTGTCCACATTGGAGAGAGAGATACTTTGTAAAATTTTTTAACAAAGCACATTCCACATAGTAGCAAGAGCAATGTAGGCAAGCCCTAAGTATAGAAAGAAGCTTAACGAGTATAGGGAACAGAGAGAGTGACAACAAAAAGGACAAAGGTTTCCTGTTCTTCAAATAGTTTTGATCTTCCACATAAACAGAACTGATTATTTACAGACAGTAATAATGAAATAGAGCCAAGTACATTGGCTATGACATGTTTAATTTCATATTGCTCAGTCTTGCCTCCTAATGCAATGATAAAATACATTATACATGGGTAGCAAAATACCTTTTAATGACAGACACATTTAGAATTTGTATATTCTATAAATATTTCAATTCCTGAGACGGGTGTATATGTATATATGCATTTGTAATTCTTCTAAGAAGCATACCGCCTTCTCCATCACCAAATGTTGGAAATAAGGTAAGAATTGAACATTCATCAGAGCTCTGATGTCCTCACCAGAAGAAGAGTCAAAAAGCGAAAAAGGTATGTTATGCATGAAAATTTATTTTTTAAAACTATGGGTCTAGTATATAATTAATTAAATTTACTCATGAGTTTAAGCAAATATTTATAATCATGAGTTTAAACCAGTATTTATAATCATTTAGCTATCACCACAAATGAAGACTTAAATATAGATTTTATGTTAATGCAAGTCAAGCAGTGCACTTACACTTAGTTGTATGGTATACCAAATGACATGCAATGATTATGATTATTATAAATTTTGTTTTTACATGTAATATAAACCTTCAATTGTGCTATAAGTTTTATTTATACTGAATATACTGACTCTATACTTACTGTTTTTTGGGGGGTAGGTGGTTTACTTCTTTAGACAAAATAAAAGTAATGCCTTTTATATTAAAGTTTAGTTTAGCCATTTCTAGAATTTTCATTTATTTGTGAAAACCCAATTTTATACCTGGCATGAAGAGCTTAAGACTGAAGACTTTAATGTTTCTTATAGTTTGAGGCTTCTACTAACGAAAGGCATGATTTCTTTACTTCTGGAAAATATTTACAGGCATAGAGGCTGTATTGACATATTCTCTTAGCAATATAAACTTGTTCCTCCATTTCCATCTGGTTTCCATAGTTTCTGGTGTGTGTGTGTGTGTGTGTGTGTGTGTGTGTGTGTGTGTGTGTGTGTGTATGTTTCCAGGATGTCCTCTCTCTTTTGCTTGCCCTGTCCTAGTAGTGTTGTATCTTCCTTCATTTTGGCTGTGCCATAAATCCACATGGAGATGCCTGTGTGTCTGTAATTACATACTGTTTCTTCAGACTTAAGGCTTGTTGATGGCATTGAACTCCTCTCTAGATTCAAAAAATGTGATTTTTGTAGATTGATTTTTTTCTTGCTGTTAGGCTAAGAGTGGCTCTCTTTCTGGATCTCATATCCTCACGCAAAGTGAGAAGTCTATGTAAATATCTTTTAAATAAATGCTTATAATACAGTCAATCACTGTATGGTAGGACACATCAGCTTCTAAGAATTTTATGTGAACCTATTTAGATCCAGAGCTAAAAGTGCTTTCCACTCTCAGATTTTCTAAGCATAGCCCAGTTTTGAGATAGTTATGCTTAAAGTTGTATTTACAACATAAAGATATTTTTCTGTCACTCACTTGTAACTTTACCCCTTTTTATTATATCTCTAATTTCTTTCTGTAAAAAGATACATTAATATTACCCTTGTAGAAAACAACATGGAATAAGTTGTCATCAGTTTTAAAGGGATAATCCTCTTTGCACTAATAATTCTACTTTTAGAAGTTTATAATAAAACACTCCAAATTAGAAGAATAAAGACACTCCCTGCAGCGAAAAGTTGGCATATTTTGGTGAGGGCATAGTCCTTTGAACCAGGAAGATCTAATTCAGTGCTTAGAGCTATGGCAGGGAATCAGCCATTTAACCTCTGATTACACATTTCTTTTTGGTTATAAGACAGAGTTCATCCTATTTACCTTGCAAACGTGGATGAAACTTAGAAACAGTATTTATAGAATGTCTAACATATGGTCAATTTCTGTTAAAATTACTATTACTTTCGTTACTGTTGCTATCATTTCCACAAAGAAAAACTCAGTAATACAGTAAACAATAAGGACTTACCTTATACTTGGTATTACACTGTTTTGTAAAGCAATATTTAGTAAAATAACATATGTATACTTAGTGTGCTAAATAACATATCAATTATTACACTTACATCTTAATTATACATGTGCTTAAATATGCAGCTGAAAAATATTGAATAAAACTATTAGATTAGTAAGATATTGGATAGTTTTTCTAGTTCATGTTTTTTAAAGATTGTAGTTTCTGTCTATAATGTTACATCATTGAGATAAAATATGTCTATATTTTACATAGATGTATACATCTATTATATATTAGACAATAGCAGCTGTTAAACAACTAACCTATACAACAAAATGGAAATATGATACCATTCAAAGTTAATGTGAGAGTGACTCACAGAGTCCCTTGCTTTTTTGGTACTGCCAACCACATCCCCTGCTGTTGTTTGTTTTGGTTAAAGTCTCTCCAATGTCTTCCAGCTTGTTTCCAAGGCCTCCTTCTCTGGCAGGTTTCCAGCTGTCTGCTGAGGTCTGTGCACATAGAAATGAAGACTGAGTTTCACTCTATTCTACCTTGTAACTCTTTTCCCTTCCTTCTTCTAATTAGACACCTATCTTCCCACCCTATCCCTCTTCTTGCCAATATCAGCTTCACTTGAAATTGTGGGTTTCCTTTTCCTTCTTCATTTTAGAAGAAATACAAGTACTGCTCTTCCCCTTTTCCTCAAGTGGGCTTAGAAATAGTAGTTTTTCCTTACCTTTAACTACTAGTCCCATAGCTTCTGATTAGTATTTTCAATTAGAAGAATAGTTAATATTTGGCCATGGGATGGCATAGCTGCAGAAAGAAAATAGGCTATGGGCTGTTAAGATGGATGACTCACTGAGTAAAGGTGGTTGAAGCATAAGCCTGATGACCTGATTTCAATCCCCAGAGCCCTTATGAAGGTAGGAAAGAATAAAATCTACAAAGGTGTTCTGCAATCTCCATATGTACACCATAGTACATAAGTAATGATCCCCAACCCTCCAAAGATACAGGATAAAACTTAATGATACAGGATAAAACTCAAATTTCTCAAGGAGCAGTGTACACAGAGGTGCCTCAATAATTTTATGAAATATTAAGTAAGAGAACAAGACCCTTTAGGGAGGAAGGGTAGAAACTGGCAAACTGACAGTCTTTCTTACACTAAGCATGGCACTTGAGTTTTCTGACCATATTTATTCAACAATAGCATAAATGATCTAGACATGATAATTGCTACAGTTTTCTTGTGGCTTTGAGATTATAGCACTTCACATAGTGCCAGACACCACATATAATGTAAGCTACTATCAACAATATAATGACAGCAATCCTGTAGTCCTTTCACCTCCTCACACACTAGAAGTTGATTACTGGCTAATGGTAATTCATTGGAGTAGTTCCACCTTTCAGTTAACTCAATAAAATATTCTTCAGCATATTTTTCTGTTTCTTCCTCTATTTCACCACAAGATAGGCTTGTTAATTAGCTGAGTAATTATTATCCATTGCGCAGGTAAAAGTTGGCAGTAGGCATACTAAGAATGCAAAGTTGCATTGGTATGTAATATTAGCAAAACAGTCAATTGAACTTTCAGAATGGATAAAATGACCTTGAGCTTCATGAGCTCTCAACTGAATTGTTAACATCTGAAACCTGCTCCTACATTGCCATTTAGATATGATGAAGACAATAAAAGGAGCTAAATGATTTGAGGCAACCATTTCATCAAAGGAAAATTCATCTGGAATATAGTAAAAAAATTACATGGATAATTCTGAAACTGAAGATTATCTTGGATGTTGATCCTTAGGAGACCTTAGTGGAGACCTTGGTAGTCAGAAGGTTAATTCAGGTAAATAATAGTGTGACAGTATAGTCATGAGCAAATTCCTGACTTGTTTTTGCTTTGGCAATGCACCACTAATTGTGACATCTTGTTTAAAAACACTGTCCAATGCATGGCTCTTAAAATTTAAATTTTTTGTACACACTTCTGGAAACATTGTAAACCTTACCAGCCAGGTGAGATTGAGGTTCATTAGTTACATTTTCAGCATTTGAATTTGGAGCAATGAATGGGAAAAGAAAGGAAGGAAAGAAATGTCTTCAAAGTTGATGACATGCAATTTATGATATTTAAAATTAATTTCCAGAAATATGGTGCTGACATTTGAGTTGCCTAGCCACTAGGTCTATTGGATGGGAGAGTGAATATTTTTCCTTTTAGGCTGAAATTATACTGTTTATTTGCCTACCAAATGTCTAGCACTGTGAATGCTTTCTTTTTAGGTAGGAAAGTTTCCTCACATCCTTGCCATTTTGCAAATATAGCTCAATTAAGTCAGCCAACAAATATTACTTGAGTGCCCACAGAGAACACAACACTGGGTATTTTATCATACATTGCAAGCCTCTGGAGCAGGCACTGAAGCTGGAGCTGAGCTGAAGCCATAGGCCTACCAAGCTATTGTGTCTTCCTAATGTAATATCACAACTCCAGAGCAGTGCCTTGGTTCCACCTCCTTCTGTGACCTTGCTCCTTTTTGATAATATGCTTCAGATGTAAAGATTGGTCTTCCTCAAGTAACATCAGACTGAGCTAGCATTAGAAATGTTAAATGTATCTATTACAGAAAACCATTGTTTTGAGTGCTTAAAACATTCATGATAGAAATTTCCAAATTGTTATTGAATACATACTATGCCTCTTATACTGTGTTGTGTAGAATGTGATAAGAAAATCATAAACCTGTTGGGAGACAAGTTTTCTTGGTTTACTTAAGTGAGACCTCACATTCGACAAAGGAATAGTGATGAGGAAGAAAAATAGAGAGATGAATTAGAGTGGGCAAGAGAGAAGAGAAAATGGGAATGTTATTTTTGTTATTTATTTTTTAACTGGATGTAGAAAGTATAATTAAGCTTCTTATCAATGATATTCCAAGAGTTTTATCCATAATAATAGAACAGAGGTTGAATATTTGTAGTGTGGTGGTGAAAAGAACCAGCACAGTCCAACTAAATTGAGACTCAGTACCAAATTAATGGCAAGTACTGATTCTTAAAGACCTTGGAGAAAAGGATGTTTTTCTATCATGGCAATGACATCTATCAAACTGTGGGAAAGGATAGGCCTCTGAATTTTATGTTTGCCTTTTCCCACCTATTTTATCAAAACTCCTGTGTCTCAATTAAACCTGATGAAGGAAGAAGCTATTAGAATTATAGTTAGCGAAGAATAAGTCATGTGTGAATTTCTGCCTCTAAGATATCATTGATTTATTCACTATAATATATCATAATTACAGAGAAAATTCAGTTCCTTTGGTGGGTTTTTTTAGTAGTTTCCTAAGAGGTCACCATCACATTTTATTAAATGGACACTTTGTAAAACACCAGTGAAATAATGCAGTGAAATAAGAACAAGTCATAATTGCTTTTTGGGCTTCTCAACAGTCTATCATATTGTGTGCTGATGTATAAGGTACTTTCGTGAGTGGTGCCAAATTTGTGTTTAGAAATTGATGTGTCATTGTGACTCTCTGAGGGGTGTAAAAAGAAAAGTGGAAGCTGCTAGAAATTTATTTTGCTCAGCAAATGCAATGGTAAAAACCTACAGAGACACCTATTAGCAAAATTAAATGAAAGTATAAAGGACAACCAAAATATACAAACAGGTCTTTATGACACACTTTTATTTCCCCCTGCTTATCCACCCTATGTTAAAATAAATTGCTCCTCTACCAAAGCATGAGAAAGAAGAGGAAAATGAGAGTTGAATTGTTGTGCTATTTAAATTGGAGAAATAATGGCATCATGGTGGTGGCTTATGCGTCATTTGTATCACAAAATAAGAAAGCATTTATAAGTTTGTCTGTTTAGGCAGAGTCCCTTTATGAATAGGAAAAGAAGGTTAGATTGTCCAGAGTCCCCTGAGGGGAGAAAAGATTGATTATATTCTAAGCACTGCCAGTGACATTTTGTATAAATCATTAACTCTGAAGAGCAAAAAACCAGGAAAAAAGGCACCACCATGCTTAAAAAAGCACAGGTGTAGAGTCCTTGGAGAAGGACCGCTTTTCTTGACTTTGAGAAAAATACTGTAATATATGATTTAAATATCTGCTTTGAGAGATTGTGACCTCAAGGTCCAAACATCACATATAGCTTTAGTTATTACATTGTCCCTAGCTCTTACTTTTCATTATTACCTTTACATCTTGTAAGAGCACTGTGATATGAGTACCTTGCCTATTCACACACTAGGAAACATAAGATGGACAAGATAATGGAAAAAGTTACAAAGGAGTAAATTAGAAATTGCAAAGTAAACCCCAAATTTCTCCATTCTTTTGGATAATTTCTCATATATATATATATATATATATATATATATATATATATATGAATAAATCATTCTACCAGACATCAGGTAAAAATAAATGTTTGTGCCAAATGCAAAAATACCTATGTTACAAAAAAAAATCCAAGCTCTTGTCACCATCAAGACCATTGAGGATGTGTCCCTCCACAAATTTGACTTGATGCTTTTTTAAAAGAGGTGCATGATGATAAGTAGGACAAAGTGGAATGGATATGGAAGGATTTGGAGTAGGAAGTCAAATATTATTAAAAGACATTAAGTGGGATTCTCAAAGAACTAATAAAATTAAAAATAAAATCAACATTTACATGTATGTACTAAATATATCTATCGATGTACTTCTAGTAACATGTGTAAAGATTAGGCTGTAGAAAACTTAGACTCTTTTCTTTGCTTAAGAACTTAAGTTCGAGCTGGGCGTTGGTGGTGCACGCCTTTAATGCCAGCACTTGGGAGGCAGAGGCAGGTGGATCTCTGAGTTCAAGACCAGCCTGGTCTACAAGAGCTAGTTCCAGGATAGGCTCTAAAGCCACAGAGAAACCCTGTCTCGAAAAAAAATCAAAAACAAAAGAACTTAACTTCTCTCAGAAAAGACAGGAAAACATTACATGTAGGGGTTAAGTGGTTAGAGGTTAGATGTGGCAGAGGATGAGAGCTGAGCAAGTGGCCATAGAGTGTAAAGCTTTGGCAATGCAAATGTGGAGATGAGAACCAGGTGTGCTGTTTGAAAGGTCTCTTATATTCCCTTCAGATGGGGATGCAAGTTTCAATAGAACTTAGTGCTTGAGGTTTCCCTAGTGGTTAACCTCTACAAGAGTTGTAATCAGCGAAATTCTTCCCACCTTGTCACAAAATAGTATTGCAGTGACAGCATAAAACCAGCTAGAAGGTTTAGAGTGGCTATCTAATGATTAGTCTTTAAAACTGCTACACAAATTCTATAGAGAGCAGGGATCCAGGTGTTCTTTTTTTGACTCTACTCCTGGAGTACCTAATAAATTGAATTGTGCATGTCAGGGGAAAAGGACATCAGGAATAAGTGACAAGGGAAAATTTCCTGGTCCATTTTCTATTGTCTACATTTAGATTTCCATTTTATCGTAAAAATTACCATTTAACAAAGAGATTATGATTTTAAAAGGGAACATCCAGAAAATCTGTTTTAACTAGTTTTATAATCTCTTTGGAACAAGCATGATGGTACCTTATAGACATGGTGCTTAGTGCATTTTCTATTGGAGTAAAAAGGATGTTTGCAGAAGGGACTTCCTCTCGAGTGGCACTTTATTGGGAGCTCACTTCAAATGTGCCTTAATGGAAAGGGCTAACGACACCCTGCTTAGACTTTCAAATTGCACCACCTAAGTAACTTTCTATTCTGACTTTTTTAAAAAGGTGGTACTGTGTAGAGATAAATATTTCCAAAAGATGGAAATATTAGCCCAACTTTTTATTACTCTCTCCTGAATGAGTCATTTAGGAAGCTTGAAAGAGTATATTTTTTCTCAGGGTACTGTAGTTTGCTGTAGTGTTGTTGGCATGGCCAAATGAGATGGTTTCAAGAGAGCTTCATACCTTCAGGAAGATGTCTAGAACATGTACAAATATTTCCTGACTTGGAAAATTGGCAGCCATTAGAAAGAAAAACACATAAATAAGAACATACAAATGTCCTTGCTTCCCTTCACCTTCTATCCATGCTTGCCAGTTTCTTTACTATCCTAAATTTTATTACGCTCTAAAAGAAATTAAATGGCCCAAAATATTAAACTCTAAAAGATTTAGTAGTGTAGAAGTAGTAGTGTAGATTTTTTAATACCTGCTCCTCTCCTACCTCCCTTCCCCACTCTGTTTTGGTCTCTTTCCTTCCCTTTCTCCCTATTTCACTCTCTTCCCTACTCTTTCTCTCCATTGATAACAAACTGGTCTTGGTTTACTGGGTGCTTTTCCAGCTGTAATATCCTGGGATGATACTATTAGTCAAAGTCTCTCTCTTTCTCTTTCCCTTTCTCCCCCTTCTCTCTCTCTCTCTCTCTCTCTCTCTCTCTCTCTCTCTCTCTCTCTCTCTCTCTGTGTGTGTGTGTGTGTGTGTGTGTGTTCATGTTTACCTATGCTTGATTCATGACCCTTTCACACTTTTAAACATATTGTACTTGGTATGAAGTAGACATATCCACTCCTCAATGCACTAGTGGCTGAAGTGATTATCATGAACAAAAGTGTACAAGCTAGTTGAAGTATAAAAGAGAAGAGTGATATTGGTAGGGTGCAGAGTCCATAATTACTCCAAACAGTGCAGGGTAGAATCAGTTCAACTGATTTCTTCAACACAACACCACCCCTGAAATTATAATAGAATTAAGTGACTGGTTATTTGAAGGAAACTATTTAAAATGTTTGTTGGCACCAGGTGTATATAGCCTTACTAAAATGGAACATAGATGTTTTTATATTGCACCCAAAATGGTTTGGGGGACTTCTCAGGCAAACCTGAATGCCTAGACACAAGAGAAGTAGATTCCAGAACATTAATGTACTGTCAGATTCCATCCCCGAGGCCCTTCAGATGGGATGCTCTGCTATGAGGCCAGGATTTCTAGATAAACCTTCCCACTTTCCTCCACACATTTGAAAGTACCAATTACATGTGTGAGTATGTGAAGTTGGGAGAGTTTACAGGAATCCATTGAAACATGGCCAATTAATCTATGCAAGATAATGTTTAGAAAAATAGCAAAATAACTATACATATAATCCTGTTAAAACTGATATAAGACCTTTCAGATACTATAAAATAGGACAATTTGTATTTTTTTAACTTTTTGTTTTTGAGATTATAATATAATTAACAACAATTCTTCCTTCCCTTTCCTCCTTTCAAACTTCCCCATATGACTCCCTTGCTGCCTTTGAAATTCATGGTCTCTTTTTTCATTGATTGTTGTTACATTATTATGTGTATACATATGTACATGTATATACCAAAAGATAATCTGCCCAGACTGTATAGTGTTACTTGTATGTATGTTTTCAGTATTATTGGAGGCAAATGACCTGCTTTTCTACACCAATTTTTATGTAGACACGTTCACCTTTGCAAATATTAGTGGCTTTGGGATTCTGTAGGTGTTTTCAATTATCTTTTGTGGGTTTTTTTTTTTTTTTGGAGACTGTTCTCACTTGAGGGAAGAGTACAATTCAGATGCGTAGGTTATAGCAATAAAGATTTATTCCCTGAGGATATATCTCTAGGTTTATAGGGCTTGCCTTCTATAGGCATTAAACTATGCAGAATGATGGGTAAATACAGTAACTTTGCTGATTTCTAATTGAGACGCTTATTGAAAAGCAGCCACGAGGACAAGGGCTAGATAACATATGTCACTTCTTTAATCTTCTCTGCAGAAGCATTATGTCAAAAACTTCATTGGTTAATTGTATATTTCCTGGTTTTATTTAAATATTGTATTTTAATGCATTGATGATCAGTTGGGAGCAAAAAGTAAATGAAAAACAAAATAAAATAAAGCTTGTGTGCTAAAAGGATAGAAATAAAAGATTTTAAGGGTCTTTAGAACTAGAGTTGCCAATTTGATCCCCAAGTGCAAAACATTCGGTTAAATTTGAATCTTACTAAAAAAATAATTGTGAGTTCAAGTATGCCCCCCAAATGTATACTTACACTGCAAGCACAGCTGTCCATCTGAAACTAGAATTTAGCTGGCCAAGTTCTGTATTTTACCTGCCAGCTTTATACAGAACCAGCTTTACCCAGTCAAAAGTTTATTGTCTGCTAGCTCTATATTAAGAAGTAAGAGGGGCCCTGTAGTACCCACCTGCTATGGTATGGCAAGGAATGCTGAATCAGCTTAACTGAAACTGCTGCCAAAGGGTGGGGTTGGTAGCTCTTCTAGTCCTAAAACAGCTGCTACTCCTCCCCTCTTCTAGCAAATGTTGTCTTGTGCTTCTTTTGGAGCTCCATAGCAAAGCTGCTTTGCTGGCAGCTGTAGGGGGTACTAAGTCCAGGTGAGTAATTCTTTCCTCACGGAAGGAAGGGCTGAGTCAAGCAAAGGAGAGTTTTCACCTTGCTTACTAAGGAGAACATTTGTCTGCTCAGTCTACTAGTCAGGAGAAGACATCCAAGTTTCTCTAAGCTACTCAGTGTGTTTTTCTCTTTCTTACTGTACATGTAGATTGGGCTCTGGACTGGTTAAATCATCAGTTTTTGTCCAGCTTAATTGCACCTGATGTGGGTTCAATCACTTAGTTCAATTGCAACAAATACAAATCAATAATGCTGAATTTTCTTCTGCTGAAAGACCATATACTCTGTGACAGAGAACAGGCAGACTGGCCACCAAAGATTAGTGTTGTTTAGAACTCAATTAGATACAATCCATTTCTTTGGGTTGTGATAAATCACATATTCTACATATGGCCATAGTACCTTTAACCTAAGGAAACCCACACAAGACATCATTAGTTTGTAAATAGCATGGAGTAGAGATTAGTAGCAGTGCTTCTTGAATCTAGCTATTACATCACCCCTCTCAAAATTATACAAGCATTGTCCAGAGATGCTCCCTCAAGTACAACTGACAGCCTCCAGAAAAGTAGTGTACCTGTGAATTTTAGGAAGAAGCTGCCAGGCGTTGGTGGCACACACCTTTAATACCAGCACTTGGGAGGCAGAGGGAGGCAGATCTCCGAGAGTTTGAAGCCATCTTGGCCTATAGAGTAAGAGCCAGGAGAGGCTCCAAAGCTACACAGAGAAACCCTGTCATAAAAAAAAGAGAGAGAGAGAAAGAAACTAACCAGAACAGAAATGAATTAGCTATGCTATTGATATTGTGCTATAAAGTTTCAAAGGGAAAAACTTCAAACAATTAGACCTTAGATATATATACTACTTAAGAAACTAATGTTTGCCGGGTGTTTGTGGCATACGCCTTTAATCCCAGCACTCGGGGAGGCAGAGGCAGGCGGATCTCTGTGAGTTTGAGGCCAGCCTGGTCTCCAGAGCAAGTGCCAGGATAGGCTCCAAAGCTACACAGAGAGACCCTGTCTCAAAAAACCAAAAAAATAAAAGAAACTAATGTTCTTGATAAGAGCTCTTCCCAGGAAGATATCTGTTTTGTGATTAAATTTTATGGCCCTAACAAAAATTAATGCAAAAACTTACTTTGCCTCACCTTTCTGTAATCAAATTTATTCTAGTCGCAATGCCACAGTAGGAGCACATGCTTTGGTATCACACAAGTCTGAATTTAACTTTTTATGAGTTAAATGACTTTCATGAGTGGAATGGCTAGAGGGTGGGTCACTTAACCTCCTTTAAACTCAGCTTTACAAAACAATGGGGACAGGGAAATTCATTATGAGATGTAGTTGTTAGTATCCCTGAAAGAATTTGCAAAAACTTTTCACCAAAAGTAGAAATTGTACAAAATATTGTTATCATTGAGGATGGGGAAAATGAAAGAGCTACAGGCAACTAAGGAATGGAAAAAATAGTCTTCCCCAGGGAAGAGTGCTGAGAATACCAAATGGTCAGCCTCAAGAACATACATAAAAGTAACAGTACATAGACTGAGCAGGCTATATTTACGAGTGTGTGTGTGTGTGTGTGTGTGTGTGTGTGTCTGTGTGTGTGTGTGTGTGTGTGTGTATAAGTAACAATATTTAAGGAAAAAAGCAGTCATGAATTTGAGGGAGAGAAGGAGAGGGCATATGGGAGGGGTTGGAGGGAGGAAATGGAAAGAAGAAAATGATGTAGTTATATTATAATTTCAAAAATAAAATAAAAATTACTGCTCTGAAAGCTAAAATAGATTGGAAAAAATCAAACTGTACTCTGCAGGTCAGAGTGGGAAGAACTCCTTAGATGCTATAGGTCCACCATTAATTTACAAATAGAAAACCCAAGCTCTCAGCAGCAAAACTACATGCTTAAGGTCAGATAAGTAAGGATGTACAAATTTCATGCTTTATAGAAACTTCATGTTCTTTGCTAACTTACTCCCACCCAGTCAGTCAAAACTTCCAGATATTAATTAATACTCCAATTTGCAGGCAGCTGTGATCTACATTTGCTGCCTCTTTCCAGTGAGAAGAAGGTGAAATATTTCACTTTTTCTTGCTTTTGTACCAGATTGTCAACCATTAAAATACTAATGCAGGCTGGTAGTGCTAGCTTTTGTTACTATACCAGCAGAGTGTCATTTCTGTGGAAATTAGTTGTCATTCAAATGTTTCTCTGAGATCCTTTGAATGATAACCACGAGTAAACAATAGTAATTAATTTATGAAAAGGAATGTTATTGATATTCACTAAAATTCAAGGAGGAAATAAAAGAGTCTTCCATCTTTGGCATACATTATTCCAATTGCATGCATCTTCCCATGGATAAGTTCTTTTGTTTTGTAGCCTCTCTCCTGACTCTATTCTCCTTAGATACTAATACTGCTTAGTACAGTGAAAAACTTCAACTGCCATGAATTGCTTCAGATTTTTCTGGAAAGAATCTGAAAATATCGGGAGAAAATTTGTTCCTGGCTTTCTACAGCCATTTTCCACCACGTTTATGTCCATATGTTATGTATTATTATGTAAAATCTTAGGTAATTTGTCCTAGCTAGATTAGATGGTGATGGTCATTTGAAAGGAGGAAAGTCTGGGTCTATTGCTAATGTCTGATATCCCTGGGACTAGGAGGCAGTAATAGAGGGAGAATGAATGATATAAAATGGAGGAAATTTCAGTACTTCATTCTTTCCAGAGTAATCCACAATTTGATATGAACTAAGAAACTGTTTAGGCAACATTGTAAGCAGAGTAAGTCGCAGGCCTGGAATAGCATTCCTCCAATGGAATGTAATATCCTTATTTTTGTACTGCACAAGTTCTTAAATTGGCATGCACACCAAAATCCTCTGGAGGAATCATTTGCACCAACACATGTCCAAGGTCTACATGAAAATATTTCCATTGGGAACTACTGCTAAGCTAAACTTCAGATGTGAATTAGAAGTCGCAGAGAGAGCTTATTGATTATTCAGAAGCTAGAAACATTATAAAAATAATAAAAATAGAAACAATGATAATAGAAGCATAGAAGGTTTTGAGACCATAGAGACTTGACTCAATATGATGTGTTTTGCTGGAAAGATAGACCAAAATTATTTCCCAGAGAGCAACTTGATACATTTCGCCAAATTTCCATCATTGGACAGTCATACCCTAAGTCTTGTTGCCAGACATCACCTTTTCACGTGCATTTTATAAATTAAGAAATGCATTAAGCCACTGATTAACAGTTTAGCACATGAGATTAGTTCTCACCTCAATCCCAAGGGAAATGAGGTCCAAGGCAGGTAAATTATTTCTGATGCCTGTGTGAGAATTAAGAGGGAGAATTTCGTAACAAGCAGAGTTGCTCCCAAGAAAAGCAAAGCCAGATGTAGCACCTCTGTAAAAGGAAAGAGCCTTAAGGGCTTTGTGGGAGGGGTGGGGGATGAAGGCAAAGTACACTTTGCCAGAGGTTATCCAGTTGCCCTTGATGGAAGGAGCCTGGTTCTCCAACTCCTACAGGCTCAAGTCTCTTTTAGATTGACCCTCTGTTGACCCTAGTTCATTTAAATGCAAAGCAACAGTAAGAGAAAGACTGAAGGACTTAATCCTAGCCCTTAAGTTACAGAGTATTAAACAGCTGACTGATCGGACCAATTCAGAGAAGAGACTACAAACACTGTATATTCAAACTGCTCAAATTTATTTGTCATTTCAGAAAAATAGACTCCATTAAGCCAATGGAGAAACAACTTTCCCAATCTCTTTGCATGAGGTATTTTATATGCTTACCTGAACCTCATTTAGAGTTATGAGGCCTTTGAAGTTCTGCTGGAAAGGGAATTGACTATTGGGTCAGATACTGTGAGACCTCTTCGATATGGTGAAATGTTGAAGTGGTCACAGGCTACTGATTTAAGCTGAAGGACGGAGGAAATGGAGACATGTTCATGTAGATTAGGCTGTTTTAAATTAACTGATGAAGAGAGAAATGATGAAGCTCTGTTTGTGGATATAAATGGAATTTTGGGACTTTGATATTGGTAACCATGACTTTTAGTGTCCCCCTTTAAATCTCTTTCCAGTTATCAATAAAGACTGTTTGTCTGGATGTCTTCAGAGTACATATAGTTCAGAGACTATGTTCTCTTTAAAATGTGGTTTTGATTAATCCATTCTTGGATCATACAGTTTCTTTTTGGTCAGTTAACTTGAGCCTTGGACTTTAATATTTTTTTCTTTTTCATATTTGGCCATGTAAAAGGAGGATTAAAGCACATATCAAATCTAAGCAGCAGGGTTTAAACCAAGCCAGACTCATGAACTTACTCCTCCCTTCCGATGTTAGACATCTATCCCCTAAAGCATCACCAATGTTTTCAATTAAGGAAGCCAGTTTAAGTGGCATGTGGACCACTTTCTTAAGGGAAGCCCAGAAGCCAGTGCTAAAGCCTTGGCAGATAATAAGACAAAATTAAAATCTAGTCACTTTGGATTTACTGGAAATCTGCTGAAATGTTTGTGAAGCCCTAAGATGTTAAGTCCTGATGATAAAGGAAGGAGGAATGCAGTGTCTTTCAAAAATTTTTGAATACCCCATTACATCCTTTGGAAATCTATCATCCAACTAATGGAATTACAGAAGTGGGTATTTACTTGTGTTTCTTCCCCTTCTCTTCTGGCTAAGCCTGTAACATCCAGTGCCCCACTGTGGTCATCCTTTTAGTTTTTCATTTATGACCTGTGGAGTGCTTAATTAGCAGATTCTACTTTCATGTTTTCATTTTCAAAATCAGGCTACTGGGTCACCAACAGCATCAGTATCACCCAAAAACTTGTTAGAAATGCAGAATATTTGGTCCATTCCAGTAACATTGAAATAAATAGAGTTGGGAATTCCAACTGGGTGAAGCAGGCTGCTTGCTTTAACAAATGATGTCATTCTGAGCTTACACCTAGTGGGAGACTCACCACTGAAAACATTTCCTAGTTGTATTCCACCCTTGAAGGTACCATTTTCCCTTTCATTGTACATCTAGCCTTCAGTTAGAATCAGATACTAAACAAAAGAAAAACACATTTTTCATGGAGTTTCAAGATCACTTGGCAAAACTTACTTAAGTTCCTTCACAATCTCATGACTATGTGGAGCACACAAATTCAAACACACAAGAACAACACAAACACACACACACACACACACACACACACACACACACACACACACACACACACACACACGTGCGCACACACATGCACAAGTATGCATACTCACACATGCAAAGACGCAAGTTCAGAAAACAAAAATATTTATCATTATTTTAAAATCCCAGCATTCCATGAAAGTGAATTGTCTTCTTTCCACTTGGAAAAGGAAAAAGGAAAAAAAAAAGATGAACTAGGCATGTAAATTTCCAGGTTAAGCTCTTAGAACATATAGATTTGATGAAGAAATGTAAGACCCTCCTTCACAATAAAAATAAATTATAAGCCATGAAAGTATGTCTTTGGGCATGGATAAAAGCAAACACCCTGACTCTCCTGCTCCCACAAATCCCTAAAAGTTTAGAAATACATGCAGCCCTGGTTTTGATTATAGAATTAGTTACTTTTCTCTGCTTGGCATATGTATTCTGTTAGTGAATTGGAAACTTAAGCAATTTGTTCCTTACATCTTAATACACAGTTGAGTAGCATTTTGGGACAGTCTTCACAAAGTTCTTTCTTGGCAAGTTAGTGATGGCAGCTTAATGCACTGGTTTGGAATAGTGTAACAGCATTCTGCAGTAAATTTCTCTGTGATGATGGCTTAGAATGTACTAAATGTTTCTGCAGAACTTTCAGATCTGGAAACCTGGGCAGAATTTTTTAGAAAGGGCAGAAGTTGACAGTGGTGATAGAAAAAGTTGTAAGCTCGCATGGTAAGATTTACAAAGAGATAATTTGGAGATGATCTGAAGATTTTTGTTATTTTCTTGTCAAATATATTTGTTCATTGTTCCAGTCAACTTTGTGAATCAATTTAAGAGTAAATAGGGGAATAACAGAGAGAATTTTGGTCAAAACACGTATTTGACTAAATTAATTCTTGGTTAGCTTACACTGGCTGAATATATCATTCAAGATGCATAGCCTCAAGCTACTGCTGAAGTTTTTATATTCCTGGTAAGAAACTGAGGCAATATTACCATCTTTAAACCATATGAGTATAATATTATATTTAGTTAATGAGCTTCAGATGAAGCATATTCATTTTAGTCACCTAAAGCTCCAACCCTTATATACTCTAGAATATGTCACCTCTATTTTTCCTGACCTTCACCCAAGTTGACTGAATGCAGACTCACTATATTCTGGCACATAATATTTTAAATGGATATGCTATTTGCTAAAGGTTCTTAAGTTTACTCAGATGTTGGCTTTCAGTAATTATAGGAAAATATCATATTCCAAAATATGAATATTTGGTGATATTTGCATGGAATATATTTGAATTTATATTATTATGCACATGCTAGCTGTTGAAGAATATTCAAGGAATCAAAAGTGAAAATGAAAAGAATATCAATGTTCACTATACTACATTCCATTCTAATTTTGGTAAAAGGGAATAAAATAGACTAGACTAAGATGTCATTACCACAGTACTACTGTCCCTTTAGGAAAAAGAGTAGAGAACTTGGAACCACTTACAGTGATTTAAATGTTCAATTTTCTTAGACACAGAATCAAATACATTTAACAAATGTGATTAAACATATGATGAAAGGGAATGTTACATAATGGTTGAAAACTTGAGATATGGAGCCAGATGTTTTGGATCTATGTATCGGCTGTGTCACCTAAGTGTATGGTGTTGGCTATGTGATTTCACTTTCCTCATCTGCAAAGTGGGTGTAAATATGGTTTGGCCTATCAAGTAGTCTTAAGCTTTAACTGAGTTTATTTATGTAGCAGAATTTAGAACTAACAGGCTATGTAATAAGCCATCAGAATTTTTGTCATTGGCAATGTTAATTGAATCTAATGACTGATTTTGAAGAAATGTGGGACAATACAATATCATATTAACCAGATCAAAGGAAATTCAAGTGTTTATTTCCTTTCTAATGCAGTCTTTATTTTGCTGTTCTATTCCACTTTTTGTGAAAAAAAAACATATCTTTAATGAGGGGAGAGCAAAAAAGATAGGGTAATAGGATGCATATACAATGAATGCAGAGAGGGACTATTAAAGAATGCAAAAGACCAGCAACAGGAAAGTGGGGAGTAGTGAGGGAGGTGTTATGCTATAATGAAACCAATTACTTTGTATATTAATGTAAATCAGTAATAAAAATGAAAACAGTATTGTACTATCTTTGGCTGGTATCTTAATCTGCTAAAGTACAGGCAGTTGGTTAAGAAGCAAAAGCTTAATACAGATCCTGTGGTTTCACAACTCTCTTCATAGCCAACTATCAAGCAACTGAATGTAAACAGCTGAGAAATCCAACCCTGCTGTTTGTCAAAGGACTGGAAGTGATTTGTAATATTAATATCTACAGTATCAAGGTGAGGGATAAGAAACCAAAACAGAATAAAGCAAATTATTCCAAGAATCTAACCTAATAGTGAGATAGTAGAATAGAATAGATTAGGCTTTCTCATATTCTAAATGAATGGGTGAATAACTACAATCAAGCATCACTAAATGATGGTGATTCATTCTGAGAGAAAAGCCCTTAGTGAATGTCTTCCATGTTAAAATTCCACAGATTGTGTCCTTAGCTATATTATAATTTTTATAGTTTTATGGGGCCACATTCATATATGCAGAAGCATCATTATGTAGCAGATCAAAACTCTTTTCTGACATTTATATCAGTTTACAGAGAATCAGTGTTTCTTCAGAGAAAAATAGCTAATTGTTTTGTGGTCAAATCTTAATTAGTTAAGCTCAATCAAAAGGACTCATAATTGTCTGGGCATAGGTGCTTTATTACGTAACATATAAAACAAGTAGAACTACATCAAAACAAGTTTAAAAACTATTTTCATGTATTTATGGATAGGTGGCCAGCCACAAATTCAGCTTCACTTCTCATAACCTCTGTGTCTGAAGTCAATAGTGAAGACAGACATTTCAAAATATGTCAACAATCAACATTCATGGTGCTACCTCATACCCCACTTCTATTGCTTCTATGCCTCTTCTCTGCCCCTTCCTCCTCTGCTTTTTTTGCTTGTCCCTATTGTTTTCTTTATTGGTGAGATCCTTGTCTCCTCTCCCCTCCCTTCTCCTCTCCTCTCCTCTGAAGCAAATGAACTCTGACATATCAGAAAACTTTCAACAAATATAGGACAATAAAATATTTGAGTTGTCCCTCTTTTAAGCTAAAGATTTGGTAAAATAGAAAATTCAATTAACTGGCAAATCTATTATCAGAACTGTAATATAGTAAGACACACAATATATATGTATACAATGTGACAGTGGTTACATGATTGCACTATTTCTTTAAACTCAAAAATGTACACCAAAATTTATGGATGTAAATTATCCTTCAATTAACCCATCCCAATTATAACTCAGTAAACCTATCCAATAATTTTGAACCATGAAGCAAGGAATGCTACATATACCTTTAACCCCAGTACTTGGGAGGTAAAGGTAGGAAGATCAGAGGTTCAAGGACAGCCTAGATTACAGAAGACCATGCACAAGAGTCAAATAACCAGGAGATTTGCTGTAAGGTAGTATCTACTATATATAACAGGGAAGTTGCATCCATGAAATCTCAACAATACAGTTGCCTAAACTAGACCTGAAATATAATAATATCAATTGACATGCCAATATAGATGGGGGAAAACCTACAATGCTCCACTCCTACATGAAAAGCTACAGGAAATTAATGGCTACTGAGAGAGGGAGACGGAGAATCAGTCTTCTTCAGGGACAAGCCCCCTATATAGTTTAGTCCTGCACTGGTCAGCCCTAAACACATGTGCATATGACAGCATTAAAGGGATTCAACAGGCTGCAATTACACACACACACACACACACACACGCACGCACGCACGCACACACGCACGCACGCACGTGTATATATATATATATATATATATATATATATATATATATATATACATTTACATATATACATATATATATACATATATATGTATGTAACAATAATTAAGAACAAGAAGTCATGAATTTTAGAGGGATGTGTGAGAACACTACTCAAGGAGATGGAGGGAGAAGAGGGATGGGGAAATGATATCAATAAAAATTTTAAAAAATGAAGACGTGAGACAGATGTGTAGATGAATTAATGACAGACAATCAAAATGGTAAGAATGTAAAAATTCCAAAGCCAGTCATGGTAGTGTGCGCCTCTTTGCTCAGGGAACAATTAGGAAGGCTGGGAAGGATTGCTTGTGCCCAGGACTTTGAGGCCAGCTTGGACAAAACAGCAAGACCCTAACCCATAAAAGTAAGAAATAAAATTTGACATATGAAAGAATTGAGACTGAGATTCCCACAGGCATAATGTCATGCTTGGCTGGTAACATACGTCCTCCAAGTGGCACCATCAGGATACTTTCCTTTTCTGTAGTTTGATTATGCGTGTATAAACTGAAAGGGTTTGATTAGAATCTTATTAAGCTAAGATGGTTCTCTGTTGAGGTGACCTGATTTGTAGGGTGATGGGGGAATAGAATTGTTTAAGTATCAGAAAGTAAATCATCTGTCACAAAAACAGGTGGAATGGATAATGTCATGTGAAATTTGAGAAACATCTGTTTGCCTATAACAGTGCTTGGGTCAAGATGGAGCCACCTGGTTGAAATAATGTATCGGGTTACGAAAATCAGAATCTGGTTGACCCAGGACATTTTGGGCAGTGTGCATGGAGGGGGGAGACTTACCAGTTTTGTAGTTTTAAAAATTGTTTGACTTTAATTCTGGGGGTTTTGTTCTCATGTTAGGAGGGGAAGAAGAAAATTTAATTAATGAAAAGTCACCATCATTTTGACGATTGTGCTCAAAAGAATAGATTGTGGCTAAGATGAGTAAGCACTGTATTCCGAATCTGAATCTTTTGCTTTCTTGCTTTCCTACATTGGCTTGTTCAAATGGCTCTCTTTAGGGAAAGGAGAAAACCTGTGACAGTAATTGCATCAATGCAAAATGTAAATGATTAATGCATTTATATAATTTCCTTAATTATGTCTTACAGAACAGGATTTCCCTTCCTAAGCATACACAAAATACAAACCATGATTTAAAAATGATGATTCTGAAAAGGAAATAAGAACCAAGACAAAGTACACCCTCTGCTTGACCTTGAATTCCCTTGAGTACACTTAATTCAGTGACTTTACAAATCATTTTTCATAGCCGATACCATGGATTTTCAAGTGGCTCGGGTATCCCCTGCTGTTTTATGTTCACTTAGATACATACAAGCAAAAACATTTTGACCACATTCTGTAGTATTTCTGTGGGTATGTAACACAGTATATTTAACTTCTGAGGGGAAAATCATTGGTTGGGGTTTCGTTTTCATACAGAAAGTAGAAAGAATGCAAAACTGGTTGATGGTAATTTTGAAATACTACTTGATATTGAATTAAATCCTTGACTTAATTTCTTTTTGAAGCTCAAGCCTAGAACGCTGCCTTGAATGCAGTAATTCTATTTGATTTTTCAAGGTTTAGTGGTTACTATGGGACAGGCACTATGATACTTTTTGTATTTATCTTTTCCTTTCTAATTTCTAAAACAACCCTCTGTGGAAGAGGCATCCTATTTCACCGAGGCAACTAATGATCAGCAAGAAATGAAGAAATTTGCATTTCCTAAAAACCAATAATTTTGAGTATCTTGTTTTGAGCATATTGACCTCTTGTGTACCTTTCTTAATACATTTAAATATTTTGTCAATACAAGTCCCTGAGAAGCTACATAATTATGTTCTCCTATTCCATGAATCATCTTTATACTACAATTTTTTGAGACAGGGTAGCCAGTGTTGGCTTCAGACATACTATGTAGCCAGGGATATACTCTTGCCTCTACCCTCCCTCCCCACAGCCTTATAGTTTAGATTTTGTAAGTTCAATTCATCTATGCTTACCTTACGTATTTGTGCTTTGGATCACAGTTAAAAAAACAAGTTTTCTTCTACTATGTTTTTTTTATCTTTTGTATTTACGTAGTTCAATCATTTTGAGATAGTGTTTGTATAGAGTAGGAAGAAGTAAAACTTTTTAAAAAACATAGTTTCAGTCCTATTTGTTGAAATAATTTAACAATTTCCATTGACTTGTGCTGCTGTTCTTGTCAAAAACCCAATACATTGTAAATATAAAGATATCAAACTTATTGTGTGTAATTGTCAGTGCTATTATTTATGCATGCTGTGGAGATTGTTTAGACATTTTGCCTCCATAAAAATGAGATAGTAGCATACAAAGTGGGCTTACTTGGTGTCAAATACTTACTGAAAGAATTTTATGCTCATGAAAGAACACTGGCTTTTAACATTAAATGTAAATATGGCCAGATGTCATTCACACTTGCAATACTACTACTCTGAAGATCAAGGCAGTATTGCCGTCAGAATGAGGCATACCTGGCTAACAGAGTTAGTTTCATACTAGCTTAGGCCAAATAGTGAAATTCTGTCTCAAAATAATCAAACAAAACAAAATAAAAACAAAACTATAAAAGCAGCAACCCAAAAGAAAATGTAATTGAGTCTCTGTTAAAGTAAATTAATTTTATCTACAGTACTTTAATCTTGTATTTGGATTTAGTTGGGAGCTAGTTTGAGGAAAAAAAATATAAATCTCATCATTGGTGCCGTTTGTAAAATTCAAGAATTCCTCACTGATTAGCCACTAAAATTTAAAACAGGAAAAGAAAAGGAAGCCAGATAATTATCCTACACTAATTAAACCTAATCATAAGACATTTCACAAAACAAGAATCACAGGAAAGTCATTGCACATATCTAAAAGGATTAAAAAAGGGTTTTAAAGTCTCAGATTTTCTTCCTCCTGATTTTCCTTTGAGATTATCCAGAGATATGTTTCAAAGGATAGCAATGGGTGACAGAATATTTTGGTACCAGGATATGGATCATTTGGTGCATAAACAAACTATATAGAGAAAAAGTTGGCTCCAAAGTGGATGTATTTGTGGCTTTAATGTTCCTAAGTCAACATTTATGATGAACACAATTAGTGACAGATGTTAGAACCAGGAGAGGGAGGGTTGTATTTACACCATTTTTAATGCTTCTCAGCAAATTTGCTCAACTTATTCCTAGCAGGCAATATATTTGTGGCAGACTGGCACTATATAGTACATATCAAGCTCATACCTGTTTTTAAACTTTCTGTATGATAAGTGGTTGTTTTGAAAGTAAGGATTTTAGTCATTAGAAAGATAAAATGTAGCAAGAAACATTATATCCTATTCATTCTTGGGATGAATACATACACAAAAGTGAAACACATATTCATATATTAATGTTTCTCAATGATTGAAAAATTTCCCTGTTTCCATTTGATGGCTAAACTCGCCAAAATATTACTAGTTTCTGATTGACTTTCTGTAAGGGAACACTTAGTCAGGACAGAATTAATTTAGTAGAATAAAACTAAGTCATTTATGGAACCTAGATTTTGCTAAAAATAGTAGATACAGTTCCCAAATTCAGAACAAAAAGATGTACTTACATAAGTTACTTGACTCTACATGTTACTCAGTCTCCTGATATTCATCAAGTATCATTTAACATAAAAACCCCAACTCTGCCTGATTTAGTCCTTGCACAAGATTAAAGCTCTCCATTCTTTCTCATCTCTTCTTCATTCCTGTTTTCCCCTCTGGATCCTTTTCTCCCAATGCTTGTGTCAGGAAGACAACTTATGGATAATCAACGTTTTAACAGTCCTAAGTTACCCAGTCAGAGGACAGAGCTGCCCCCTTTTCCTCTCCTTTTATAGCACTGTGTTTCCCTTCATCCTTGTGAGATGTTTACCGTCCCCCCACCCTCCACCCCACCAACCTCTTGTTTGGAAATTGCTTATTGTATTCCTTTTCAGCTGCATAAACATTTTGCAAGGATTCTACTAAAGAATGGTGACAATAAAATAAGGCATCTAAGTCATTACCTGTGATTGTGGGATGAGAATAGTGAATGTGGAATCAGTGGGAGGTATGAGTACATTTTGAGGAGAGAAGACTTATTTTTTGCCTGAAAACAGAGTCATTAAGGAGGCCTTAGTCTCTGTCTTTCAGGTATATCCCCCTGAAGGCTATAGGTATTATTCGACTTGTCATAGTTTGCAATGAAATAAAAGTACACAATACTGACAGTAAGAACAACCTCTGAACTAAAATGCTGACAGTGACTCATGACTCTAATACCAAGAAAGACCCTTGGAGACCAAATACTTCTGTGCTAAATCCCACATGTAGACTTAGTGAGTTGTTTGTTAATTGTCCTGTTGAAGTAGAAACATAGCAGTATGTTCCAGTAGTTCTTAGGGTATGCAACAAATGCTTAAGCCCATGCAAGTGTCAAAGACTGATGAATTGCAGTTCATATAAAAGCTGGAATTTGCCTGGAACTTAATGGGATTTGGTATAATTATAAATAAAACCAGAGTGCCAAAATAAAGTAAACAATTCTGCCTTGCAACCCGTCTTTGTAAGACTGTAGCTCTATTTCTGAATCTAAAGAAGGATTCTTTAGGAAGCAAGTCAGACCCTTATCAGCATTGCCTGTGGGAAAATACATGGTAGAATCTCCTCTTCATTTATATCTTGTCAATAATAGCAGTTTTGTGGAAATCCACTGCGAGATACACTTCAGTCATAGTTCCCTCTGGTACAGCTTTCTAACAATAAAAGTCAAGTGCATTTTTTTTAAAAAAATGAAATGAAATCAGAAGATATTTGATGGTAGGACTTTACCTCTGTTGTGAAGTCTCAAATGGATTTGCTTTCTTGGTTCACATTTACTTTTATAAGCAATAGTTGAATTTTAAAGTTTATTGTTCTAATATTAAACTATAAGAACTTTTAGGCAAAACAAAGAAAAACATGTTGTAAAATAAGTGAGGTTGAATTATGAAATTACAAGGAGATATTAATACAGTACATCCAAAATTATAGTAGAAGTCTTTGACCTCTGTCTCAAGTTTTGTAGATGAAGTTGAGAAAAATTGATAAGAATACAATTAGGGTGTTTCATCTCTTTGAACTATGAATTCTGATATGAACAGGTAGAGAATAATCATTCTTTCCATGCACATGGGGGACATCTTAAAAACCCTTATTATATGCTTAAGTATAAGGAAATACTACATTTCAAATAAGCCATATTCCACAGAACACACTCTACTAAATTCAATAAAATTTAGAAAGCAATGACAAAATGCACAAAAAAGTCTTTATGATGCATTCCGAAATGGAGCACATGCCTGTCTTTATTATTTGGAGGCAAATGACTACTTTAATATAAACTCAAAAGCATGTCTTCCTAGATACTTATCTAATAGTGCTTTTTGTTTGTGTTATTTAATGCATATCATGCAATTATAAATTCACAGAAAATATTGTAACTTGTAGGGAAATTATTTAATCTACTTGTAAAAACAGATTTGTTCAAATTCTTTGGCACCATTAGATTATATATCATGTATCTGGCCTGCTGCAATAATTTAAAAAAAATACAGAGACAGCTTCAAAGAGTAAAACAACCCAAGAATATGAAGTGATTCTTGAACTGTATCTTGGATCTGTTGTTAATCCTGTCACTGGAGGTGTGGACTAACAAATTTTGGATTAGTAGTGAAGAATATAGTAGAAAAAATTATGAAACAATTTGAAGTAGAAAAGAAAAAGGTCAAAATTTTGAACAAAGGCAAACTTGTACTCTCTATGCTTCCATGGTATTTTATAGCTTTCTTCCTTTATTCCAAATCTGAGAATAATTTTATATAAATGTATGTTTCCTTTAGAGTAACATCTTATTCTTTCGTATTCCCTTACTTTTCCAGATTACCTTATTAAATTGAGCTGACATTCTTCAATGATTTCTTAAGTAAAATCTCATCCACACCCCACATGAAACCTTTACTTGAAGCCATAGACAGCCTTTAAATCCACTTTAGATTCCTACCCAGGTCTGTTGTGCTTAACCCTCTAGATTCAGACTTGGAAGACTTATGACTCTCCTTTTGAGTGGGTATATTTGTAAGGCAAAGCTGCTGCTTTGGCTTGTGCCCCTCACCTCACCCACCACCCAGCTGTTTCAATGCTTTTCTTTCACTAGTTGGGCTGCTTCATAGAATTGGAGCCATTGCAGCTCACATCTGTCAGAACACATGGAATACATTTGGTGTGAGTGTTACTTAATTCATGCATTGCATAAAGAAAGCAGTTTATGTTAAAACATTGTGATATGTGATGAAGTATTATCCATTCTGTGCTAGAACCTGTGCTTATCAAAGATTTGTTTATTTGTCCTTGCTTGTGCCCTGACACAATGTCTCATGGTTAAGCAAAGTTATATCTTAGTAAAAAAAAAAAATCAAGAACTCTGTGACAGTGAGATAAAATATTATCAGAGAAGGGAGAGGAAGGAATGTGAAAAGTGAAGTGCTTCTGGTATCCAAATTCCCTCTTAGTTTTGCAATATATGGTACTTTTGAGGAAAAAACATTGTTAGACTTAAAAGTGTACACACACAGAGCTAAGTAGATCTCTTTTACTTTATCGTATTTTCACTACATTTTAATGAATAATGATGCTTAGAAGTGTGATCAGTGGAATTGAGATACTGTGGGTCCTAGGCTCATGCATATCATAATTTACTCATCATGTAAATTCTAGATTGTAGACTGACATTTTAAACGACCTTTCTCTGTATCTGTCTATCATGTGCTCTCTCTCAGTCTCTCTCTCTCTCTCTCTCTCTCTCTCTCTCTCTCTCTCTCTCTCTCTCTCTCTCTCTCTCTCTCTGTGAGTATGTGTATGAACATGACATGTATATGCAGCTGCCAATAGCGACCAAAAGATGATGTTGGAGTTGGATTCCCTGGAGCTAGGGTTGCAGGTAGTTGTCAAGCACCAGATATGACACAGAAACCAAGCTCAGGTCCTCTGAGAGAACAGCTGTTGTTCTTAGTCTCTGAGGCAACTTTTCATCCCTGTGGATTATGACTTCAAATTTGTATTAATGGCCATCATTGAAGATATTATGATGCCACCTAATTGTAAGAATGAACTTCAATGGTTTTGTATTTGTGTCTCATTTAGACCTAGCTTATAAAGTAGCTGTTTACTGAGGGCATCTCTTAGTTACCTACTAGCTACTATTCATATATTTTCTACTACTACTACTACTACTACTACTACTACTACTACTACTACTACTCACACACACACACACACACACACACACACACACACACAATTTTAGCCAAAATATTGGACTTTATTGTCCATTTTGTACAATTTGCTGTTTGAGTGTTATTGTGTCAGAGAGAGCAGCTCCATTTGCAAATGATGTTACTACATATTTTGACCTATTTTTCCCTGCAGGAGTAATAACAAGGGTAATAAAAGTCAGTTGAAGCTGCTGTATAAGCACACATAACTGCCTCAAATTACAGGGCAGATCCTAAGCTACAAAGCCACTGGAACCACAAAGGCCCTCTTTCGACTGTTTCACAGTTCTAGTAAGCATGACCATGACTGTCCCAGATTTCTGGAATAGGAAAAACATTAGTCTGTCTGGTTACTCTGGTGCTTCTGTAGCTTTTTACTTATAAAGTCTTGTGCAGTATGAATCCATTTACGACAGCCAGCCAAGGTTTGTGTAACTGGATGGTTTGCTATGAAAGAAAGAGGTGAAGTAGTTGGCACTCTCAACCAGTTCACCCTGCTGGACTTGACAGAACCACAATATCAATTTGTATATGCATGTATGTATGTATGTGTGTATATATGTATATTCTTAACATATAGTATATACCACAAATATTTAGTGAAAGTTTCAGCATAGTGGCACAGATGAAGATTAAGAAATACTACCTGACAGATTAACCTTGTGTGGGTTTGGCAAGAGCCTTGACTCTGCTTACTTTCAATAGGTCACTGCCCTCTGACATGGGTGAGCATGTATCTTTTCAGGCCTGGAGGCTTTCTAACTTAGGAGAATTGCATGGAACTTTGAGTAGCCTCACAGTGGAACGACAGAGAAGATTAAAGAAGGGAAATTCACTTCTTGATTCACTGATAATCAAGGCCCTTTAGATTCCTGGAGTACCGTGCAACACTGTAGCATTTAGCAGGCTTTGTCTGGAAACTTCAGTGTATTGTAGTGATTATTAGGCACTATGGTCCCTCTAAATTTTCTCCTAATTGTATGGCATAAAAAATTATCTGTGTTCCCACCACCACTCACATGTCTACACTCACCACTTGGCTCATCCCCTTTCTTTTTATAGTCATTGCAATTAAGTTGGTTTAGCCAAATACACATTTGCTGACTTCCTGTAACCATAAAATTAAATAAAAATGAAATTTTCCCTTAGACATCTGTCATCTAGTAGTAGATGGATAGGTAAATGGTTCATTAGGTAAAAGGAATGTATGAGGTCTCAGACACACAAAGTCTCAAGTGATTATGATTATATAATAGAGGTTTCTGTAACTTAGTAACTGAAGTACAAACTTGCCCTTATTTTATGCAAAGATGTGTCTTAGCTTTGTAGTGGCCTGTAAATAATAAGTGTTTTATAAGTAATATTTATAACATCTTTAAAAAGTTTCTTCATTGGAATTCTTAACAGAAAATGACTCCTTTTTACTCTCACCCTTTAACTTGCAATGCCTTCCATGAAAGTTGTAGTAGTTTGATTATAAAAGTCTTAAATCTTAAGGCTTCAATGTTAAAATCGTATTTATTGAGCTTCAGGCTCCACATGTTTCTAGCCACAACCATTTGCCTACTCAGAGTTTTCTTTAAAGTGGTGTGGGGGGAGATTACACCTAGGAAGAAGACTTTTCCAATTTTAATACACATGCTCTGCCAAAACATTTGTAGCAATGAGATGCTCATGCAAATATTGAATAACGTATTCCACAAAATGCTCTCTGGCAGCCATTCAGTCTAATATAATGATCACAGTGTGTGTTCTTACACTATACTAGACTTTGTGGAAATGAAAATGGGTGTGTCCTAATAATTTTGTAGTTTAGTAATTATCACCTATCTAATATCTACATATTTGAGTTCCTTAACATATTTTTTAAAAAAATCTAAATTTGAAGCTCATAAAATTCACTTTTCTTCCAAAATATACTACAGCTCCTTCTTGGAGAGTGATTGATATTTCATGTATGGCCCTCTGTCTTCTCTGTATCTTTGCTGATTTTCATCAAACCTCCAACCACTGATTACTCTGAACACATCTGTCAATTTGGGCTTCTTGAGCTGGCTTGTATGATGAGGGATCAAAAGGAAAACAAAATGAGAAAACATCCGTGTAAGAAGCAGTGCCATTATTAGCAGTCTGAAGGGATAGTTACTGGGAGGACATGCTTGGAAGGAAGGATATACCTTGCTAATCTTTGAAAGCCCTCAACCAAACACCTGCTTATATATTTCTGCATATACCTGTTGATAGAAACGTTTGCCATGTTGTCTCAACAAGGACTTCCAGATACTGCTTATAGCTGCCCCTGTGGTGGCCTTCAAAGATCAGTTGCATGTTTTGCTAGGGATCAAAACAAATGACAAAAGACAAACCTATGTGAATAAAAATCAAGCCACACACTTACAGAATGGACATGAATAGTGAGAGTAGCTGAGTGGTAATTCTCTACTACAAGCCCAATTGAAAAGAAAGAATGTCATGCAGATTGTGTGGTTTCAGTTTGCTGAAACCAAAACAAATGACTGAAAGGACTCTGAATGGATGGCTGAAGAGAAGGCAGTTGCCCCACCCCCCGCAACAATTTCTTTAACTACATAATATAAAAATTGCCTAATGAAAATTACAAGGCCATCAAGAACTATCCTACATTCTTTCTAGGGGAAAACACAGTAATTAACTGTTGCAGAATGATGGATTTTTACCAACACAGCTGTCACAACTGCTATTTTAAATAATTTGGTATGGTTTAAAATGTATAATCCCCAAGAAATTGATCATTGCTGCAATTCAGTGCTGATTTTTCAGTGCCTTACCAATTTTGAGGCTTGCATCAGACTATTAGCTTTAAAAAGCCCGTCATGAAGTACACAACTAATGGCTTATTTTATCAGTGATGTCTTCTCTCTCCCTTTCAGCAAGATTTTATTTTTTTCACTGACATTTCTGATATGATTAAAGCAGGTGTGCTCTGACATTCTGTTTTTATTTTTCTGCTGTATGGTCATCCCCCATTTCCTAATATTTTTGTTTTTACTAGGGTGAGTGTTTCTCTTCAGCATTGCCTGATCATATTTGCTTATGAAGTTCCATCCACTTGAGAACATGATTTAATCCCCTGTCTTTTCAAATGCTGTGACATATTCATGTTCCAGTTGACATCTGTACCACTTCCATGAAGGTTTCCCAACTATTCTAGTGGAAATCAGCAAGTTACTAGGAGAGACATTCATTTTCACCTAAATAGCCCCAAAGGCAAAGGGAAGAATTGTAAACGCTTATTGAAAAGATCTGTGCCAACAGAAAGGAAATACAGGCTTGGAAAGGTGGTTGACTAATCTGTCAGTTAGAATCTGGTCAGATTAAGTGTCAGGTGATCAAGACCCCAATAATCCATGTATTTCTTCTGTAGTTATAAGTTCAGTGAAATTTGCTTTTGGAAACTTAGTGTTTAAATCAGCCTTACTTTCTTATTTTCAAGATACTTCCCCAAATTGTAGTTATTCTTTGGTGCCATAATTTGACTTCCCAAAGTCATTGAAGGAGTCTTGACTACTAACTAGTAGTGAAACTTTTCTTGTAACTCTCAACATTGTGTTCATGATCTCCCCTTAACTTTTATGTATATCAAGGCTTAATCTTCAAATACATACATACACACACACATACATACATACATATCCATATGTTTATATGTGATAACTGTCTTAAATTTAGGAGTATGTAGCATTTTCTGTTAATAAGATATATTATATAATTTCAGAATGCTGGCACTAATTTTCAAGCAAGTGAAGACGAACAGCACAATAATGAACTCTGCTTTTCCCAGAGGAAGCAAACAAAATAAGGCTGCTTATTTGATTACCTAAATTAATTAAGAACACACATCTCTGCCAAGTTGAAATTAGCATATTGAAGGATTTATGTTCTCTACTGAGTTTCTTCAAATAGATCTGTGCAAAGAATACATGTTTAGTGGTAATGGTATTATAATTTGTGAGGGCAGTTATTTTAGACCTTATTTATGTCTTTTTATGGTACTCCATATTCATTGTCTTGAACCCTTGAACAGCTTTTTAGGGATTCAAGAATTTATGTGAGTAACAAGTCTTTGCCTTTTCTTTTCCTTAAATTTTATAGGCATACACATCTTGAAAATTGTGACTCTAGTTTATCCTTCTAGTATGTTGAGTGTTTTATAATTTAAGAAGAATTATTATTCTGGTACAACTAGTGCTTTCTGAATATTGTTGATATTTCTACAGGGAAAGTGGACACCACAATCCAGTTTATAATTTTGGGCTTTTAATTACTCAGTAGAGCCTATGACAACTCTTAATATTTTAGAGTACAAAGCTTATCTGATTTCTTAGGATTTTCAACATATATTTACAGAAAAATTTGCACACATAAAATATAAATTGTACATGAAAAAGGAAAGGGCACACCAAACTCCACATTTCAAATGCTGCACTTCTCTAATTATAACATAGCCTTCACCCCTTAGCAGAAAACATTTTCCACATAATCAGAAAACCACAAGATGGCACTACTGAACAATTAATTTATTTCAGAAAGGTGCCTTCTAGAGTCTCTAAATAGCTGGTCAAGAATAAGTGTATCCTTCTTCAAAACTAATGACAGTCACTTCCAATGAATTACAGTATGGCATGGAGAATAGTGACTTGATAGTGAAGAAACTTCACAGGTCTTGCATAAAGTGATCAATGTCAAAACATCATTATTGTTATGTTGTAATACTCTTCCCCCTGATATAGGTGATGAAAGGGACATTTCATTTATTTGCCCTTCTCCCACAAGTGTGCAACCTCAAAATAATTACAAGAAGGCATCATACAAACCAAAGCTGAGGTGCAGTATACAAAATGGATGACCAATAAAATCACAAATAAACTGTAATGTAGTTTAAAGGAGTATCATGCCAATAGTTGTTGACTGTTTTTATTATTATACTGTGGACATGTAATTTACTAACATTATAGAAAGCTGGAAAAGAATACATAGGAACTATGTGTTAGATTTAAAACTATTCTCTGACTTTTAAATTACTTTTTTGTAAATGTGAAAAGAAAATCAGTGTACAAGTGAGAACTTGGAAATGTTACCTTAATGGCGGCAATTTTTAATAATGCATTTTTGAATACACTAGACATCTATGGAAGCCTGTAATTGTTGTGTCTTAACCTATTAAATGATTTCAAGACCCAAGGTCTAGTTTCCTTCAGGAATAGTGAATAAATTCTTGAAATTCCACTTTAGTGTATAATTGTCCTACAAAATAATTGTGTTCAATTTTGAAATGAGAGTCAATCACAGATCGAGAGGATATTAAAAAACTGATTTTTTAGACCATGAATACTAGCACTTAACTGGCATTCAATTACCTCACTAATATGTTTTCACAAGTATGGTGGTGACTGAGTTCAAATTTTGCCCAGTTTTACTTTTTACTATCAATCAAAGATGATGCTATATGGTTTATATCTTTGCTAGTATGCCAAATTATTTATATTGAACAGAATAGTAGTAGACACAGAATAGCAGGTTGACCCATGAATAACTTCTTAGAAACAAAGAAAGGAAAGTTGTAAGTCATTGTGTATACCAAGAAATGCAGGTATAACCAAATAAGGTCACAATCTGGAGTACAAGGTGAACTTGGAATTTGGGGGAATATTGTTCAACTTAGTATATAGTCCAAGAATAATTTCTGCTAGAGAACTATCATATAAGGCATTCCACTTAAGTTACTCATAGTAACACTGTACTGGAATTTTTCTATTATCACAGCATGATGTGGGATTTTTTTGTAATTAGAAGCCACAAATAAGCTGGAACTTAAAATAATCTATATGTTCACTTTAATATTGTTATAAATCTATGACTTAGGCTAAGAATATAATATTAGAAATCACTCACTGTTATTCCAGTAAGAAAACAAATATTCCAGAACTTATTTCTTAAGTGTTGGTTCCTATGACACAAGATACATTAAGAAATTTAGAGTCTGTTGAATTAATTATGGATCACTCTCACCAGTGATCATTATGGAAGAAATTGTATGTTTGAAGAAATCTTCAACAGGAAGATATCTCTGCACAGTATCATATGCATGTAGGTCACAAAAGGTAGAGTAAAATGTCTTCTTGTTATCTTTAATTGAAGATTTGCACTTTTCACCTGAATTCTTTGCTGGAACACAAAGCAAGACTATTATATTAAATCAATGATAATTTTTGATGATCAAAAATGGCATAAGTACAAACATCTAAGTGCTTAATAAACTTGTTTCATTTTCAGTGACGTGCTTTGGATTTATGTAAATGTTGATAACATAGATATATTCACTATGAACACATTTACCTATGTATTAACATGCTATGACCTTGACTTTAATTAATTATGTATTTTTCTTTATTAGTTTCTTAGTAGCTGGGTAAATAGCAAACATTTGACATTTAACATTATCCTTTCTTTCAGGGACTCCATGAAAAAACCGGTTCATTCACGGCTATTAAAGTAATGAATGCCCGGAAGGTAATCAATACTGTGCCCTCTCTGTATTCTGCACACTTAATACACTGTGTACATGGCATAAACAACTGCAAAAGCATTGTTTTGAAGTCTTATTTTATACATTAGTTAGAGTTAATCTAGAATAACTATAGTCATATACTCACAGTTAATAATGTATTACACTTACTGGTTTGTTTTATTTTCACATTAATTCACTCCCACCATAAATTCTAAATATTTTATATGATAAGCCAATTGGGAAAATACCTATTTTCAGTTCATTATCTGTTGTTGGGGATAGCAAAGAAGATATTTCCTTTAGCATTGTGTTAATACTGAGCTGCTCTGTCATATTTTCTCCAATAATTTCTTTTGAGAATTGAGGCCATTAGATCCTCAATGACAGATAGAAGGAAAGAAGTTGTCAGAGACGCACATTTTTCATATATTTCCTTACAGATAAGCAAGAGAGACAATTTAATTGGCACTGTTCCTGCTAACATTCATAAAATTGTGTCACAATTCATAATCTATTGTCAAAGAATTGAAAAGGACTGATTTCTGCCCTCTGTCTTTAGTTTGAGTAATTCACTTTCTCAAAATAATATTAACATGAACATAACAGAAGTTAAGAAATTTTTATTTCATTATATCCTAAAGGAATAATACTTGAAAGACTATGTAGAGTTATGGAACTGCTGTATCCTTCAGTGAAATGTTACTTTAAAATTAGTGAAGAAAGAGTCAAGCACTTTTCTTTTGCCAGTAAATGTCAAATGTTGCAAATCAATGTGAGATTCTAAGGATTTGGGGTTTTGTAGATTTATAAACCATAGTTTAGTTTAGGAGCTCTAGAAAAACATTAAATCTTTGTTGAAATATTTAAAAATAAAGACTACAGATGCTTAATATTTATTGTCTGCATTTGTCAGAGAAAAATTTCCCATTAATGTTTTGGTCAAATACATTAACATGAATTTAGTGACCAGTTTACACATGTCATAAGAAACTGAATTTTTAGATTAATACTATTATTGGGAAGCAAGAAAGGAATGATGTTTTATTCATCTACAATTTAATTCTAAAGTAGCACAAAATACTTTGCCATAAATGATTATAAAATTATGGTAGTAGATCCAATAATATCTCTCTTCTTTTTTTTCCAGACTCCTTTGCCTGAAATAGGGAGGCGGGTGCGAGTGAATAAATATCAAAAGTCTGTTGGATGGAGATACAGTGTGAGTACTAAATGTCTTCATTAGCACATCCATAGTCTTTCCTTCAATTTCAGGTTTCAGTTCATCATTATCTCTACATAGGCTCCCTCTAAATGCTCCTGCTGGAAATGTTAACATGTATATCTTCTACTATTCATATAGATTCACTCACCATAGTTGATTGCTATCATCTGTCAAAGTAGAGGATCTGGAAGAAATGGTCCTTTGTGTAGCCAATAACTGGCTGTAGGGGAAATCTTGAGTATATCTACAGAGTATAGAACCTTCTCATTGGCTAATAACAGAAGAAGAGTTGATTGTAACAAGAATAACTTTTTTCTAAAATTGACCTTAGCAATGTCCTTTTTACATGTTGCACCCCTTCTTTAGAATGAATCACTGTTGTCCAATTATGTTGATTACAGATATCATTGTATATTAGCCAAATTTTGCCCACTTTTTATATTGCAAAGATAATAGTAGAAAGCCCACAGTATCCACATCTATCCTAACACTCTTCATAGACTTGTCAACAATATTTGAACTCAGAAGGAATATGAAACACTTTCTCCTTTCAGAATTTCTGAGATCTCCCATATCCTAATAATCACTGACTTTAGAATAAGTTTAGGCATACAGAAATATGGTTTTCAAAAGACCTTAGTTTTCTATCAAAATATTATATGAGCATAAATCCAAAATTATTGTTCATAACAATATAAATCATTGATTAGTTTCTCTATTTTTTCTTCTGCAGCCAAATAAAGTTTAGATATTTTCAGCCTTTTTGCCTTAGTAAAGATAGCATCATGTACATTAAAAATAGCCCTTTCTACTCACACAAACACATTTAGAATCTTTCTAGGTATATGAAAAACCCATTGCCAAATACCTTCATGATTTATCTGTTACACACAGGCTTCTTTTTTGTTTATAAAATGTCATAACAGTAGAAACATATTCAGAGGAAGCAGCTATAAGTGGCTTTGGTAGACCAAAAACACACCAAACAAAAGGAATGAAAACTAGAATTATTTAATCAATTCTGTTTTCCTCAAAAGTCTATATTAATAAAAAATGTTAAGGTCTCCAAGACCTTTTTGGTATTTTTTCCATATAAAAAGTGGATTTTGATTGTAGCATTGGTGAATTTACAAAGGAAATTCTGGCATCCTTGAGCTGCCTTCTGACAAAAAGCAGGGTATTCAGGCCAGTCTGGGATCAGCTGGCACAGAGCCAGGAAACACTGGAGCATCATATTACTGGGAGATGTGTGAGAGTTTTAAATTACCCACTTGGCCTGATGGATATTATGTACTTGTGTGTTTCTTACAAGCTCAACTTCCCGTTAATTGAGAGTGGCAAACACACTAATGCTTTCCAAACATATCTGATCTTCATTTATTTGTTTTGGGAGAGTTTACATTTATGTGGGAAATCCACTCTTGGAAGTTTTATTTTTTTAAGTCATGTATTTTGAATTCTGTGATTATGTTTTAGTAAAGGAACATCGTTGCTAGCTAATCAGTTAGAGTCTCTAAATCAGCTTGATTATTTTGGCTAAAAAGTGTGTTAGTTGCACATACATAGAACTTCTCTAAAGACAGGAAAATGTTCTGTCTTCTACTGTATTTTTTAAGTAAATGGAACCTTGGTAAGAGTAAGTGGGTTCTTACTATGGAAAATCAATGGAAAAAAGAGAAGTATTCTGAATACTTGCTCTTTTCTAGCTAACATCAGTTTACCTTTTGATAGAGCTGTCCTTTGAAACTATGCTTCTCACCTCAACCAATAGTCTTGACTAACCAGATGAATTCAGTTATCAATAAATTGATAATCCTAAACATCCCCTAAGCACAAGAACCATATCTCCATTATTTATCATTTTATGTTGCCACCAAAGGTTATATAAGTATGCATTGCTATGAATAGATGTGTTAATGTCTTGAAAAAAATTTCAAAAGAAAAATATGCAATTGTTTAGGTTAAAACCGGTTCCACATATGCATATCTGTAGCTATAGTGTGTATGTATCATATGTTACATGTATGCATTGTGTATTTATCTCTTCAGTCTCTAGGTACTTTATTAGCATGCAAAACTTTGACAGAACGTATACTACAACCTTTTAATGAGAATCTGAAAGTAATCAGTGAGAGTAGATCATTACTTGTCTTCCAGACATGATGTACTCGCTTTACAAGATTAACATCAAATGAACCCATGCCTTTCAAATGTATTAAAGGCTAATCAAAACATTTTGCTACTAACTCTATAAATGTACAAGAAAAAATGTGACTGAAAATATATCCAATACCTAAACATGAGAGCTGTAAAATGTTTTTACAAACTATAAAATGCTTAGAAAATAACATAAAGGTAAATGCTTGTGATTTTGATTTGATGATGAATCTTTACATATAAAACCAAAAGTACTAACAATAAAACGATAGTAAGTTGAACTTCATCAGAAGTAAAAATGCATGTTTCAAGGAAAACATGAAAGTTTAACGCAACTCACAGAATGGGTGAAGATACTTACAAATCCAACATCTAATAAAGAATTTGTATCTATAGTATCTAAAAAAACCTTACAGTTATACAATGAAAAGACAACCAAACATTCAAACATGAAAATAACGTTTTTATTTCATTATTTTGCAATACACATACACACCTCACACAAACTAGCCAATAAGAAATTAATACTATAATCAGAAACTACTTTTACTGGGGTATTATAAATCAAAACCACATGATATTATCATTTCACTCTCAAAGAACAGATATAACAACTATTGGTGAGAACAGAACAATCAGAAGTTTCATTATATGTTATGTTGATAAGGCAAAGTGATTCAGTTGCTGTTGAATATGAGTTTGGCATTTAATCATATTATTAAACATACTAGAATATCAGAGGGAAATGAAATATGTACATCAAAAATTTCACATGAATGCTCATAGAAACATTATTCCCAGTACCCAGAAGGTAGACGCAACCAATGTTCCCATCATTTGATTGATTGTAAACCAAAATGTTTGGAATACTGATACTTTATGAATGGACATTTCAAGTATAAGCCTCAGAAACAGCTAGTGTTAAGAGACTACATATTATAAAATTTTATTTATTTACTTTGGATAGAATATAAATCAGTGGTTTCTCAGAACTAAGATGAGTGTGTTAGAATTGGGGATAGGCTACAAACTCAAGTTTGTAAAGTATCATTTTAGAGGAAAAATGTTCTGTGATTGTGGTGACATTAATATTTATCTAAGTTACTAAAAAATGGGTGTTACATTTTAAGTAACTGAATTCTATAATGTGTGAACTGTACATCAGTAAGATTACAAAAACAATGGACACCATTTACTGAATACTTTCTCAAGGTGTAGTGAGTGCTGCTGTTCCAGGGTCAAATTTTAAGAACTTCTCAATTAAGAGATTTTTAGTTTACTGTTTCATTTTGCTCCTACATTGTAATTTTATCAGAGATTTCCAATCATTGTTTATTCTTGATATCTTATTCTGAATTACTATAGAATATACTGTTACTGTAAGATTTTGCTTTATAAATATATTATGTATATTTATATAAATGCCAACAGTTTACATAGCTTAAAGCTTTGTTGTCTGCTTTTACTACTTAGGATGAAGAGGAGGATCTCAGGACTGAACTCAATCTGCTGAGGAAGTATTCTTTCCACAAAAACATTGTGTCCTTCTATGGTGCGTTTTTCAAACTGAGTCCTCCTGGCCATAGACACCAACTTTGGGTATGTTTTTCTTTGCCCTGATCTTTTTCCATAAGAACAGTTAAGAAGTTGAGATGTGATGTTTGCTTTTCTACTAGAAAACTTAAGCTATCAACTGTTCAAGATAGTATCGCAAAATACATTCTGGCTCCTTGAGATACCATGATAAGAAATTGAAAGGATAAGCTAAATGCCTGGCTGGGAACTTTTCAGTGGGGCTGAAGGAGGATACAGTGAACACTGTTAATTTAAAATCCAAATTGTAAATTATAGCTCTGCTGTTTTTATTTTTGCTCATATCAGGTGGCTTTATGAGCTAGAGATAATAAAGAAATGAGGATAAATTTGAATTGGTACTCAACATGAACAGATAGCTGCATATTAAGTATTTTGACATATGTACACTTATGCATAAATACAGCCAAGTGGTTTGTTGAATTGTCATCATGGTTGGACTATTATGAATTCCAGATTTAAAAAAAATATAAATATCAGTAACTGGAACTTAGCCTAATTAAGTTACTAGACTTTTTACAATGCTTCAATATCTTAGATACTGAGTTTTAGTCAATGATATCTTTAAAAACAGAGTATTTGGGACTTAAACTGGGATAATGGCTTTTTTTAAAGAGTACCAACAGAAAGTTTTCAGGATCTTCTAGTGTCAATAAAAAGTCCTATTACAATCTACATAATGGATTTTGGTAATTAGGGCAACTGATGCCAGAGAATGCTTACAACACATTACAATGAAATTCAAATTTAGCATGAATCAGGATCTTCTAGAGAACATTCTACAGCACAGAATGTTCAGCCACCTTCACAGACGTTTAAATTAAGTAGGTCTGAAATGTGTGTGAAGTTTTTACACTCTAGTAAGTCCATAGATGACAGTGATGCTTCTAGTTTAATAACAGCATGCTTAGGACCATCAAATTTAGAGATGTTCAGATTAACCCTATTTTTCTTGGATGTCCAGGTAACTAAATTTTCTGTTCTCTGACAATCATAGTTGAAATTTTATTAAATATTGTTCCACAGCTCTATGGTTACTGTATTTAATATTTCCATGTATGCCATATTTTCATAAAATATTACAAACTTTAGCTTTCACACAGCATATTAGAAACATTGACTCTCATTTTAAGATATAATAGTACTCATTCAATCATTCTAGCCCATTAAGAAAAGAAAACAAATCTAATGCTAACAGTGATCTGTCGATTCTTTTAACACCCTCCATATCTCAAATATTCTTTCTTTTCTTTTCCACTCCAGTCAACAGTCAGCTGTCTCCTCCTCACAAACTCCTTTGCAATGTCAAGGGCATTGGTTCTTTTTTTTAATACAAACTTAGAGGATCTTCCTTCTAAGTGTCTCAAACCACAACCTACAAAGCCTATATGTCATAGATTAGTTCAAATTCTGCCTGCTAATGGAACATGCGAATATGCTTCCTGGTTTACCTACCTTCACAAATCTCATTCCTCTGTTGTAATTTTTAAAATATTTCATGCTTTTACGGCTCCTCTGCAGATGGTGATGGAGTTATGTGCAGCAGGCTCAGTCACTGATGTGGTGAGGATGACAAGAAATCAGAGTTTAAAAGAAGACTGGATTGCTTATATCTGTCGAGAAGTTCTTCAGGTGAGTGGTTACATAATTCTTTGCCCCTGATCTTAAAGGAACCTAACTTTAACACACACACACACACACACACACACACACACACACACACACACACACACTTATATATAAGTATTTATAATATATATATCTGACTAAGAATTTTAGTGATTCCTTAGTGGATAAGGAATCCCCAAAGACCCTAAGCTCAAATCATAGCCTTGAATGGCTCTATTTGAGATTCATGCTACTGTGTTCATGCTACTGGGATTGATATTAATAAAATGAAGATTATCCTCACCACTTTGAGTATGCCATCCTTCTCATTTTGTTTGATTTGTTTATGATAACACAACTGTTTTAAGAGGGCAAATCATATACCAGGCTTGGATTTCAGATAATCACATATTAGTTGTCTCACCTTTAATCAATTTCTTGATTTTCCCAGGTCTCATTTTTCTTACCCATGATATAGGAGGATAGCATATTCAACAAAAGGATTCTGGGATAACTTAGTAATGACTCCATCTAAACATTTAGCACAATCTCTGGCACAGAATATAAGCTCAATAAATGTATTATTAATGCCCAACTAGTGTCTGGCATGATGTCACTGAAGTATAATATTGCATACCATGTCATGATTTAGCCAGGCCATGGGGTTCGGTGAATGGGCTGGAGCCAACATGGTAAGCCAACACAAATTGTACGCACTTTAAAATGAATTTCCATATTCACTCAAATTCTAGGCCTAAAGACCTCACCGGAAAATATTTTTGACTAAACAAATATTTGGATAAGAAATAGAACAAAACAGTTAATAGTTAAGATGTCCATGTCTTTATTGTCATGGCTAGTCAGAAATATAGAGGCTATAAAAGAGGATAAAGTTTCTCAATCTATATAAATATTACTTTTTTATGTTCTTTTTCTTTCATGAGTATTCTGATTTATTTTCCTTTCCTTATAGCCAAAAGTAGTATTTCTGGGAATTGGTTGTAGCCATTCCAGCCTAAAGAAAGAATTTTGTTTGAAAGGCCAAATGTGGACCATTTTTCTTAACAAAAGATTTTTTTCCAAAAAGCACTTAAAAGCACTACTAGAAAACTGAAAAAAAATGTATCTTTATACTTAACTTGACTTTTAAAATGTGTATGTATGTACAGGGCTTAGCTCACCTTCATGCACACCAAGTCATTCACCGGGACATCAAAGGCCAAAATGTGCTGCTGACTCACAATGCTGAAGTAAAATTAGGTAAGTTCATTCTTACACGGGTTAGATGAGGTAGAAAGTGAAGAAGAATGCCTTTCATCATATCATATCATATGTCATGTCATGTCATATCATATCATATCATATCATATCATATATTATCTGGATTTTCTTGAAACTTTGGCAGGGAGTTGGCATGAAAGTAAAAAGGAAATACCTAATAATTTCTTTGAAACTGAAGATAAATAATATTTAAATACAATAGGAATTGTGCTTTTTGGTCATTTAAAGCTTTAAACTATGTTAGAGATAGCTGTCACGCTTAATTCAGTGATTGAATCATGGTAACTATTAAACATTTAAAAATACTCTTACCCATAATAGAGCCATATTCTGAGGACTATGAAATAGCTTTCAATTGCTTAAACATAAATTGCTTATTTACATTTATTTCTCAAATTATATTGATCAGAAGAGATGTTGCAGTAATATGCGAACCAAATTCTGAATTTTCTTGCTAGCTAAGCAGAACCAGAGTAGAGATTCTGTCGCTAAGAATATTTTTATTGAATATTTGTGGAACAAATGAGATAGTAACATTAATTCTCAAAATAACAATAGTTTTGAGAAAACATATCATGACTTATATGCATAAACTACAAAACTAGCAACATAAACTGCACTGACTGTAATACATAAAATGCATATAGATGTCACATTCAAATATGCAAGATTGAAACTCATTGCCAAGCTATATGTATCCTATATTCACAAGCTTGAGTCAAGTTGCTGGTAACACCAAACATTAACATGAAACAGAAATTGCAAATACGAAGTGTCTTTAAATATCTATTTCAAAGTACATTCACTAATGTAGATGTACTTTATTCATGAGGCAAAACCTAGTAGTGTTAGCTTAATCATACTTATTTGACACATAATCCTTACACATTTTGACTTCAGTTTTTCAGACAACAGTATATTTTATGCAGCCTACATGAACATAATCATAGCCACAGGAAGTGACAGCAGGAAAGATTGTAAAATGATGATAATCTCCATAATCTGTTCTTTGTATCATTAAAGAAAATACAAATTATTCCATTGTTGAGTTTTGGTTTGATTTTGTTCTAATTGTTGTTGTTACTGTTATTTTGAGACAGAGTCTCTCTGTGTAGCTCCAGCTGTCCTGGAACTCACTCTGCAAACTAGGTTAGCTTTGAACTCAAAGATCTTCCTGCCTCTGTCTCCTGAGTGCAAGGATTAAAAGTGTGCATCAACATAGCCAGCTTCATTGTTGAGTTTTCAGTTGTCTTTTTAAATTTGTATTAGTCATTATTTCTTCTAGATTTTGCCCAATTTCTTTCCCTGCATATATGGGATATATCAGTTTATGGCTTTCCTAGTTATTTATTGACTTTTAAAGTTGGCTATTAAAGTGGGAATGTTGAGCTATTATGTAAAAAAATACTTTTTAAAGTGTAGATAATGAGACCAATGATCTTCAAAAATATTTGGAATATTCCCTCTTGTTAGGTACTCCCTGAAAGACTGCCTTAAACTATTAATTTTGTTTCATTTTCTTTGATTCCACTAAATTATTCAAGCTGCTTTTCAGTTATTTTGTTCACCATCTTCCAGATTCCCAGAAACCATTATAAATTTGAAAATCTACTTCATATTTCATCCCTGTCTTATTGTTTTTGGAATTAATAACCCCTGTCTACTTCAGCCCTTTTCTGTCTGTTTCTCAGGATACCATACTAAATATTTTCTTACAACATATCCCACAGATGAGTTAGAAACTAAAATTTATAGCACAAAACTGAGATATAGTCCAGATAATATTTGTACCTGATTCAGAAGATTATATATTTATTAAACTTCTCTCGGGAAGCTCGTTTTTTTCTTATCAGTGGGACTGGAGTTTCTGATGTCATGCATGAGATTCCTAACTAACTGTTAACAGGATTTACATTACTAAGATGTGGCTCACAGTGCTATTCATCCCCCAACTTGGTGGCAGATCCAGGCTCTACATATGCCATATGCCACATTTTAGCCATCAGTGAAACTTTATTTTTAATATTCATGATAAACATTTATCCAAACCTGCATTAAATTTATAACAGCACTGTTGGGTCTCATTCCAACAGAAATAGCAGCTAAAGCTCATTTCCCAGTATTCCTGGAGAAGACTTCATGGTAAAGTTTTCTGGGCCAGAAAGAAAATTTGTTATCCATTGTGGCTTTTGTATTGCCTTTCCAAGTTAAAGCAATAACTTATTGAGATTTGTGTTCCTGATGAATTATTTTGACATATGTAGTGGATTTTGGAGTGAGTGCCCAAGTGAGCAGAACAAATGGAAGGAGGAATAGCTTCATTGGTACACCATACTGGATGGCCCCTGAGGTGATTGGTTGTGATGAGGACCCAAGCCGCTCCTATGATTACAGAGTGAGTATGATAGTTCAGTGAGGATTCAAGTTTGAAAAAAAAAGTTGAGAATATTTATCTTATCTTATTTTCTAAGATTTATCTTATTGATATGTATGTATGCGTCTGCGTGAGTATACACACACATTTGTGTACAGGTGTCCATGGAGGACAGGAAACATCATGGAATGTCCTGTAGTGGGAGTTACAATTAGTTGTCAGCCAGGTGACCATGAGTGCTGGTATCTGACTCCAGGTGCTCATGATTAAGCAGCAAGTGCTCTTACCTACTGAACCATCTCTCTAGCCCCAAATACGTCTACTTTAACGATAAAATGAGAAAAGGGAGGTCTTCCTTTGAAGTACCCTCTAATCAGAAATAGTAGACTCTATTTCTATATGTGGTTTCATGGTATGCATAAAAATAATATTTTCTAATAATGAAAACAAAGTAGAACATTGGCACTTTTTCAGATTCAGGAGGGAATATCTAGCTCAAGTTGTTGGCAACTTCTTTGTAAAAATATATTAGATGGCTTCACTTGGAAATTTAACTTCCAAGAACAGAGGAATTTCTAAACTTAATGAAATGAAGCCAGGACTGGGGCCTCAAGACTGTAGTCCCAATTACTTGGGCAGCTAAGGCAGGAGTATTAGGCCTGTGTGAGCTTCAAAATGAGTATAAGGTCAGCTCTGTATCAAAATTAAGGGTGACAGATAGGGTTGATGATACTGGCTAGTGGGTCTAACATTCACAACGCCCTAAGTTTAATCATCAGTTCCACACATAAAGAATAAATATAAGGCAAATAATTAACCTTTACAAATTCAAAAATAAAAATAATAATTTAATTACTTGAAATACTGGAGAGAAATCTTTGGCATTTGGCTCATCTCCAAAACCACAGAAAATCAGTGGAATAGACAAATTAACAATTTGTGGTATATATTAAAATTTCTACTGAAATTTCAATTTGAAGTGCACATCTATAATATATGTATACAAACACATATTCTAAAGAGTCATCATGGAAAGGAACAAAACTCCACATTTGCTAAAAACTAGAGAAATCTCACTCACTTGCCACATCACACATCTTCTAAACAATTCACTGAGTTCTCCTCTTGTAGAACTTAGGACTCAATACTTGAAATTGATCAATATACATTTCATTTCTTTGCCATTTCCTCCAATGCTCTTTGCTTGTTCTGTAAAGAAATTACTTACTGAGAGCTCATTGGAATTTCTGCACTACATTGGGAGCTATGAAGACTATGGAAACAAAGTTCTTTCACTCATTTACTGCAGGACATATTGACTTATATCTGTATAAATTTTACAGTCTTCCAAGTATGGTATCTGTATGCATGCACCTCCATGCTGTGTGTGTGTAGAGGAGTTCAAAGAAAAACTTGTAGAAGTCAATTATCTCCTTTCAATATGTGGATCCTGATGATTGAACTCCTCAGCAGGCTTGCAGCAAATGTCTTTACCCTCTGAACCATCTCAGCCCCTTTTCTATATTTTGAAAAAGCAAGTATAGCTGATAGTGATGAAGATAATTTATAAGAGCTTCATAAAGATTCAAGGTTCAATTGATTATATCCCAGAAGTTATTGAAATACGTATCCAATAATTTATGTAAAATATATCAGTGAATATAGCTTATAAGTAGTATAATTTTCATATTATTGTTTAACTCATAAACTATTAAACATATCTACATTTATTAAATATATATTATATGTACATATACTCATATATTTACATGTACATACACATGCATAACAATCTTATGAACTGGGTACTATTCAAAAGCATTCTACATTAAATGAAATTGAGATACATAGAATTAAATCACTCAAAATCACATGTGTATTCATTAATATTTCTTAATAAAAATTTAACTTTTTATATTTAAAATGTAGTAACAATAGAAATGCACCCAAGATGAACTTTCTTTTCACTGAATATCATTCTTTATGAACCTGTGGTACAGTGAGGTGCTGGCTGGTTACAAACTCAAATAAAACCTTTCTGTAACTTCAGTCTCTAAGAAGCTTTCCTTTAGAAAATCCATGAATTGGCTCTCATATGGATAGCCCATCCCAGCACAAATGAATTTGAGATTCTTAATACTAATTTTCCATTTTAATAGTAGGTTTCTTGTTATCATTTTTAGAGTGATGTATGGTCTGTGGGAATCACTGCTATTGAAATGGCTGAAGGGGCTCCTCGTAAGTACAAATGTTTGATACAGTTGATCTATTTCAAAGATTTTGGAAGTATACTATACAATCTCTCTCTCTCAAAATGTGATGCTAACACTTGGAACAGTCAGCTTTTATCTGGCTACACATGTGACATATAATGTACCAAACCATACATGGTCATGTTTTCAATGATGACCAGATGCTTTTGTTAAAAAATCACCATATGTAAATATGTGGTATATATCTTATTATTTTATGTTTCTTATAACTTATCCTCTGATATCTACTTCTATGTTCATCTCTTCAAATTCAGAATGTGATAGTTGGCATTAATCTTATTTTAAGTAACAGAATGAAAAGGGACTGAAGAACAAACATATAGGAGGGCAGAAGAAGTTTCATAGAAATTGCAAATGGCGAGCTTCTTTGGAAAGATGAGTAAGGGCCAGGAGATTCTGAACTCACAAGGAGATCGGCGCTCTGCCTAGATAATTACTAAAAATTGCTTTAGTCATAAGCAACTCTAGATAGCCTCCCTTTCAAAAATTTCTCTTTTACCACTATCCTTTATTGCCTGGAGTATTTACTCTGCATGAAAACGATACTCGTCAATTTAACTGCAGCAATCTTTTAGGTTATGATAATTGTCATCTCAGAGGGGATAGTTTTCCAAAACCACAATTATCAGATGATGTCTTCCAAGATTTAGGTAAGAAAATTATCATCCTTTGATCTTTTGTACATCAGGCTCTCACACAGAAACAGAGAAAAAGAAGAGGAAAATCTTAGCAGGGAGAGGGTGCTTTAACAATAGAAAATTTTGGCTATCAGGACCTCTTTTAGTTCTTAAGTTGTAGTGGGGACTTAAGCTATATGGGATTTTGATACCAAGGCTGGAAGATTTATAGTAGCATTCAAACACCATAGCACCATAGGCCAGAAGCTGAAGAGATGTACTTCTTAGGCTCCACCTTTTTTTGTGACCATTGATGCAAAGCAGAATATGAACCAAATTCCTCCTGTATGCCAGGCCAGTTTACTTTCTGCGCCATATGTTCCCTGATTTTTGCATTCTCCTAGATATTGTATAAAGTATTTTAAAATTTTTTGACCATTTTTAGTAGCCTATTTTTAATTGATCTGTTAGGCCTGGTAATGGAGACACTGGCAATGTAATGTTTTTATTAAAATTTTTACTTTTAATAGTTATACACTTATTTATATATCTGTTCATCTCTTAGTGTCTATTTAACGGGATATGTGAATGAACACTAAGACTATGGAATGAGCAGTAGGCTCTGCAGTTACCCTTTACTTTATTTCTAAATTCTTCTGTTTTCATTAACAGCTCTGTGTAACCTTCAGCCCTTGGAAGCCCTTTTCGTTATTCTACGGGAATCTGCCCCCACAGTCAAATCCAGTGGATGGTAAACATGAATTTCTTAAATATATTGATTTAGTATTTAATAACAAAGTTTTCGTTCATTTGGTCATTCTTGTTTCAACATTTTTGTTGGACAGAATTTCCTGTATTCCAGTATGTTGACTTGGATGTCTAAATTACTGACATGCAGTCAATAATTCTTATATAGAGTCCTATTGGTGGACCATTAAATTAAACATCCATAGTGCTGCAAACCAGGCAACCATGAAGCTGTTTAATTCAGTTAAACTCTTGTTTATGATTAGTAAGAGGTGTAAATTTTATTTCATTGTTGGCATTTTTTCTGAATCTAACTCTTTATGTAGATGTAAGCTTTTGGACTGCATCTCTTTTCGCATGCTATTTTACAAGCTTAGTTTGTCCTGGTTATCAATACCTTCTTTTGGAATTATAGTTAAGCCTCTGTGGCTATAATTGTTTATATTAAGTAAAACTTTCCAACTCCAGAGAATGACTGTTACAACATATGACCAGTCTATACTCCCTTGGCAACGTAGGCCACACTAATCTTTTAATTGACATCTTATTACATGAGCTTTACCATGTATGGGCTGCCAAATTCATTGAAATTTCTATTGTTGAGTAGTAAAGTCTGTTGACTTTTGTTTCTAAAGGTTAAATGACCTCATTGTATGACGTATATTGTTAAGACATGGGATATTTGCTAATTGAAAGACAAATATAAATGTAACATGTCTTTCAGAATATTTGATCTTGAATGTAGCACAGTAGTAGTGTAGGAACAGTGCAGCAGGTGACCATGTCTTTCCTCTTTATGCTTCATTTATTTCAGGTCCCGTAAGTTCCACAATTTCATGGAAAAGTGCATGATAAAGAATTTCCTATTTCGTCCTACATCTGGAAATATGCTTCATCACCCATTTGTTGAGAATATTAGAAACGAACAGCACATTGTGGAGTCATTGACAAAACATCTTACTGGAATCATTAAAAAGAGACAGAAGAAAGGTAGAGACAACAAAGTTTTGTATAATTCAGAGAAGAGAGGCCCTTATATTTATTTGTTGTTTTTAGTTTCATATTTGTTTAAGATTTTAGTTGGTGGGGGCTGGAGAGGTGGTTCAGCAGGGGAGAGGTTCTGAGTTCAGTTCCCAGTACCCTTGTCAGATGGCTCATAACCAACTTCCATTCCACCGCAAGTAGCTCTGACACATCTGCCTTCTGTAATAACCCACACTTACATGCACTTACACACACACACACACACACACACACACACACACACACACACACACCTTAGTCTGAAACTTCAAAACCTAAAGCCCTTTAACATTTAGTGTTTTTAATGATGTATATCACTAATTCATATGATTACCTCATTTGTTATCATTTACCTATAAGGTTATTCATTTTTTCCTATTATACATATCAAGTATTCACATTTGCAAGACTTAAACCTCATATTTAAATAGAACTATGGATCATGGCTGTATTATTTTAAGTGAACGTCTAACTAAAGAAATGTAATCAAGTCTTTAGAGATAAATGTGTTCATAGCTGCACATTTAATGACTTAGTTTTGAAATAATTTGTATATATCATGTGAAGTTAATTCTATGTGTTAATCACAAATTCTGAGATGTGATTAAAGAAGCTAATTTCTTTACACAAAGGTAAGCTTTCACTTACTGATGCCAAAAGTGACAAGATGATTTTACTCAATGTAGGAGAAAATGCTCAGTAAGCTGCAATTCATATTTTCTAGAATGTTCTGCATTTAATTTCAGGGAGCATAGACAGAGGCCCGAGTAACTATAGAGTGAAGAACAGGGAACTTGTAAAGGATAGAAAGTATGCTAAGATCTAATCAACCATAGGAGTGACTGCAGTGTTGCTTGTCCCATTTAGAATATTATGTGAGCTGTTTCCAAATAGGGAGCTACAGGGTTCTTTATGCTCCTCTGATGATGAAGTTATTGGGATCAGTATCATACAGGTCAGCCATTCTCAAATTGCTACAGGAACATCAGCCATAATTTGTGGAAATTTAAAGTTAGAAGGATTCAAAAAAAGTGTTATATACAGGGAAGTCCCATTTTCTTGGACATTACTCCACAAATGTAATTATAGCTGTCCTAAGCAATTTAGAACAGGGATTTTGAAGAAAACTCTTCCATTTCTAAAAACTCTTCCACATTTCAATAGAAACAGCACAGCTGATAGAAAAGAAGCTGAATGCTACATATTAAGTATCAAACAAGCAAAAGCAGACTACTTAGAGCCCTGCATGAAGAACTCCCTCAGTCAAGGAGGTTACCTAAGTGAAAAGCACTTAAACTACTTCAGGGACAGTCAGGTGTTTATGCCACTACAGGCTTGGGATGCTGCGCACAATAACCTCTTCTGGAGCAGACTTGGGAGCATCAATGGAATAGTTCATGGCTCTACTGGTCAAACCCACACCATAAAGCTGTTCTTGTCCCTCCCCACCCCTTTATTTCATTCTGTCTTTTGTCTCTTCAGAAATGCAGCAATCCAATTGATACAATTTTCTTTCTTATGTCCAGAGAAAGCAATCTGCCTGAACTATCTCTACTGGTTTCAAAAGTATACCTAGAGTGTTGACACTGTCTTACCTGCACAAAGTCTCTCTACATCCTGTGCCTTAGAAGCTGCTAAGTGACTAAGGAGAATCATACTCTATTTATGCATTATTTCCTTTTCTCTTTTTCATAAGGCATACCTCTGGTCTTCGAAAGAGAAGAAGCTGTTAAGCAACAGTACACCATGAGCAGATTCAGGTTTGTTGGGAAAACTGAATATATAATTAGATATTAGCATGTTACCTAAGAAATAGATTTAATACTACTGCCTTCTGCTCAAGACAACTTAATCTTTTCTGGTATAAAACAAACAACCCAAAAACCCAGCAGACTTCTCATTCTATGAGATATTGTGTGAAAATACTGAGAATTGTTGTTACTATTCCAAAATATTGCTTTATACATAGCAACAGAAAGATGGAGTAGAATACCAACCCACATTAAGGATTTGATCCATTAGCATTGCACATATTACCTCCAGACTATTTCAGACATTGCAAGAATTACTCCATAATTACTTTTTATCTTTTGTAGAGGAAGGCTGTATCTTTTAAAAATTAATTCTCATGTATGACCTAGTTCCATATGACAATCATCTGTGTGTTTATTTTAGAGGACCTTCTTGCACTCCTGAACTTCTGACACTGCCAACTAGTAGCAGATGCAGACCTCTTAGAGTCCTGCATGGAGAACCCCCTCAGCCAAGGTGGTTACCTGATGAAGAAGAGCCAGGACTCCAAGCACTTCAGCAACTGCAGGGGGCAGCCAGAGGGTTCATGCCTCTACATGCTCAGGACAATACACCTGGGCATGTACAGGAGCAAGCTCAGGCACCACAGAGCCTACATGGGGCAGCTCAGGTGTTCAAGCCACTACAGGCTCTGGTTAAAGCTACAGCATCTACGCCTCTATTCATGGAGATTCAGGCACCTCCCCAACTAAAGAGAGAAGTCCAGGTGCACACACCACTCCCTACTCAGGATAAAGAACCTAGCTCTCCAGAGGTACAGGCCCCCATACCCAAAGAACAGCAGGCCCAGTCTGAGGCATTAGAACCAGAGCATCCTGAAGATTTGGACCAGGTGCCAGAAGAATTTCAGGGGCAAGATAGGGCATCTGAACAGCAAAGACAGGGTCAGGCTGCTGAACAACAGCAGAGGCAGAATCAAGATCCTGACCAGCATCTGGAGCAGAATAGGGCACCTGAGCAGCCAGAGGTGCAAGAACAGGCTGTGGAGCCTCCACAAGCTGAGATTGAGGATAAGGAACCTGAGGTAATACAAGTACATGCCCAGGTGTTCCTGCCTTTATTGTCACAGAACCATCACGTGCTCTTGCCTCTTCACTTGGACACACAGGTGCTAATTCCAGTAGGGGAACAAAATGAAGAGCCACCTCAAGCTCAGGGCTGGGCTCCAGAGGTCTCACAGGCTATTGGTGCAGTTCAAGCACTGATAGAAGGGCTATCAAGGGACTTGCTTCAAGCACCAAATGCGTATATCTCAAAACCACTTGGTCCACTGCAAATCTTGCTGGAAAATTTGTCAGCAGATGAGTTTTACACTCAACCAGAACAGACGCGGAAGAAAAAGTCAAAAGTTTCTAGTCTAAAGAAAGCACTGGCGAAAAGACTATCACCCAAGAGGTTCAGGGCAAAGTCCTTATGGAGAATTGAGGAGTTTGAACTTTCAGACTTAGAAACCAGCAGGAGACGGCGCCAGCGTAGATGGGAGGAAATCTTTAATCAGCATGAAGAGGAACTGAGACAAGTTGGAAATGTAAGAGATGTTGATATTTTTCCTGAGTGAAAACTAGTAATAAAGTGTGCTAGTTAATGCTTACATTTTTCCTCTGGGAAGCACAATGAGATGAATAGCCCAGGCTCTACCAAACATTTACTAATTCGCACTTCAAATGAGTCATTCTGATATCACCAGATAACTGAGATCAAGAGGAGAAATTGCTTTAATAATACAAGTAATGGTTTAATGTGTCTCTGTACGAGTTGTACCTTAATTATTAGGGGCTTGTTTTGCTTACCAGCGAAGGGATAACATACAAACACTTAAAATCATTATTTTGACTCTTGAAATATTCCTAATTTAAAATTCCAAAGTTGCCTCCACTTTTATTCCTCTAAAATGTAACTATCTAGGCTTAGAGAGAGATGGCTCAGCAGATGAGAAAATTTACTGCTCCTGCAGCAGAGAGAAGTTTAGTTCCCAGAACCCCACATGGCAGCTCATAACTGCCTGTGACCTTCTGTCTTCGATGGGCTTCTGCACACATGTGGTACAAATGAGTTAGAGTAGGCATATAACACATAAACAAAATAAATAATTTTATTTTAATTTGAAGTTGTTTATTTGTTTTAGCTTGCCATAGAATGCTGACCTGTGTGTGATACTTGTGTAAATTGCATTTATTTGTACCTTGGGACATTTCAGTTGAGATTAAAGTAAGAACAAAAAGCCAGGGCTAGAGAGATGGCTCAGAGATTAAGAGCACTTGCTCATTCAGAGGTCTCAGGTTCAGTTCCCAGTATCACATGACATCTGACAATGATGTTCCAGGGGATCTGATACTTACTTCTGGTCTCTACAAACACTGTGCACACATGGTGCACAGACACACATGTTGCCAAAAGTACATATACAAATAAAATAAAAATAAACATCTTTTAAAAATGCAAACAGAACTAATTTTAAAGCACTTTTTGTATATAGTTGTCATGTTTACTACTTGTCTTCTTAATGCTCCCACATTTTTATGCAAATATTCAATGATGTGCCTGCACAGACCAGGAAACAATTTGGAACTTAACTTCTCTTTGAAGATTAAACAATAAAACTTCACTACTTCCAAACTCTCATATAGAGGGGGCTAAAATTTGACAGGCCTTGTTGAATTTTATCTGGAAATGCTAATCTGATAATCAATAGTTTATAGGTCTGATAAACAAATTAGTCAGGTCAGGAAAAATAGAATAGTTGTTTTCTAATAATTTTTAGTATTCATTTATATAAAAGGAACTATTATATGGTGATTAAACAGTTAACCAGATCCACTTAAATAATAACTGATGTAGTAATTACAAATGAACCTTGCCTGAGTATCTAGATAGGTAATTATTTAGGTATGTGCACATTAAATCAATTAAACAATTGATAATTCCCTGGATCATTTACATGAGAAAAGAATTTAAAAAGCAAGAAAAAAGAATGACTCAAAGGGGGAAATGGATATCATCACTCCCAGAATATAGAGATAGAAATCATACACAGAAGGGGAGAGATGAGTCTGAAATGGAGATGTGTGGCAGGAATTAAGGCATCTATTATGCTAATGACTATTCTCAATGAACTCTCTTAACCAATTAGAGCTAATTGGATTTGCATCCATGAACAAGACTTGTATTGATCCTGGAAATATGCCTAATACTAGAAGCAGAAAACATACTGTGATTGGTGTGTGTGTGTGTGTATACTTATATGTGTGTGTGTGTGTCTGTGTGAATATCCAAATATCTTATATACATGAAACTATTTCAAAATGTAAATAAGTCAGTGAACAATTGTTACTGTCCTATGAGCCTAGGTTCTTACATAGGCATTCATATCTTTATATCTATTCCTTAAAAACAACTTAAAGGAAAGAAAATTCTTCCTACTAAAATCAAAGTCATAGTTCTTTTGAAAGATATGAAATTTAATTAGAATTTGGAAACATGTCTGAGTGCATTGCCATACTAGTGAGAAAACTGCATACATTTTCCTTATAATTGGAAGAGATAATGGTGGTTGATTCATTTGATTGAACAATTTCTTAACTCTGAGAACTTAATTTAGGAGGAATATTTGCACCTCTGTATCACAGATCTTCCTCTACTCAGGACCAAATGTTGGAGTTATAACAGCTCACCAAATGTGAAAGTTTAGGTTGTGATTATGTGCTAATCAAGCATTAAATCAGATTCTTATTTTGGATCCCATAGAAAAGCTTCTGAAACTCAACAGTTCCCCTGAAAATCTATGCAAATATGTGTGTCTATATGCAGTTTTATGTGCCCAATTGGTACCTTTTCTTTGCTTCAAAAGGGGTCTTTAACAAAAGCTGTTAGATGTTACTCATTTAAATAATTTTAAACATTTGGAAATTATTCATTATGGTTACAAATTAAGATAATTCTGTTGTTCCTATCACTTGCACTCTCACAGTCATTTAAATATTTGTGATTTTTGTTTTAAAGGATAAAGAAGATGACTCATCAGACAATGATGAAGTGTTTCATTCAATACAGGCTGAAGTCCAAATAGAACCATCCGTTCCAAATCCTACAGGAAATGAGGTAAATTTCTCAATATGAGTTGTTATGACATTAATAAGTACCTAGAAAAGTGCCTCTTAAACTTAAGGGTCTCAGGATCCCTTTATAATCTTAAATATTCAGACTTCTGTAAAGCTTTTTCATTATGTCATTTGCTCCCTAACTTATTGAAAATTAAAACCAAAAAGGTACAAATACATTTAACATGGTAAATAAATACAAATGAAAAGTGTTTATCTTGCCCAAAATATTATTATAGGGATGTCATTGTCTCATATTTTCATATCTTTTTAATCTGTCTTGCTTAATAGAAAACAGCTGGATTCATAATCTAGTTCATAATTCAATCTGTGGCCATATGGTGTTTTGCAGAAAAGAGCTGGCTTGTTACTTATAGATGGCTAGAAAGGGGAATTTTGTATAAAATTTTCAGATAATTGTAACTATTGTAGATTTTCCTTCAGATACTTGTGCATATTCTTTGGTAGCATGCCCAAACTAGACAAATAGAATATAAAATTACATTCATAAAATTTTGTAGAACTAAGGATACTACAATCCACTGCTAAGTCTTGTACTATAAGTAGATAGTTCACTTATATATGATTTCCAAATTCATTATTCATCAATTGGGAAATATTAGTTCACTGTATATAAAGATTCTCCCAAAAGTTTGCATTCCATTTTACAATATCAAAACAGCACTTTTTACTATCACTACCAATTTTACCATAAATGTAACTGGGTATTCATATAAGCTGTCAACTACTCTGTAACAGATGCTAATTTACAATTTCTAATTCTCCCTTTAAAGCTCATGATTTTATCATTGCTGAAAAATGATATCACTTTGATTTTTCTTAGGTTTGCAAACTTATTTCATTTAAAATATCTATCATATGCACATAACTCAAGTAAGAATGCTTTTCAGTGTTTTTTTTAAAGTATACCATTTTATATCAAAATGTGGGTAGTTTGCTGTGTAACATAACCACATGCCCTTTTTTTACCTTGATTATGTCCCTTCCTGGTATACTATTTATCACAGATCTGAGTCAGTTAATCTATGACTCATTTTCTCACACACAAAAATTTAAATGATTACATGTCAGGATGACTTCTGTTTAGATGACCACATCAAATAATATAGTATTCATAACACATATTTGTGAGACTGACGTGAGTTTACTTCTTACAGAGACATGGTAGCATTATCATGACTTGCATTCCTAACAGGCAACATTCCAAATTCCTTTTGGTCACTGCAATTATCTAGTATGTAAATAAATAACACTAACATTCCTCTGGTGATGGTGATTTAGGAGTCACATTATTGTACTTAATCAGCATAAGATACCTCACAGAATTCTAGTATGAAATTTTTCAAGACATTTGGGATATAGTTTCTTAGATACTAAGTCCTGATTGACTAGTTAAGATTATTGTTTTATAAATACTAAGTATTTACAGAAGGAAGATAAGTGGGATTGTGTCAGTTAATTAGAATAGTCAATAATGTCTCCCTTGCTGCCTTAACACTTGGCTTTGCTTATATTCCCAGATGGTACTTATTACATTTAGCTTGACACTAAGCAAGACATGCAGTGAATAGCAATGTTTGGTTTGGAACATAATATATGTACTCTCGCTAATTGTTTTCCATCTCCCATTTTTCATACCAAAGAATGCCAATTCATAACAAGCCTTGTCTTTTCATTTCTTGCTATTATACACATTTAGTGATTTTTGACACTTGATTTAATAAGTGTCACTTAGGTTCTTGACCCTGTTGTGGTGGCAGTACATACCAGTAGTCTCAGTTATAGGAGAGGCAGAGATGGGAGGATCATTAGAGTTTGGAAATTTTGGGAGACCTAATATAAAATATAAATAAGTGATAAGTCACTTCATAAGGCAAACTATTGTATGAAGGGTAAGTACTGTTTCTAGGAATTAAAGGAATTTTTTTTTACAATACACTAGATTTTTAAAAAGTGTAACGATGTCATTTCCTCTTTAGAGAGTCTAGTGAATTTCTTATTGCATGTTAGAATGGCCTACTGGGGGACACAGAAGAAAATTACTGGAAGTAAAAACTTAGTGACTTAAAATTAAATTAAGCAGGCAACAGACAATGGATCTGCCTGATATTACTAATAGAAAGAGATCTGCCTGCTATTGCTAACAGAAAGAAATTTTACTCCATTGAAGTAAGCCAGCATTGCATGTCCTCTTCTTGCATATTTTACTATGTTAAATAAGTGTATGGTTATTAAAACTCAAAATAATTTACTTAGAGGGAAAATCATTTGGAACACTTATTATGACATACTCTCTCAAAGAAACTGTATTGAATTTTACATGTGAAAATCTAGAGTTAGTTTAGATGGGCATGAGTTTGAACTTAAATTCTTAATTTTTGGTTGAAAATCAAACTGGTTTTAGATTTTATTTTGACCTGTAAATTTTTAGAAAACCCAGTATCTTTTTGTAGGCTAATAATTGCTCAATAATAAAATGGAAAGTTTTGATTACATTATTTCCAGAGTCTACATCTATGCTAATGTTCAAAGAAACCATAAGAAATTATGGTTGTTAAGTTGTAAGGTTAAAAACCATACAAATAAGATGGGTTTATAAAAACTGCGATTTTAAGTTCAATTTTTGTGAAAATATATGTGAAGAAAGTAATTTTCAAATAAATAACAAAAGAATTTATGTTCAAGAACTTTATCAAACTATTGATTGCATTGTATCTCTAAGGTCCAAGAGAGATCTGCTTCTATGCCTTGCAACCAGAATCGTACCCATCGTGTGAAATTTTCTTCAAGGTATGTGTTTCCATTTTCAAATTATTTGTAACTGTGAGATTAAAAAACAAAAAAACAAAATTTTGGCGGGGCAGTAGTGGCGCATGCCTTTAATCCCAGCACTCAGGAGGCAGAGGTAGGTGGATGTCTCTGAGTTTGAGGCCAACCTGGTCTACAAAGTGAGTTCCAGGACAGCCATTGCTATGACACAGAGAAATCCTGTCTTGAGGAACACCAACAACAATAGAACAACAAAATTTTGTTTCTTTGAAATTAATTTTCATATTTAGGCAAAACAAAATTATCACTCACACCATGACAATTAGCCACAATCAGCTTACATTTAAAAACCTAACTTCAGTGATGCAATAATAATAGCTTTCATAGTCTTCTCCATGTGCTTCAATTCAATAATTACCTAACAATTTTGAAAATATAGTAAGAAAAGTAATCACAATAATTTAACTGATACTAATAATTTATCAGTATGATTTGATGTCAGGTGAGTTTTTATGTATACAACATGATAAAACAAATTATTCACAAGTACAGAAGCTAATGCCAGAGAACAGGGAAGCCTCAAAGTATTCTGAGGTCAAAATCAAATATATAAATCATTGTCCTATAAACAGATGACATACACAACACAGAAACTATTCATTGTAATTTTCAAAGATTATGTTCCATAAGTCAGGTGTTTTGTGCCATGCATCAGATGTGAATGACAATTTTAGAATGGATCAAACTCAAAAGTAAGCCTCTTTTCAGTCTGACCTTCAGTAAATACTTATTGACCATTCCTATTATTATTACACAGGAACAGTGAGGTGCCTTGGGTGGGGGCAGGAGTGCAGAAGCACATTGTATCATGCCTAATGGATTGAGTTCAGTTCCCATAACCCACACCATCAGAGAGAACAAAATTCCACAAGTTGTCACTATGACTTCCACATGTGTGACATGAAATGTTTTTATTTCCAGGTGCATGTATACACACATTCACACCCTGAAAATTTATGTCATAACCAGTGTTCCAAACAATTTTGCCCCTAAGTAAATTAATTTGGATTTTAGTAATTATATACTCATCATATTATGTAGTAAAATAGTCAAGAAAAAACACAAATGAAATAAAATTTAAAATTAAAGAGACTGCACAGTATTGGCAGATGACAGAGAGTTCATACATAATAATCACAGCCATATAACACTATTTTTAAGTCTTGTGACTCTATCTTCACACAAAGCCTGAGGGAGAAACTTTTAAAAGTTAGGAAGTAAGATTGAGAACTCTTTTTCTCTATACTCAATTCCTGAGTTACCTTGATACTTCTAACCTCAAAGAGAAGAAACCAGGTTAGCTGTGAATAAATTTTAGTGCCATTGAACATAATTTTAATATAATTCAGTATATACAATTTAAATTTAATGTTAACTTAAGAGTGATTGGTAACTTTACAGATTTTTAATTGATTAATAAATATATTTTCTACAAATACATTTTCTATAATTTATAAAAAGTGTGAAGCTGTAATGAACTTGCAAACAAAAATCATAAAATTACTGTAAATGAATATTTTCTCCTGAAATGGTGGGCCATACTAATACTTTTGTCTGTTATCAACTTGAATTAACAAAGGAACTACTTCCTAGATAGAAAACCCAAAAGCAAATAAAACTATCTAGCATTTTAGAATGTGTCACATGCCTTCATGTCTTTCCTTTGGGTTGGTTTGCCTTTCTTTCACAGATGGTTTTAAGAGATGAAGGTAACATCACAGTTTGTTTATCATGATTAAACACATTTCTTCATTAAACCTTTTGTCTCTTTATCATTGTAGTGTCTCTCAGAGGCCTATTTTCGAAGAAGCTCAACAGCCGATGGACATCAGACAGAGGAGTTCTCTAAATTTTCACAATTACGAAGCAGCATCAGGTGATTCAAAACTCAAAGTTAGAACAGTCATACAAAGGCCCAATACTTAACAGCTTATATTTCAGAAGTAAAGAAGGGTTTCTAGAAAGAATGAATGAAAACTATTAAGGAGGCCAGGCAGTATTAAGACAGGCAGTTGATTTGATTTGGTATTTGAGTGATTAGTGGTGACCTCTGAGAAACAGAAAGTGATCATTTCATTTAGTTCCTATACAACATGATTTAATATATTAAATAACTTGAGAGACAATTTTTTAACTAGCCAAAATTTGTTAGGCTACCTTTATAAGATAAATAGAATAACTGTGAGAATAAGTTTTTATTTATTTATTTATTTATTTGAATTACAAACAAGATTGAATTACATGACAATCCCAGTTCCCTTCTCCCTCCCTTCCTCCTCTACCACCCCCCAACTAAAATCTTACCTATCATATGTCCTTTCTTCTAATCTACACTGGTTTTGCTTGTCATTTTTTCTCATTTCTCCAAAATATGGTATATACGATATCACATAAATATTTCTTAAATGCTGCAAACCAATAGCTTTCTTCAAAAATACATGAAAAATTAATTGATAAAGTAATGCCAAGAGTGCTTCTCAAATTTTGGTATCAATTTCAATCAAGTATTTTAGTGATGGCGTGCATTTAATAGACTTTAATTTGTTACACATTTTTACACATTGGGAAAATCCAAAAATTGTGCATTAGGCCACAAAATTAGTCAATTCACAATTTTAAGCATACAACATAAGTTTAATTAGAGGACATTTCCTGACCAAGCCCTCACATTATTTATAAAAATGTATTATATGAATTTTGCAAAATGTTTATATATATATATATATATATACATATATATGAGATATAGAAAACCAAATACTCAAATTTTTTAACTTTAAAACCCTACTGTAGCTTAGGAGAGTAGGAAGGAATTCTTTTCATAGTGTACTCTCACACAGAAATGATGTTCTAAAAAGATAAGGCAAAGTATTAGGGATTCCCAGAATGTTTTCCTTCTGGTTTGGTAGGGTACAAATTTGCTAATACATAGCAAACACATCATTTTTACAGTTCAGTCTCTTGCCTTTCTGAAATAAAATAATTCATAACCACTGATAGAAGGAAGCAACACTATTTCTGCAAATAAGAGCTAAATCTTTCAGGGCTGAGACTGCTATGTGTATGAAACAGAGTATCTTAGATTTCCAGCAGATTAGGCTTCCTCAAAGGAAATCACCTCACTGTCAATGTGCCAGAGAAATCATCGGACACTCAACCTGAAAGTATTACTTTCTGAAAAAGTAAATAAATACCAAAGTTACAACACTAGAAGGCAAGAATGCACATTGTAGGATATGAGGTATACATTATAAGGGTTTTCAATATGTAGTATCTAGACTTTGACTATATATAGTTTGCAGATAAAAGAAGGGCAGTAGCATTTATACTTAATATTCATAGAAATAAACATGGATCCAGTATTCCTTTGGGAAACCTTTTTATAATAAATATGTTCACCTAGACTCCACTGATTTCTGAGCCTATTAAATATTCTCACTGAACTTTTAATGCAGCTTATTATTTACCACATGACAGTTTTCAAAACCTGTACTTACAAATTGAAATAATTTTATTTAAGTAGAAATATCATCCTAATGGAATTGTGCTATCCCATGTGACAAAAAACAGCCAGGCCACATGTGATTATTAAAATGAAAACCAAAACAAAAATTAACTAAACATTTTAACAGTCTATTTCTATTTAAATGCTGAGTAGCTACTCTGGTGGTCCAGTGGTTAATATTCAGTACTCGGGAATGTTCATTAGCCAAAAAGAAATGGAATATTTCTATCACTTCAGAAAGTTGTTTCACAAATTATTATAAAGTTTCCAGCTGTGTGATACACAGTTAAGTTTGATAATTTTAATTATTCTTAATCTTTATCAAAATATTTGGGGATTTATAACTTGGTTAAATCTGGGCAGGTTGATAGATTTTATCAAATGTACATTAATTATTGAAGATAAAAATGCCTGTAGGTCTACAGTATGAACAAAATGTGAGCTTGCTAGTATCCTTGAAAGCAGAACTCAGGATCACAGCCACAGTAGGTTTTAATATGAGGTGATACTCCCATAATAGGATGACAAATGTTAAAAGAAAAACAATAAGGTGTTGGATTGACACACTATACAAACTGAAGTAGTTGTGAAATCTCTGTTGTTACTAATATCCTTTTTGGCAATCCATAGAATCATCGTCTGAGGAAGACAGTCCCGTGACTAGGAGGAAGTCCCAATCATCACCACCTTATTCTACTATTGATCAGAAGTTACTGATTGACATCCATGTAGGTTTATCTCATGATGCGTTTCTATCTATTTTTAATATCAGTTTGGTTTGGCCAATTGTTTCTGATCTTAAAACACGGAGGCTAGGCATGGACAGGTAGCTCAGCACTTGTTTCTGTTTCAGAAGACTCGGGTGTGTTTTTCAGAATGAATATGGTGACTCACAATCACCTGCAAGTCCAGTTCTAGAAGATTTAACCCCCTATTCTGGCCTTTGTATGCACCAGGAAGGCACAAGGTGCACACATATGCACACAGGCATACACACAGAGAAAATATTTTTAAATTGAGGAGTAAAAGAGTTTAAATGTGTCATATTAGTCTTTATTTACAAAGATCATATTGTTGGGCAAGTATTCAGAATATAAAATTTTGAATATAAAAATGAAATGGGAAAAAAGTACTTTTCTGGTCAGACAATATTGTATTTTCACATTTTAGTCAGAATATGTTGATGAGAGGTGTTGATGATATAATCTGGTGGTACAATGCTTGCCTAGCATACTCAATCCCAGTACCACACAAAATAGAGATAGAATATGTAGGAATGAAGATTGACAAACAGATACATTTAAAACCTAAGCTATGACCAAGATGTATATGTCAAATTTTTGACAGTTGTTTAATAGTGTTCCTTAGATAATGAGACAAAATATTCGTGAAAATAGTGTCTTCTGATTGTCTAAGTAAAAGGCATCCCTAAACTTCTACAATGTGCTTTCAGGTCACATTTTATTTTCATAACACCCTTACTCTATCACATATATGTTTATGCCTAATATAAGAATTGCATTTGTAGCTGGGCAGTGATCGTGCAAGCCTTTAATCCCAGCATTCGGGAGGTGGATCTCTGTGAGTTCGAGACCAGCCTGGTATACAAGAGCTAGTTCCAGGACAGCCTCCAAAGCCACAGAGAAACCCTGCCTTGAAAAACAAAACAAAACAAAAAAAGAATTGCATTTGTATTCATTTGCTTTTTGGGGGCATTTGAAATAATTTAAGATAATATATGGCATATTCAGACAAAACTGGGAAAATAACCTATCCATTTCAAGAGCTTTACTTTAATCTCAGTGTTAGGATAAAACAAAAGGAAAAAACAGACTTTGTCTAGAGCATACTCTCCAATGTCAAAAGCAAATATCTACTCCTCAGCGGGCAAGTAGAGTTAATGAAACAGTGAGTAAATTTGCTGTGTAATCTACACAGTCTACTGCTAATTACTAATGCTTGGATTTGGGCAACTCATCTTCACTAAAATATTTGTTCTTTGTGGACATCTTTGTTTCAGTAAAGAATATACTTTTAACATGTTTTTAAGTGTTGTCATTTTGTAAACTTCCAATAGCTAAAGAAAATGAGAAGCTATTAGAGACTACCTTAACCTTTCTTGTGCACACAGGTTCCAGATGGATTTAAAGTGGGAAAAATATCACCCCCTGTGTACTTGACAAATGAATGGGTAGGCTACAATGCACTCTCTGAAATCTTCTGGGATGACTGGTTAATTCCTACACCTGGTGCTCAGCCACCTGAAGAAGATGGTGATTATGTTGAACTCTATGATGCTGGTGCTAATATTGATGGTGATGAGGCAGCTGCTTACGATGCTTATGAAGAAGATACCTATGACCGTGTCAATGGCCATGGTGACTGGAATAACCAGGGTGATCAGGCAAATGTCTATAAAGTCCGTGGTGAAGGTGACTATGAAGATGGATCTGCTCGTAACATAGATGATAATTTTGGTTCTGCAGCCAATGGGCCAAGGTTAGTTTGTCTCTGTTATTATCCCATAGGTGCTTATAAGTTCAGAACTATTGGTATGTTTGGTTTATTTTTAAATGTAAAACAACATTAAAAGAATTAATGAATTGCCTTTCCATATTGATAAATATTCAGTAGTGTAATTTCAATTTTTCTAATGTAGAACATGTAATTATGAATTATTTACATACAATTTAAATTCAGTTATTAGTTTATTGATATCTGAGATTGTCTGAGTATTTCTCTTAAAATTATTTCCACTAAATCTCCCTCCCCTACAAAATCACAATGAGAAATGGGGTACAAAATGAAGTATTATACCACTATCTGAAAAATAGCTAAGAATTTCACAGAGAGTTGAGATTTTACCATGTATATCATCAACTTAGGATGATCTTTATTAGTTTAATTGGTGGAGAAGTTATCAAAAGATCTTTTGGATTTTTTCCCCAAATAGAAGATCTATAAATAATTCCATTTTCACACAGATTTTCATTTATGATCACCATAGGGACATAATGTTCAATATTATCTTCCATGCAAAATGAAGTATTGGGCATTTTAGAACTTAACATTTATAAACCCTGATTATGTGATTATCTTAATCGTCCTCTAACATATGAAGCCAATATGACTTGGACTTTTTGATGAGAATATTGACCAAGGGTCTATAGCAGAGCTGTTGGTATACATGTAAATAAATGAAAGCCCATGTTAAAATTGACAGAATCTAGAATACTGAAAAATATTCTAATATCACTATGAGTTTGATCATTAATATGACTAGAATTTATTGATAAATTATTCAGTTATTTAATAAAAATGAGTATTTTATGCACTAACCAGTCATGTGAACCTAATATTAAAGTTCAGTTCTTTTCCCTTTGCCTCCATAATGATGACAAAATATTGACAGTGGCTATCATGTTAATTCAGTACTTAATATTGGCAAAGCATTGAGGAATTTTTCATGTGTATAGAAGACCAAAAGCATTTACAAAAAGCAAAATCATTCCTGAACATAACTTATATGGGTCTCTGTATGTGTGTATAAAATCGGATTTCTCTTTCATTTTCTGGCTTTGATTTTGTGTTTTTATTGAATGGCCATCTTTCATTCATTTGTCCTTGTTAACAGTGCAAGCTATCGCAGACAGGGAATATTGAAGAAAGCTGGTAGTGGTGGAAATAATGTACAGCAGGGAGCATTTGGAGCCTATAAAAACAGTGGAGCCAGTGGTTATCAAGGAAACAGTGCTGCTGGAGCGAGTGCTTCCTTTAGAGACCTGGATGGACATGGAGCCTATGGAGGAAACAGATACAGAGGACTCAATGAAAGCAGTGAAGAGAATGGAGCATGTGGATTCTATAGAGAAGAAGCTCACGCACAGGAAGATGGTGCAGGACTGGATGAACACATTTTTCAGGATTTTGAACATGAACAAGAGGTAATGAAGCATTTGAAGACAAGAATATACTTCTCTTGTAAACTTATATCAGCACATGATATATAACATTAGAACTATTCAATATTGATTATATTCTTGTATCCCGAATCCTGAAATAAATAATATAATTGTAAGTGCATGGTATCTTCACTACATTCTTCAGTATGTACCTCCAAGGACAAAACTTGATTTATTTTATTTTAAGTAAGATCATGTACTTGGGGAAGCATTTCAAAATACTGGTAATATTATTTATAGATGTAGAATATACATACTGAAATTTTCCAAGTATTCACATCGCTAGAATTTTAGACATGTACAATATTGTGCAACCATTAGCATTTTATATTTATTTACATTTTATAGCACATAAAATAATGGATTATATTACAGCATTGTCACACATACTTTGTTTTCATTGGTCCTCCTCTTCCTTCCATTCCCCTGACCCCTTAACTGTTCCTTTTCCCTCCATTCAACTCATGTCACATGTATTCTGTTGACCCATTACTCTTCCTTCATTAGAATCTTTCTCCCTCTCATTGATGGTCTCTTCTAGTTCTCTACTCTACACATACACACACAGGCACAAACATTAAAATCTAGAATCTGTGTGTCTACCATAAAGAACTAGAAGTATGTTTTTCTCCGAGTAGAATTTTATCCCTTAATATAATAATTTCCATATACATCCACTATTTTGAAATTTGCATAACTTCATTTTTCTTTGTGGCTGAATAAAATTGTGTTGTGTATATGTACACAGCATATTTCTGTTTTCCAATTAATCTGTTAGACATCTAGGCGGATAGATTTAATTAACTCCTAATCCCTTGACCTTCATTATTCTCAACAGAGTTGATATTTTTTTCCCACATATTAAGAAGTCTAGACTTGTCACACACGGAGGTTTTATTCCTTGAGTGTCTATTCAATTAATAGAAGCTTGTAAGATTTATGGAAAATATGCTTATTCTAGGATTGTTTTAAGTTGGTGTTTTTATTGTCTATCTTTTGTTTGATCATTTGAACCACAGCCCCCATGGTTCTTCTTACTATCAGTTCTCTTAAGCCGTCTTTTTTTCTTGTATTCTCATTTTTTTGTTCTGTATTGCTTTGTCATAGTTTTTGTCTGTTTTGTTGTTGTTGTTTTTGTTTTGTTTTTCAACTTTAGGGCCAGGGCCTATATCTGTAAGCCCATGTTAGCCTGAAACTTAATATGCAGCCCAGACTCATGAACAGAGCCTTGCATGTGCCATGAGTTTATGCATTTCCCATAAGACCCAGCTCTGTAGGTATCTTAAACAAATGGATGAAATACCCTCATAGTGTGCTTTTTTTTCAAAGTGGCTATTTGGCATATACAATTTGGGATTAGATTCCTTTCAAACCCTAAATCCCCTACTTACCAGCTCTCTGATACAGAAAACTTTTCATTTCTCTAAGTTTTTTGTTTCCTTATAGCAAAATCAGGAACTTTTTATGTTGTGGTAAATGTTCATAGAGATACATAAATAAGATTGCTACTATAGAACCTGAAATATTGCCACAAATATTAGATCTGAAATTGTACATTTGGCAACTTGATGCTCCTTCTCTTTCATCCCTCATACTATCTCAATAGTAGCTTATTTCTCTGATGAGACTGTTTAATATTAGTTTTAAGGATTATGCATTACAAATTTTCCATTCAAATTTTCAGGTCATCCCTAGCATTTGTTTCCTGCTATTAACCAAATAGATTAAGAGATGGCCTTTGTTCTCCTTATAGGAGTCAGATGGTGGGACTGAGACCTCAGACTCAATTGCCTTTGATGATACATCCCTCGTACTTGATGGTGAGAATCCCAATGATATATCAGAGTCATCAACAACAATGGGTTTTCCTATCATCGACTCACCTTCCGGAAGGTCTGCTTCTGCTTCTGATATTGACACTGAGAGTACCAACTGTGAGTATTTCTGGTGTGATCTTCCCATGCTGAATGTTTCCACTGGCTCATACAGTAATTCATGCTTCATAATAATCAAGGAATTTTATACATTTGGTATAAAATGAGATCTATGAATGTGTTTAAAAATGTATTCCTCGCTGGGCGTTGGTGGCGCACGCCTTTAATCCCAGCACTCAGGAGGCTGAGGCAGGCAGATCTCTGTGAGTTTGAGGCCAGCCTGGTCTCCAGAGTGAGTGCCAGTTAGGCTCCAAAGCTACACAGAGAAACCCTGTCTCGAAGAACCAAAAAAAAATGTATTCCTTAGACTGGCAAGATGAGTGAGAAGGTAAATGTATTTGCCACCAAGCCTAACTTGACCCAGATGGTGGAAGGAAAGAGCCAACCACAACATATGTGCCTAAATAAGTAAATAATATACAATTTTGTGTAATTATTCCTCGGTGAAAATCTTTTCTTTTTCCTTAGATTTTTGGGAGTCTTTTGTAACCAGGATGGCCTTCTATAGCTCTTACTGGCACTGACTTCCTTATTTTCCTGGGATCACAGGCCCTTGCTATCACACCCCGCTATCATTGAATCTTTATGGTGACTAAATTTGGCCTGCAACTCATAAACTGAGTGCTTCATTCAATTATTGGTTTTGCAGTATAATGAAACCACAAATTATATCCATACTCAGCAATGTATTTAACCACTACAATTTGTATTTTCTAATGAATTAAGAATTTACTAAAACTTGCATAAAGGACAAGGAAACCAAACTTTGAGGGTCATCTTCATTATGGAAATACTTGACACATTTATTAAATAGATCAGTGATTTGTCGCAGTGCCTTTCCCTTTGCAGTATATGCTGGCTTTGTTGACATTCCTGAAAAACCACCTCAGCTACTGTCTGAAATAAATGTTAACCCATTCTGTGTCTCCCCAGCATGCAACAAACCACTAATCCATATGTATGAAAAGGAGTTCACATCTGAGATCTGCTGTGGTTCTTTGTGGGGTGAGTTGGAGTTCTTGAAACTGAGTTTTGTTGTTTTTTTTTAATCCATGTTTGTGTAGAAAAAAGTGTGAAGCTTGTAGGAGTAAAATATTTTAGCATTGCCAATCGATTAAAAATGAAGATATAGTAATTGGTTCAAGGCTAATTTGGCATGTTGAATTAATACCTTGCACTTTTGTATGCTTTTTAACTTGTGTTAACTGGAGTAAAAAATTAGACTTCATTATTATTTGACAATTTGAGTTTAATATTTTCTAAGTATATACTTAGTACAAGAAAGATTTCTGCAGGATCTTGCAATTTTCAAGTGTAGAGGATGTATAAGATCTCTCTGTGAAGTCATAAATTTGACAGGTTTTTTTCAACCTTTTGTTTCAGAAAATTTATGACCATTGCAGTAGGGCTGAGGTTATATGTAGGTTGTCCCAAGCTAGTCTGCACAGTACATTGTTATAAAATAACTTAATGCAACCAGGGTCCAAAGTAAACACCAAGTTCTAACTTAATACTTCATAGATTTTTGCCTCTATGTATGACTGAACATAAGATGGGTATTAAAAGAGAAATACAAAGAATTAGCAACTTTAACTATAGGGACTGAGCCCTTAGAAGAAAATAGTCATCCTCAATAATTTTCTAACTTAGTGCTCAGACAATAATGCATGAACACTTGAGTCTTCCAAGTACCTGGAAATGTAGATGATGTCTAGAAAATGAACCAAAATTAACTATAAATGTGTAGACTAACTTTGCTTAAAGGCAATATTCAGAAAGTCTGATTGATTCTGGAAATGTTAGTGGCAATTGAGAAATAGTGCTATGACATACCTAATATTCTTTATGTTAGATGGCACACTCGAGAGCAGTCAATAGAATATTGCTAGTATGTATAAACATCTCTTCATACATTTTAATGAAACGTATTCTGTGAGGAATGTACATAGTTGAATAGTATGATGTTAACAAGGCTAATATTAGCCTGAAATGATAAAAGTCATATTTATATAGATTAGCAAAGTGCAATAACAAAAGTAATTATACATATATATTTAGTTAGAAAATCAGTAGTTAAAGTGTAAAGAAATGTGGAATACACATACTAGAGTTTTATTCAGCTGTGAAAAAGTGCATAATCATGAGGAAAATAGGTTACAACTGGATATTGAAGTAAACTAAATATGTGAAGACAAATATCACAGTTCCCTTCACATGCCAAATCTAGTTTTATTTTTCTTAAGGTCCTAAAAGTCTAGTGGAGACTATTAGGGAAATGGAAGAGGACCCAGAAAGAGTGAGAAGGAAAAATAAGGAAGGGTAATGAGAGTGATTTTGATTGAATTATGTGACAGATAAGTATAAAAACAGGAGGGTGAAGAGAGTGATTTTGATTAAATTATGTGACAGATAAGTATAAAAACATCATAGTGAAACCCTTTCTGTAAAATTAATACATACTAATATAAATTATCAGCTACTACAGCACTTTTCTATATCTTAACAGGAGTCAATTTGTTGCTGGGCACCCGATCTAGTCTGTACCTGATGGACAGAAGTGGAAAGGCAGACATCATTAAACTTATAAAGCGAAGACCGTTCCGCCAGATCCAAGTCGTGGAGCCACTCAATTTGCTGATTACCATCTCTGGTTTGTTTAAGTCCTAAAATTAACTGAGTAATTATACAAAGTAATTGAACTGCAAACTAGGTTAAAGGCTTTCTTAGGTGAAAGTATTCATGGGAAAACACTTTAAATATGATCTGTAATTGGGACAGCAAAATTTCCTACTTGTGTTTTCTTGTATATTAACACTCTAAACAAAATCCCTTTGATCTTGATGCACTTAACCTAGGTTAGAGATCAAGAAAACTACATTTGCATCCTTAGAAGTTCTTTTCAGAGCTGTCTCCAAAACTTCAGAGCTGTTATTTCACATTCAAAGGGGCTACACCGATATCCACCATCTAGCTTTTGCTGTGTCTAAAACACAAGTGAATAAGGAATTGGGTAAAAGAGAATTGTCCTTGTCTCCACCTAATATTACAAGGGCAAACAGACAAGATTAGTTACAAGAATGGATTCTGGAAAAACATCTCCACCTTTCCCAAAAAGTAGTAGATTTTCATTATTGGAGCCTGAAACTTTGACTATGAAAAAGCAAGTGATTTGGTGTTAAATTAATTGTGACTACTAAGTGAATGAAAATAAATAAATAAAAGGAGGACATGACTGCCCCTGGGCATGGTAGAGGAGAAAGTTTATCATAGGCATGTAGGAGAGCATAGCCAGAGGCATGTGGGAGAGTCCAGAGTGGACATGACCAGCAGACCAATAGTCCATATGAAGAGAGAGGGCAGGGAAAAGATGGGAACCTGGAGTGGCAGCCAAGAGGCCAGGAGACCAAAAGGCGAAAGAGTGAAACAACCAGTATAACCAAAATGGCTGGGTTATTTATGAAAGAGCAGCTGGGAGAAGGGCAGCCCTGCTCCTGGGCTGGAGACTTCAGGGTAAGGGTCAGGATATGCCAGCAAGGAAGACCCTGTAACAGATAGGGACTGAGGGATGCTGGGAAAACATGGCAGACAGTGTCTGCTTTGGTATGTTATTAAGCTCCTCATTTAGCCCTTTGTCCTAAGTTTGAGATCTAACACTAAACAGGAAATAGTATCAGGAAATCAAAAGACAACTACTGAATTAATGGGAATGGTTAACATAAGATTTGGCCATCAAATAAAACCATACCAAACACTGATATTTATATGAGTTTTTGTACTTCATAACATATAAGATATATGTGAAATATATATTAGTGTGAAAATTGCCATATGATTGGATAAGATTGATTTGGCTTCAAGGTTTGATTAAAGGCAAATCGATTTAGAGATAAACTCAGACTTCATAATATTTTAATCATATTTTATAACCAATCATCTATAATGATTTCAGCTACACAGAAGCAATACTTAGTTTTGGAAACATCTGGGTAGCTTAGCAACTATACACACCTAGATGAGAGATTTTTTTTCGTCTGATTTTTCTCAAACCATGTAGATATTTTACAACCCTTAAACTTAACCCAAATGTAATGGAGTTTTTTTGTTTTGTTTTGTTTTCTTTGTTGTTGTTGTTGCTTTGGTACTGGGTTTTAACATTAAGGGCCTTGTGCATGGTAAGCAAGCACACCTCAGCCTACAAATTATTTTTGTGTCAAATACTATAAAATGTCATCCTCAGATGAGCATCCTCAAAGGGTACTCTGAAAAGAACTTACATGGATGCAATGTGAAGTTATTCAGTAGTTTATTCTACCAATCCAGGATAAAATGACCATAAGTGTCTTTAACACTTCTTTAAAATTTCCCTATAAAAACACAGTAAAATTAATCACATTAAGAATTTGGCTGGTAGGATGAGCATGGAAGCACACATTTTTAATCTCAGCACTCAGGAAGCAAAGGAAAGTGGATCTCCAAGTTTGAAGCCAGCCTGGTCTCAATATTGGGATTCTTAATATTGGGATTTTATAACAATTTTAAAAAATGAATAAAGTCATTATATAGTGCCTTTATTATTTAAATAAACTATAAGAACATGATACGATTAGTAATTATTAAATTAAAAATAAAAACTATCTCACTCATGAGTAGAATATAAAAATTGCCTCAACACATTATATTTATATATTTATGAATATTCATGTATATACCTGTGTGTGTGTAACAACAATTAATGACAGTAGAGGCCATGGATTTGAAAGAGAGAAAAGAGTGTTATATGAGAGGATGTGAAAGGACTGGAGGGAAGGAGGAAATAATGTAAATATTATTATGATCTCAAAACCTAAAAGAAATAACTCAAACATTGCCTCCAAGAAGTTGAGGATAGATTGGTGGTTGCCAGCATCTGGACTAGGTACAAAGGGGGAAGAAAGGCAATATAAAGCAACAGGTACACATTTGGTAAAATTTAAATAAGAGTGCTACATTTTGTTGTTATTTATATGGCACAATGGGTGAATATAAGAAAAATAACACATGTATCTCAAAATAGAGGAGAGGAATTTGAATGTACTCACCATAAATAAAATTTCAAAATTTAAGTGATAAATATGCTTATTTCTCAAAGTCTACATGAATAAAAATACTTTATACATCAGAAATATATAAAAATAAAAGCCTTAAAAGACAGATAAAAATTTTAAAGATAAAATTATTGAAGAACTAATAAGTGTGTCCAATCCATTTATCAACATGCCAGGTTGAGAGAACTAAGGAGATCCATCTTCCTGGCCCGAATGCCCAAACAGTCAGCACTCAGACATCTTCTCACTCATACATAATACCAGGAACAGCCTCTAAGTCTGGGAACCACACAGAAACCATGACTTAGGAAAGTTCAAATGAATGGATAATCATTGGGCTGACTGACTAGAAACATTCTTAACCTCTCCTAGTGGAGTATGTTAGATCCACTTCAGATAGGCACAGAGGCAGCAATAGAATCCAACTGTCTCTTGGAACTGAGACAGAAGACAGAAATATCATGTTTTTAATGGTGACTTTTAGTTTAATGAACATTTGATTTAAAGAGCAGCACACTGCTACTTCTTTGTATTCCTAAAATGTTAAAGGAGATAGAGAATTGAAATGCCATCACATTTTCCTACCAGGCCACAAGAACAGACTTCGCGTGTATCATTTGACTTGGCTGAGAAACAAGATTCTGAATAATGATCCAGAAAGCAAGAGAAGGCAGAAGGAAATGCTGAAGACAGAGGAGGCTTGTAAATCCATTGATAAGTTGACTGGCTGTGAACACTTCAGTGTCCGTACGTCCATTTCACATTTAATATTGCTGTATAGTTTATGCTTCCATTCATGTAGAAAGGTCCACAATTGCAAAAGACAAGGCAAGCAAAGGAGAGAATTTCCAATTTTGAATGAAAAGATGAGTTAATGTCATTGAGGTGTCTCCAGGGCCTTTTCTATATAATCATATAGAAATCAGCTGAAATAGCTTTTGAAGTTAAATTTGGTTTACTTCTTTCTTTCCTAGTCACTCATAAAATTTGAAATCAATATTTCCCTTACTATAACTATTCTTGATGTATCTGCAGCAACTTGCTGAGAAGTATGCATTTCTTTTCCCTTGAATGACAAAAAATATGATTCCATAGAAGTATGCATTTCTTTTCCCTTGAATGACAAAAAAATATGATTCCATTTAATACTGACCAGGAAATTTATCTGAGTATGTCTGTGATCTGTTGACTGTTGCTACGAATAGTTTGTTTCATTATAGAATTTATTCATATCCTGTGTTTCTCCATAAATATCTCTGTAAAATAGAATAATAACCCTCTATATCCTCAGAGTACTGTTCTCAGCTGTCGACAACTATAAAGTAATGTTATCCCAGTCTCTTTCCTTTCTGGATCAAATCCCCTCTCTTCTCAGCTTCCTTTTACACTGAAGAAATTGGCCCTTAGAGCAGAATTGATAGTGTAGGTGAAAGATTGCTGAAATCACATTATATCAATTGCAAGAGAATATTTACATCATAACTGACAGTTTTTGCTTTCACATGTGTGCACATATATGCACATACATCTTTAAATGAAGCAGTTAGTATCTAGAAAACTACAGTAAAAGAAAATTCTTTCTTCTAGCTTTAGATACCACCACTGTTCTGCAATCATATTATATAAATAAGTCCAGGAGCTTATATTGTACAACTACCTCTTACTGAGATGCCACAATTTACCTCAATGACAGATCTTTACAAAGATCTTGGAAATCTGTACTCTAAGTGAATGGGCAAGTAGAGTCCATTTTCCTAGCTGAGTCCATTACGAATCAATGATAGTACTATCCTGGACAAAAGTCATTTCTTCCATTGACAAGTAGAATGGTAGGAGAGGTAAAATAAAAGAAGAGGAAAATATGTGATCAAAAAACAAAATATTGGAGAAAATCAGAACAGAGACAGTATTCTAGCCAAAGAAAAGGGATGTTACATAAAATAAGCAAATGCTTTGCATAACTTTTACTTTCTATCAATACTGCTATTGAAATTATTTACATACTATAAAATGTAGATTTTTAAAAAGTGAACAACTCAATAGCCATTGCTATGATCATAAAAGTTCTGATTTTGCTCCCCAAAGAAATGAGTATTCCATTACAGGTCTTCAGTATTTCCTTCCTTTTCTCCTTTCCGACTTTTTTGTTTGTTTGTTTTTTTCAAGACAGGGTTTCTCTGTGTAGCCTTGGCTGGCCTGTAACTCACTCCATGTGCCAGCACTGCCTGGCCACTTTCCCACTTTTTGTCAAGTACTGGATAAACACTGACCTATTTTCTTTCTCTATATATTTGCCTTATCTCAGAAGCTAACAGAAATACATCCATGTATTATGTAGTCTTCCATTACAGATTTCTTTTACTTAATGTAATGTTCTCAAAGTTCATTCGTGTTGTATCACAAAGCATGTTTCAATATTTCATATTTTCAAACTGCAGAATATTAATGTATTATATAGATGCCACTTGTATTTATTCACATATCAGTTAGTAGACATGTACATGCTTGCTACTTTCAGGCTTATAACAATAATTCTGCTGTATTTATGTGCATCATTTTTTCTCTTGGGAAGTACTCCTAAACTCTGTTCAAATTAGATGCAGAGTTTCACATTGCCACCAGTAATATATAAGGACTGCATTTTCTCTGTATCCATTTGAACACTCATATGTGTCTGTGTCTCTTTATAATATTGGTCATACTAGCAGAGTTAAAGTAGTTCCTCATAATTCAATATTCTTTTTCTTGATTAGTAATGCCCTTCCATATTTTCAATGTATTTATTGAACATTTGTATATTATTCTTAGAGAAATTACTTTCTAGTCTTTTTGCCCTGATGTTGAATAACATTGTAGAAATTCTTTATAAATCCTGTATACTAGACTCTTATCAGATAAGTAATTGCAAATACTTTTCTTTAGTACCTGGATTGTATATCTTCCTTCTTTCAATTCCCCTTTTACCTTTTTTTGTGGTACTGAAAACTTAACTTAGGCTTCCTTGTACATATCAGGCTTTAACTTTATCATTGAGACATATTTCCAGCCATTGTTATATTTTGAGACAGGGTCTCACAAAGTTGGACAGACTGGCCTTGTTTTTGTAATCCTAAGTCTTTTGTAAGACTTCCTCATAGGTCAGTGTTCAGGTCTGCACCACCAGAGCCAATTTCACTTTCTTAGAACCTAGGATGCAGAAAAGTTTTTAATTTGAATGAAGCTTAAGTTACTTTTTCTTGTATCATTTACATAGAATTTTGTCAAATATAAAAATATATTGCCATATTGAAAGTTATTAATTTTTATTCCTTTGTTTATTGCTTAGAGTTTTACAGCATAAGCTCTGACATTTAGGTCTTTGATCCATTTTTACTTAATTTGTGTCTGCTCTGACACAGTCTGCTGCTCTGTTCTTTTGCATATATTTTACAATATGTTCTAAGACTGCTCGTTTAAGGCACTATTTTTTCTTTATTGAATGGGTCATTGAGCTTAGATATAATGACTTTTTTTTTTTGCTGAAGCTCAAATGTATTCAGTTTGTCTGTATTTGTATTGTTTTACAAATATTTTATCTGTATGACTATTTTGCTTGCATGTATGTCTATGCACCATGTGTATCTGGTGCCCAACAAGGTCAGCAAAGATCCCATTGATAGACTCTAGATTCTAGATTAACAGGCAATTTTAAGATGTCCAAGTAGGGTGCCAGTCTCTGGACTTGGGTCCTGTGCAAGAGCAGTCTGCTGTCTTAATCACTGGGCCATCTCACCAGCCCCTTTACTTTTTCTTAAATACAAGTTACATTTGTAAGAAAAAGATGTGTACTATTTGTCTCCTGCAATCTGATTTTTAACTTAATATAATCATCTCTAGCTATATCTACTCCTGCAAAATGACATAATCTCATTCTTATTTATGACTGAATGGTATTTCAGTAAGTCTACTGGTATAATTTATAGTAAACATTGAGCTCAGAAAATGGGTGTACTTTAACTTTGGGCATTTGGGAAGACTTTTCTGAAGAGTTTGAATATTTTTAAGATTCTGTGTGACATTTAGTAATAGCCTCTTCATTTCTACAGAACAAATCATTAAGATTTCAATATGGATTGCATTTCATCTGTAGAGATTATTTTAGATAATTACATATTGAGAAAATCTACTTACCTGTGAACATGGGAAGTTTTTCCATTTATTTTGACTTTTTAAATATCTTATTCTCTGCTAAGAATGAAACTCCAAGCCTTGTGTATAGTACGAAAACACTTCACCACTACTCCACACTCACAACCCTTGGATTTCTCAGATAGGCTCTTGGTATGTAGCCTTAAGATGTCCTCAAATTCAGTCTTCCTACCTGAGCCTCCCAAGGGCTAAGATAAAATTTAGGTGCCACTCAGCTTTACTAGAGCTTTATTTTTTCCTTGTTTTTGTAGTAGTGTATAATAAGAATCAAATGCACTTGAATGTTAATAAATACAATCCATGAATTACACAGATATTAATATTGAATGAAGAGAATACAACTCCAGCCAAGTAGCCATTCTAAAAATACACAGCTTTTTCTCTTAACATTGTGTTTATTTCAACTGTGATAATAAATACAAACACCTGCTTGTTAATTTTGAGATATGACTTTTTTGTACGTTGCCCTTATAGTTCAACATGAAGAAACAACATACATTGCAGTTGCTTTGAAATCATCAATTCACCTTTACGCATGGGCACCAAAATCCTTTGACGAAAGCACTGCTATTAAAGTGAGTAACCATTTCATTTGCATCATATCGTTTTTCTCTAAAGAAGACATTGTAAACAAAATAGTTTGGAATGTAGATGTGGAAATATATATATCATTTGGTGACAGTTATTGCAATTTGAATATATCATGTCAATAATTATCATTTAACCCTTTTTTAGACAATCCACAGGCACCACAGCAAGGGAGAGTTTGAGGGAAGTCCCCAACCCCTCCCCTTACAGGACATCCCCACCAGCTCCTCACTCCCATTTCCTGTAGTCAACATGAAGATCTTCTCTTCTAGAGGCCCAAAAACAGGCTTCAGGTGCCACCCCAATGACTTGAAGCTGGAAAAGTCCCTATTTTCTCTTAGTGGGGGGTGGAGAGTGGAGGGAAGGTAAGAAGAGAGATGGAGATACTGAGGAAGCCACATTGGAAGGGGGGAGATAAAAGCTTTGCTCCAACTATCATTACAATAGATGGGTGGGGGAAGGAAGTGAGGGTCTATATTTCTTCCAATCTGAAACACACTTCTCGGTAGAACTGTTCTGGGACAATAGTGGGTAAGTACACTGGTACACTTTAGATCTTCAGAACTTATATGGATTAACTATGGAAACTAATCATCTAATGGCTGAAATAAATTACGGCTGATTTTTTTCCTTTCCCATAAGTTGAGTTCTATTGAAATAGGACAGTATTTTTTTAAAGCCAAGTAGCTATTTGACTATGCTTTTTATAGGCATCAGAATCAGTAGGAACATTTGTTAAATGTTTAGATCTCAGACCCAACCCCAGGCTGCATTAGTGGGTCTGCAGTGGGGCCTGAGAATCATATTTTAACAAATGTATGCTCTCAATGATCCTGAACTACTTTGTCCACATACAGATTTCCCAAAGCACTAATGGGAGCACATGCTGATAGAATTCAAGGTATTCATGAAATACATCTGGATCTTAGATCAGGATCTATTTACATGTTCTAATTTTTAGGCCCAAACTTCACATGTATACATTGATCATGATAAAATACATGTGAATACTCCTCAAGCATTATTTGTACCATCTGCACAGTATCCTGTAGCTTCTTTCTAGATAGAATAGGCTACTATACAGACAATCAGTCTACCATGACAGACACACTATCCCTCATCTGATCTGCCTAAATTGGGTCTTGGCTCAGCTGCCAACATTTGGATATGGTTAATTCTTGGGTGTCTGCTGACTTGTCAGCGCTACCTGGTATGGAACTGGAAAACAAAGAAATAAGTACCAACAGTGTGTCTTAACTAGTTCCTGTCTAAGTCCTCATTTCCATTCTTGATGCCTGCCTTGTGACCACGTCATTGTGAATCCCATGATGCTTAGTCCTTTACATGATCTGATCTTTGCAACGAATCCTGTTTGGCCTTTTGTTTCCTTGAACTATAAACCATAGGAGTCTTAGAGAATAGTCTGTCTACCATAGGTTAATATGTATGGCCTTTTTCCTTCTTTACCAAGTATGCATTGACCAATCAGCAGACTCCGAAGGAGACTACATGTCCTATGAAGCCTATATACGAATATTGGCAAAAATACAGGCAGCTGATCCAGCGAACCGGTTTAAGAGACCAGATGAGCTCCTTCATTTGCTGAAGCTCAAGGCAAGGAATCTAAGGACAGCTAAAGAGAGAACAAGGACATATGCAGTTCAGAGAGTCATAACAATTTGGTCATTGTAGGTTGTAGGTAGCCCTAGTTTTCAATTCCCAAGATCATAAATGAGTTAATCAACCAATCACAAACAGCCACCTGAGTTTGCTAAACTTGTAAATATAGCAAAAGAATAGGGAAATTTTTGCCTAGTCAGAATGTCATTATGGCCTTTTGGCCATATTTGCTTTTATATTTTCAGGTGTTTCCAACCCCTGATCTTAAGCCGGTGACAGTTGACCTGACTGTTGGTTCTGAGAAAACACTGAAGATTTTCTTCAGCTCAGCTCATGGATATCACATGATTGATGCAGAATCTGAAGTTATGTCTGATGTGACCTTGCCAAATAACGTAAGATAATACCTTCAGATCTCTAGAACTTATTATAAGCACTTTGAAACACACTCTCAAAAGTTTTAAGTATAACTTCCCTTCATTTCTTTTACTTTTTAAAGTGATGTTTATTTTTATTTTATGTGCATTGATGTTTTGCCTGCATGTGCATGTATGCCTGAGGGTGTAGGGTTCTAACAGGTAAGTTTAGCATGGCAGAGAATGTTGCTACATAAATAAAAATCACTAATGGTTTCATTCTACAAATATTTAAGTGCAGTCTGCAGACAGATTTTGTTTGGCCATAATGATTTTGTTATTAATAAATACATGTAGCCTTTAAAATCCAGAGTTCTATTGATTAACCAGACCTGAGAATCTCAAGCCCATACCACCATCTGGCCATTATCAAGTGGAACTAATTGAGGTCTGCCTCCTTTTAATGACTTTTGTGTTCTACATTCACTATCCATTCATCTTTGTGCATTTATCTAATTGGCCCTAGGATGCTTTTTCAGTTGGCTTTAGTATTTCTATATCCTGTAATATACTAATATACTTTATTAAGAAATAGGAGAATTACATAATTATGTGTAGTCCCCTCTTTATTGTATTATCTATAGACTACAGCAAATTACTTTAAAATTCATTTATGTCATTAATTAATTTGGAGAATTTCTGATGAAAAGATTCAGTATTTTTACAGTAAATTCACTACAATTTTACATGTAAATAAGGCCCAAGATTTAAATTATGAATGCTTGTACAAACACTCATCATCAATATAAAGAGCTTAAGCTGGGCGTTGGTGGTGCCCACTTTTAATCCCAGCACTCCGGAGGCAGAGGCAGGAGGATCTCTGTGAGTTCTAAGCCAGCATGGTCTACAAAGCAAGGGCCAGGACAATCTCCAAAGCAATACAGAGAAACCCCGTCTCAAAAACCGAAAAGAAAAAGAAAAATACAAAGAGCTTGGCAATAACATCATACAACTCCCAATTTATCATACAAAATATTGATGGTAGAATTGATGGTTTCCTAGTTGAAAGTTATATTTGAAAGGAATGCCTTTACCAGCAGTTTCTTTTTGCTTTTTGCTTCACCCTTTCTTGATACTCAGTTTATTAAATATTAAATTTTCAGCAGCTTATCATTATGTAAAATCCCTGTACAATAATTTATGTACTTTAAATCACTCAATTTGTGTGATATTTTGAACAGTTTTAGAAATATAGCCCATGTCTCTAATAATGCAATTAAAACAATGACATAAAACAGCAGAACATTGGTGAAGACGTCTTTCAACATATTTTGGTGAAACTAACAATCAGTAGCTAATGACCCAGTAGTTGCCTAAATATACAATTTACCCTGTTTCTACTGTGGTAATAGTAAACACATTCTCAGCCAAAACAACAAAATAATTTTGATGTAACTATATTACTCTTTATTTAAGTTGTCTCTGTAGCTTCATGTGTCTTCTATTTATCATCATAACAGACAACCTTTATTCAGAAGCCAGTGCAATAAGGAATATTTGAATGTTGATTTAAGTCTACACTTATTGAAAAACCCAATCTGGCATATTAGTGCACACATAACACACATAAACCCATAACTTTGGAGGTGTAGACAGGATGTTTGGGAGTATTATGGCCAGCATTGGCTATTTAGCAAATTTGAGGCCAGCCTGGGGTACACTAGACACTGGCTTGAAAATAAAATCATTGAAGATGTTTAAATCTAAATAATAAGCATGGAAATTATTTACTACAGAAATGAGAATGAGGGAAGAGATTTCAAAAATCATTTTCTGACCTAATTAGGATACCTCATATGTACGCAAACATATTTTTAGACAAATTCCCTAGTGTCTTGACCCACTAAAATAGAAAGGATTCTAATATAAGGGAGAGGAGGGTGTCTTCTGAAAGAGAATATCCTAAAAATAATATTTTCTCCAAAGTGCTAGATTACAAAGGCTCTCACAGTGTTGGGGAGCCACGCATGCTGAAGAGTACCCAGTTGCTTAAGGAAGCATCCAAGAAGCAGGGGAATTACCTCAGAGGCTGTCTGAGTTCACAGCAGTCCCTTTTTATTACAAACAGATTTTCTTGAGACAACCTTATTTCTTGCATTTTCTTTCATTCTTTTATCTGTTTTCTGATTCAACTGCTCATGCAAGTACCCAGGGAACACATTAAAATTGCGTTTCGCCTCTGGATTCCCATTTTAGTTTTGAGGATTGTTGTTGCTGAGACATGGCCTCAAGCAACTGGCCTGAGTACGCTGGCTTTGGCAAGTATAGCTTCTGACCTCTCCTCCCCTCACCCCCGTAACTTGCTAATTTGGAAAAACAGTAAAACACACCTTTTTAAAAATTATTAGAGAAATACTGTCAATGGCATAATATCTGTGCTCTAAACAGATTCTGTCCCATTTATGAACCTGAAAATTTACAAATTCATACTTATCTCTTAGTATTTCCTTATTCTGCCAATCAATACTTCTTAATGTGCATATTGAGTCTGTGTTAACATGATGTGACTTGAATGAGATAGTCTACGTTTTCTTGAATGGGGGACAATTATAATAAAACAAATTATGAACAGTATTAAAAGTTGACCCTTAAAATATTTGAAGCTCAAGCTATTTGAGGTTTATTTTCCTTTTTACATGAATTTGCTAATGACCAAGAATTATGTATATGATGTGTTACTTGGCTCACACATTCATTATGAAAATATTGCTTAATTTCTGAAATGAATCCTAAATTCAGGGCTATATTATTTTTTTCCTATATAATACACAAGACTTTTGTGGCATTCCAAGAAATTTCTCTGTGCTAGAAGTACATACAGCTCAATTTTTTTTCCAAAATTATTATCTAAACAAAAATAGAGAATATTAAAACTTATGGCTTTGTGACATAATGGAAACCAACTCTTCGCAAATGTTTAGTTTATCTCAGTCTGCTGAATTTAGAAACAGAGATTACCTTCCTCCCTGCATGCTGAGCATTTTTGGTCTTCAATTAAAGTAATAGTTGCTGCGGTTAATGTAATAGTAATAAAATTCTGGACACAAAAGTCTTAATGAAACATAATCCCTGTCCCTGGTAATCATTACATCACAGAACATCATCATTTTACCTGATTGCTTGGGAATTGGCGTGATGCTCTCCTTCAATGCTGAAGCTGCCTCCGAGGAAGCAAATGAACAACTCTTCAAGAAGATCCTTGATGTGTGGAAAGACATACCATCTTCCGTGGGTACGTACTAAATTCTTTTTCCTCCCAGATGATCCAGAGAAGCTTTAAGAGAATGAAATTGTGACCTAAAATAGGGTTTCTGGAATTTAGGGTTTTTTGTTTTTTCTTAAATCACGGATGGGTAATTTAAGGTCTTCCATGTTTAAAAAAGTACTTCTATTTTGTCTAGTCATCAGTGTTCTATATAGAGAGTGGTATTTGTGTAAAGTAACTTATATATAAAAAGATAGATAGAACTGCCTGAAATACCTGTTAGTGGCCACCCAGGTGGCAACATGGAGAATTACATTTTTTTTTCTGGTTAGTGCACTTAATTTCTCTAAATAGTCTAGGGATGCTGGTCTGGGAAATTAAATAAATTCAGATTCTTTTTTATGTTTCCAATGTGTAGTGACTAGAAAAAGAGAATATATGCAAATAGTTAACTATTAGTCAGGGTAAAGAGTAGAATGACAACATAAATGACAACCCCCCTGTCGTTTGTGTGTGTGTGTGTGTGTGTGTGTGTGTGTGTGTGTGTGTGTGTGTGTGTGTGTGTGTGTGTGTTTAAAGAGACAGTGGGTTATACAAAAGAAAGGGAAGGGGAAGGAAAAGCTGTTTGTCCAAACAGAGGCCAGCATCCTCTAAAATGTCTATACAGTGGGTAGAAAAGTAACACCCACATTACTTTAATAAAAAATTTGAAAGAACTCATTTTGAACTATTTTTCTGTGGGGTGATAATCTTTTCCATTGCATCTGCAGAATCTTTTAAATTTTTAGACATAGTCAATGTTAAGGACTGTCCTGAAAACCTGCTCTAATTTCTTCAAATAGCTAAGAATTCACAGAGGGCTTAAAGCCATTATAAATGATAGACACTAAATGCTTATGGTACAAATTGATGGATCTAGGGCAAAAGAAAGTAAAAGCAATGAGTCATGTTATATCTTTTATAGTGATACTTTCAGGAATAATGTTAAGCAGCCCAAGGAAAGAATGCATCCCCAGAATGTCAAAAAGTATGTGAACCCAGAAACGAAAATCAGGTAGCTAAGTTCAACTGAGAAACTGAGCATAACCTTAATATTCAAGCCACTAGGTGATCATAAGAGTAAAGGCTGTTGGTTTTGATGATAAATAGACAGAGACAATTAAATGAAGAGTAATATAGTTACATCAAATAGTATTCCATAAGTTATTTTATGTAAATTTAATGTAAACTACTGAAGATAAATTTTAGTTTAAATAGGAGTACCTGAGAACATTTGATAAAAATGGGTAATTTACAAACATACATAGCTATACTAATGCCAATTTCCCTTATAAAATAAAGGAAAACCAAGATTCAGATTAATTAAAGAATTCTGCTTTCAGTCATCAAAGTGCCACATTTTGTTTTTTAATTTCAGTTAAAATTTGTGTCATTTTAAATGCTACAATTTAATTTATATATGGAAATTTTCTCCCCATAAATTTCATAAAGAATAGGAAGTTGAAAGTCAAACAATTACGAATATTACTACTTCAGCCATAACATACTTCACAGAGTCAGTGAAAGAGATGGACTTCTCATAACAATAAATCTGCTTTCAGATAGTATTTTCATAAATGATATCATCACAAAGGATTATAAAACAGACAAAAAAAGTTTAAAATGGTTATAATTTCCCTCAACAAGAAAAGGCTTTAACTATATAAAATTATGCTCAGGTCTGCTTGTAACAGGAAAACTTTCTCAATTAAATGTGTTACTAAAGTCATTGTTTGAATAAGACATTATGTAACAGTTTAATATTTTCAGGGCTGAGAACTGAACCCAGAGTCTTGCACTCTACCACTGAACTAAATCGCAAACCCTGTTTTAATTTGTTCTGGAGTCAGTTTTCCACGTATGTTACAACACAGCTCTTTATTGGGACCCCTCAGTTCATATTTGATGTGACACTGTACTTTACCTACACTATTACATTTTATTTAAAGCCATGGATTGATCTGAATGTTTACAAAGTCGTTAACCCTTGGCTTAGTCTGTGGTCTTACAGTATATAAACACAAACGTTCACGAAGACCTAGCAAGTCAATGTTGATCACTGTGGGACCTACAGGTAACAACTGTGAAAACCAGGCCTAAGCAGCAAAATGTCCAAAATGGCACACTTTAGAATAAGGTTAAAAACAGATGAGTTTAACCTTTCCTGTAACTATAAACTTCTTAATAGTTAACTGTGGTTATGATTTTTATCCCCCTGCTGACAAAATGAAATGTTCTGCTGACGTTTCCATTTGTATTGTAGCTTTTGAGTGTACACAGAGAATCACCGGGTGCGACCAAAAGGCTATTGAAGTGCGGTCCCTGCAGTCCAGCATCATCGAGAATGAGCTGAAGCGCAGGTCAATCAAGAAACTGAGATTCCTGTGTACCCGTGGTGACAAGGTACAGTTTACACCCTTCAGTAAAGGGGAAATAAATTAGGCAGTGACATTAATTAGACTTTCTGACCATTTCCTTTCGCTCATAAATACATTAGATTATATTTTTTAAATAGCACAGTATCAATAAAAACAATATATACCCCAATTTTAGATAGATATAATATAAATTAAATATAAATCTAGTTATATCCCAATTAAACATCGATATTTTATATGGCAAGAACTTGCATTATTTTTTGATCCATAATCATTTTTGTTTTCATACCAAGAAATTTAAGAAAAATATGAGAGCATATCTGCCTCCTTAGGATGATTTAAATATTTTGGTTTTGATTACCATAATTTAATCCCACATATCAATGACATTCTTTGTGATATTTCAGTGCATGCCCTCCACGTGCACTAATCAGATCTAAATGCCTTTTAATCTACCTTAATCCCAATGTCATTCCTAGTCTCTACATGGATTTCTTTTAGCTTTGATATATGAAAGAAATCATTAATGTTTTCTTTTTAGCTTATTTTGATAGCATAAGTTCTCTACTTCTACGTATTTTGCTGCAAATGAATGATTTGGGGTTTTGTTTTGTTTTTGTCTATTCATTGATTAACAGGTACCTAGATTGACTCAAAAGTTATTGCAGATAGTGCTCCAATAACCATGGCATATGGATATCTTGGGTAGGCTGGTACCATTCCTATGATACATACCAAGATATGTGAGAGACAGAATACATGGGAATTTTATTAGGGTTCTGACCAATGTTGTTGAATATATAATTATATGTTAGGCTTTATGCTTGCTATTTTAGAAGCTGTCTAAATTTATCCTCACACATAGTTATAATGATGACTATTTTACAGGAAAGAAAACTAAAATTGAGACTTGGAAATTTTCTGTGAAATTTGATCAGTGTTAACTATTAAAATAGCTAGGTAGGAAAGTTTATCACCTAAGTTAGTATATTAAGAAATAATACTTGAAAGAAATAATAGGATTAAGCATCATGATTAAGGATTACACAGAATTCAAGCTAATATAAGAGAAATCATGGCAAAATCACTTCATGTCAAGGAAAGTTGCCCAATTTTGCAATGTAATGCTAAGAACCAGAGTTTGAGGTCAGAGTTTGGGGTTGCAGTTCTGGCTCTGTCACCTAACAAGATGTGAGAACCAGAGAAGTTTAATGGATCTTTAGTATTTTTCTTTTGTCAGGGGATGGGAGAATTCTGGGCATGGAACCCTGGACTGCACACATGTGCCATGCAAACACTGTACAATTGGGCCACATTACCAACCCTTGTTTAATATTTAAAAATAAAAAAACCACTTAATCCCTTTATCTCTAAGGTGGAACAATTAATAACTTTTGGATGAGCAAAGGTAAAAATTTTACATAATATGTGTGCAGTAAGCATGTTAGAGAGGACTTGGCACATAAAATGTGTTAAGGGTAGTTGATTTATTTTACACTCATCACCATCAGAATAGCCTACTAAGTATAACTTTTGATGGTGTAAAAAATCTTTGTCTTCTTTTTGATATTTATGTCTGTGCTCTGTTCTGATTTTCCTTATTATGGAAAAACACATGTTCATACATGTTCCTCTCTATCCCATTGGGTTTAACACATTGTACCAAGGAAAGGAGGAAATGTTGCAATTCAATTATAATCTCAAAAAATAAAAACAAATTTATTCTAATTCAAAATTTTTTAATGCAAGAAAACATTTTTTCCGTCACTTGCCACTTCTGCTTATATTTAAGAAGATATAGAAATTTTCTTTTTTATTTCAGTGAAATGACTTGACATCATATAAAGTAGAAAATTTAATCCCCTTTCTTCCCTACAAATTCTCCAGTATACTCATCCCAGTCATTCAAATTCATAGTCCCTTTTTCAGTAATTGTTATTGCAATGCATATATGTATACACATATATTCCTAAATATAACCTGTTTATTCCACATACTGTTGTGTGTATATAGATATCCATGGCTGACCTTTTGGCACTGGACAGCTAATTGGTGTGCTCTTCCCTGGGGAAGACCACCTCTCCTGATCCCAGCTCCCAGCTTTCCTCCATTGCCTGTAGTTTTGTGTGTAGAGTTGAGGTCTTGTGAGATTTCCCCAATCCAATGTGGCATGTCCATTGGTGTCACCTTTGCTCAACTAAAATAAAGTGTTGTTAACCAAAACTAATAAGCAACTTCAGCTGGTGAAAACTACCTACAATAAATATAGTAGTCACTAAGGGAAGAAAAATCATTATTCTTTGTGGAGGGCACTGGTAGCTTCCAATGTTCTGTACATGGCCTTCCACCTGTGCCCATATGGTCAGCACTGCTTGGCCCAAGTGGGTTATAATTTTTAAAAAGAGAACATGAAGATGGGAGGGAACATGTTGAGGGGGTCCGGAGGGAATTGACCAAGTGATCATGTGATCATAATTCATTGTGTGGATGGACGAAAGTCTCAAAGGACAGATTTTAAAAGTAAAAACAAAGCCAAACTAATTACATAGACTGTGGTGAGAGGGTTGCTGTGAAATATGTAATGTAAATTCCAAACTAATCAAATTTATATTCCTTAAAATAGAGCAAAGTTGTTCCAAACAAGATGGCTTAATATTTTAATTATACCAAATCATACTTTTATTACTGTACACTTTTGTTTATGAATTATCTAGCTAAAATGGATTACAAATTCACTGATAATGCTTTTCTCTCTTTTTTAAAGCTGTTCTTTACTTCCATACTGAACAATCACCACAGCCGGGTTTACTTTATGACCCTTGGAAAACTTGAAGAGCTCCAAAGAAGTTATGCTGTTTAAATGGTCCCGATGATTTCCTACATTTGCATCCATCACATACATGCAATTGCATCCTAACATTTCAGTTTTACCATTAGAAACACTTTAACCAGAGGCTTTTAATGTAGCACATAATAGTTTCAATGAGAAATTCAGCTTTATAACTAAAGTTAACTATAGCAAGCTCTATGTACTCCAATGGTGTACAATATCTTTTGCACTAACTTTGTAACTTTTGTTACTGTGAATTCAGACATTACTCTTAGGACAGTTTGGACAGTATCTGTATTCAGATTTACAACATGGAGTAAAGAAACCTGTTATAAATTACACTACAATTGAATTGGCCCTAAGTAAGCTTTAAAAAAAAACAATAAATATGTAATTTCCAAGCAAATGTTAGATTAAGACACAGAAACCTAATGATTTTTATTGCCCAGACTAAGGTTGAACAACCTGCATGTACAAGGAAAATTGCAGTAATCAAGGGGGTTATGTCATCCAGTTCTTTTTCACAATGAATCCACAGTTGGAGACCAACTGTGATTTTTTTCTACCCCTTGTTCAACTGGTTTTCTCCATATTAGAAGGAAAGAAGAAAACCTCACATGTTTGCTTCCCCTTTCCTGAAGCCCCAAAGGTGTGCAATAGCCATTTTTACAATCTACCAAACAATATATTTACCAATTTGAATACAGGACTGAACTCCAATACACATGTACTGTAGAAAGATTTTTTTCAATACTTCAAAGTAGGCGTCAAATTCTGTTCCCATGATTGGCTGAGTTCTGAAGTTTATTATCTAGCCAATACTATTACCATCAGACAGCACCGAATATTTCCCAGTCGTATATTAAACTATATAAAATGCCCTTCCAGTTATTAAACAAAACAATGTGGCAAAATGAAAAGAACATTGATAGCTAATACATTCTCACATTTCTATCACTACAAACAGAAATGAAAGTAATCAAGCAATAATCTCAAATTTAGTCATTTGTTGTAGGCAAGTAAATCATAAGTCTTTAAAAGATAACATTCATTGGATATAAAAGTCTACAAAATTGGAATAGTGAAATTCATGCTAGTCCATACCCAAATATTTTATAGACGCCAAAAAAATAGGTGATAGTTGTTCACCTATGGTAACCGCTACCTGATAAGAAAGCATGATTTATACCTATCCATCCTCAATGCCATGGTTAGTTCTGGGGCAAGAGAAAAAGCTGCAGAACCAACCACAAAGTATACCTCAGTGAGTCCTCTAGTTCTGTTTCTAAAGTCTGAAGACTTTGCTAGTGGGATAATGATTTTTAAACTACCTGGTTAACCAAAACAGAAAGCAGCTGACTTCGTGTGATTTCCTTATAGTACATCATTTCCTGGAAACTTTGTGCCAGAAAGGAAGATTTGGATTTTCCTTATGGCTTCTATCAAGTGTGTAGTGGCTCAGTGTTGAGATTATAGGAGAACCTGAGTCTACAAATTAAATGTGACTCACATTGCTGTTACTGTGACACCATAATGTGATCCTAAAACTGGCTTATCCTTGAGTGTTTACAATTCAAATTACTTTCTTAAGTTCACTAGTTATTTTCAATAAACAAACTTTAATGTCAAATCAATACCTTAGAAGTAGTTTTCTTTTTAAAAAAAATTGTACACCAAAGGCCATGGGGAACCTGGTGCAAGTACCTCATCGCTGAGCAAATGGAGCTTGCTATGTTTGAATTTCTGAATTTTTTTCTCATTTAAGTAGTATGTAGGAAAAGCCTTTTAAGAATTTTTTTCTTCATAATATTTACTCAAAGTTAAGCTTATAACAAGTTTTATCTTACAAACATATGTTTAAGGCAGTAATACATTTTAAAAACTATTTTAGCAACTCAACTCCCATTGTTCTTTGTGGCAGTTATTCCAGCAAGCACAGGAAATATCAGAATCTACAAAGTTGTCCCAAAGCAACCACACAGGACAGATTGCCAATGCAATCCCGTGCTTTGAAGGCTAGTGTGTTAATGAAAAAGTTCGGCACCTAGCAAGGAAAAGGGAGCTTTAAACCTTGGGTGGTCAAGTAGGAAGGTACAAAATATTTGAAGTAATTCATTAGTAATCAGTGTCACTAATGAATATTTCCAATTTAGGTGTTAATCTATGTGGTCTCTATATAACATCGGCAGGTGAATCAGAAAGGTGGAACAATGTCATTTCATAGTCATTATACGTTGTAATAGAAGGAATGACTATGTACTATACCTTGGAACTGTACCTAGAAGGCCCAGCACATCACAAAAGTGTGGAGAGGCACCCCTGAAAGCCAGTGTAACTAGAATTATGGTTTGAAGCATGAACATTCTGGCAGGTTATAAGCAGCACTGGTGAGAATATGGTTTGATTTCATGGTGGATTCGGTTTTGTTGTTACCAAATCACTTGTAATAAATGATATCATGTGAAATGTTTGGAAACTAGAAAGTGCTAAAAGAATAGGGCTGATAACAAAATTTCTGAATGAGTTCAAAGTAAGATGCTAAGAGCAAGAGCAAGAAGCAAAAACCATCAAAGCAATAAAATAAGCAAAGCAGTATCTCTCATACACTCCCATCCCTTCACCCAAAACTTAGAATGCAAAGATTAAATACTTCTTGAGATAAATTGAAAACCAAGTGATGTTTTCATCTATTTGAGGGCTGGACAGATAGCTAGATTAGTAAAGCCCAGGCCAGATGCTCTAAATTCAATCCCCAGAAATCACATAAAAATTCCAGTCATGGTAGTGGATACTTTGAATCCCTGTGCTGAAGAAAGGTAGACAAGTAGATTTCTGGAGCTTGCTTGCCAGCTAGTCAAAACTAATTGGAAAGATTCTGGCCAGTAAGAGACCCTGTCTCCAAACAGGTGGATGTTATTGCTAAGGATGACACTGGATGTTATCCTCTGATTGCTCTTTCCCTCCCTCCCTCCCTCCTTCCCTCCCTCCCTCCCTCTCTCCTTCCTTCCCTTCCTCCCTTCTCGTCTTTTCCTCTCCCTCCCACCTTCCCTCCCACCATCAGGCTCCCTTTCTCTCTCACACACATGTAACACACATAACACACACACATACGCGCCCGCGCGTGCATCCACACACACACACCACATGCATACACAGGGACACACAAACATGCACAAACACACAGAACACAATTCATTCATCTGAGACAGTCTCCACAAGATAAGAAATAATGCCACACACTCTCAATGGGATCTTTTACATATGTTTTGATTTGTTTCAAGATATGTGCCTGTTTGAATCACTTACATTCAACTTGTATGGAATTCATCTTTGGACTAATTGTTTGATCAGAAACTCTGTAATGAATTATTGATTGGCTTCTTAAATAAAAATTTTCAATTATTGATTGGTGTCATTATTGGTATACACAAGCACAATGTCTTGGAATTTGGGCTCATTTCAGGAATAATTTCCTTAAAGTAGGTAAGAATCTACCCATTAGGAGATAATCAAGGGTCTCTCTGTTGTATGGTTCTGGTTAAGGAAAGACGTATTTATCTAATAAAGAGGTTTTTTTTCTGTAGAGTGGACTATGAGTCAGTGAAGAGCTTGTCTTTCAAGAATGAAAGTGTCAGTGTAGAGTCCCAAAGCACTAATAAAACTGGTACAAACCCAGTGCTGGGAAAGGGGTGACAAGTGGATTCTTGGAGCTTGCTAGCCAGCCAGTATGGCCAATTCAGAGATTCCAGTTCAGTATGGCAAAAAAATAAGGTGTCAAGCAACTGAAGAAGATGTCCAGTGTTGATTTATGCCCTCCAAGTGCACATGGACACATACAGGAAACATACACACGCACACACAATATCCTAGCAAAATAATCTGTGAAATTAGAACCTAATAGGGCTTTTTCTAGGTATGTGGGGCATGTAGGTATAGAATCACATAGGATAGAGTATGACACATTTTGGGTACACATGGAACTCTGGTGGACACACATATATAGAGTCATTTGGTATGGGTAAACCCAGCCAAATTTTAATACTACCTTCCCTCATATTTCATCCCAGTATCTTCATGTCTGGTGGTGAATGAAAAGTAGGAACCTTATCCAAAGAGGAGAGTACATATTTATAGTTAATTAGCAATCAAAAAGGGGTTTGTAAAAGCTCATAATAGAAAACAAATGACAGCATAATCATGGCATTGTTACATGTTGTGTACATTCAGAAATATATTGGCCTGATTCCAAATAGTAGGTCCAGAGGAAATAAAATGAATTTATATGGATTTATGTTTTCAGAAGCTGGTCAATGCTGTAGACAAATGGAAAAATCAGATTCAGAGCTGTCTTATAGCTTTACCACTCCATAAGTTAAAGTACCTCATTTGGTACCTGTCACAGGGAAAATGCTCAATAAATGCATGAGATAAAGGAAAATTGGGGGCATCAGCCATGGGAGGCTGAGATTATCCTACATCCTCTTTTATTTTCAACCACTTAAAATTCAGAGATGTGTTTGCTGTTTCATCAATGTATCATTCGATCAGTGATTGCATGGATATGACACATTTTCGTTCATTCCAAAAGATCCTCACAAACCTGCAATTTTAAATAGGTCACTATTTAATTTCTTAGTTTATTATTTACCTTGAAAAGAAACAAAAGGGAGGCCACTAAACTTTTATATAATTCAAGACTTGCTACATCGAACATCACAAAAATAAGACATTTAATTTCTGATTTCATACAAACATTTGTATGTGGTGTTTGTCACAAATTATATTGTAGCATCCTGAGATATGTTTAAGTGTCTTCAAAAGTTTTCAGTATGTTTTGAATACGTTTTCATCCACAAATTTTATGTTACTATAAACAAATATATTCCATGCATTCATTGAAGGTTCCTTTCTAGTAACTAAATTAGTTTTAATGAGGAAGCCACTAAAACAAACATTCCATATGTGAAAGATGAGTCTCTTGAGTTGAAATAGCAACCAATATAATGGAGTTCAAAACTGATTGAATTACCAGAATATACTTCTTTTCCATAGGCAAAATTAAATTATAAGACAAGCTGGTAAAATAAGGACTACATTTGTTATTTCCCCACTGGTCTATTATCTGCACTCATCCAAATAGATACTTGATTTCTTTAAGTGGTTTGGGGGTTTCCTGGGCATGAATATCCATGAGAGTCTTTGGGCTAGGTGCCCAAATACCTTGGGTCAGATCCAATTGGCCCTACTGCTTCCCTGGGTCTTGTGGACATATGGGTTCCTTCAGCTTTGCAAACTGCAGTTCCTCTTAGTCTTTCCCACTCCCAATGAAGCTTTCTCCAGTAAATCCTTTAATTCTGTCTGTACCCCATCCCATCCCATGTACAATTAAGCATCTCTTTCTATTCACTTTTAAGAATAACCCAATATAATCATGACAATGGACTTAGACTTTTAAAAAGATTCATATTCCAATATATAACCCCTTAAATGCCTAAGATTTTTAAGTACCTCTCCATGAGTTGTAGGGAAAATGAATAAATATATATTCGCTCCATTAGAACCTCAATGACAGACTACCCCATACAGCTTTATGAATTATTGACTTTCCTGATCTTGAATACAGAAACCTGAGTGATGAGTTACTGGATGTGGGTGATCATGCAACCAGCTTCATTTCTGTGGATTCTTTTGGGATTGTAAATTCAAAAGGTGTGGTGTTACAATAAATCTTTCTGCCAAAAGCCACCTGAGCACCACCGCCACATGTGTGCTTTACGCCAGCCGCCTGCCTGAGTTAGGGCCAAATGAATACACAGAAACTTGTATTAGGTACAATGCTGCTTGGCCAATGACTAGGATTCTCATCTGTTAGTTCAGTCTTAATTATCATAAACCTATATATTTTATAAGACTTACCTTATTGGACGCCTTATTGGCGTCCCTCCTTGCCGGTGGCTCACATTGTGCTGCTGGAGGAGGAGCAAGGGGAAAAAAGGGCCCTTCCTGTTTCTCCTTCGCTTAAATATGAGTCTCCTTGCTATGTCACTTCCTGCCTTGATCACCACTTCTCTACTACATTTCCCAGAATCCTCTTTGACTCCTAGTCCCATCTAACTTGCTGTCTCATTGGTCAAACAGTATTTTATTAAACAATCAATAAGATAAACATACACAGTACATTCCCCATCAGTGTGGCATTCCTAGAACTGAAAAGAAATGAAGATCAATACTATTCAAAAACATCATTTTCAGAACAATCATTAAGAAATCCAAGTTTTCATGTACTTGTCGGTTGTTGGAGGATAAGCTTATACTCGCTTGGCATTAAATCCCACTGTTTAATATTAAAACCATAGGTATGGTTGGTGAGGGCTAAAGAGATGGCTCAGTTGGTAAGAACACATACTGTGCAAGTATTAAGACCTGAGTTGAAATTCTAACCACTCATGTAAAATCAAGACATGGCGGGGAGAGTCAGGAGTAGCTTCATGGTTTGCTAGATGCCAGCCTAGCTCCAAGTTCAGTGAGAGACCCTGAATCAAGGGAATAAGGTGGGGAATGTTAGAACAAGACACCTGAACAAGAAGACCTTCTTCTGACCTCCATAAGCACATAGGTGAGCACACTTGATAGAATGCACACAGGTACATAACACTGCACACACAATCACATGCCCTCAAAAAAAAAAACTGACCAAATGAATGAATGAATGGAATGGAATGGAATGCCTTGGGTATGGTGAGGAACAAAAAGAGAGCACAGAATCCTCCATTGCTGCAGCAGAGCCACACATGCCTCTATGACATGTTTAGTTGTCATTAGCTCTCCTGGTACTTACCAGATAGCGTGAGTTAGGAAATATGGTATTTTCTTCTTGAATTAGAGTTGAGAGCAGAAATAAGTCATGAGAGGCAAGTGAAGTGGAAGGTAGCTATTTTCCCCAACAAGTACATCTTTTTCTTACTGGTCTCTATGCATGTGCACACACTGGTAACATTTGACATATCCAGTTCTGCATTCGTCACTGTTTATCACCTACAAGGTTAAGTAAGGTTATATAATGGGCTTCATTTCAAAGAATGTGCTTGCTTGTATATGCAAATACCTGTCTAAACTGCTTAAAATAACAAGTTGTTTAACACCAGAAACTGAGGGCATTTGTCTTCAAATGTTGGAGCATGGCCCCTCTTTAGGCTCCCCTATTATAAGCACGTGGAATGTAGGACGGCCACAGTTCAGCTCAGAGTAAGGGAAGAAGCTAGTCTTCTCTCATTCCGTTCAAGAACTAGAGTTGGGATAATGATTTGATTTGCTATGGTCTTTATGATGAGTGTTTATCCTTTTAAAAGATTTTGTTATTTTTTGTATGATGTAGGGGGCATGAGTGTGCCAATACACCCCTGTGATATGTCATTTGTGGATATCAGTATGACATTTGTAGAGATCAAATGACAATTGTGTGGAATCAAATTTTCTCCTTCCATCTTTACATGGGTCATGGGTTCTCAGGTTTGCACCAGGTGAGCCATGCTCTTGAACTTGTTCTCTCTCTCTCTCTCTCTCTCTCTCTCTCTCTCTCTCTCTCTCTCTCTCTCTCTCTCTCTCTCTCTGTTTGGTTAGTTTGGATAAAGGTTTGTCTATCTTGTTGACTTTCTCAAAAAACCAACTCTTTTTTTCATTGAGTCTTTGTAATGTTTTCCTAATTTCTGCTTTATTGATTTCAGCCCTCAGTTTGATTATTTCCTGGCGTCTACTCCTCCGGGGAAAGTTTGCTTCCATTTGTTCTAGGCTTTCAGATGTGCAGTTAATTCTCTAGTGTGACTATTCTCCAGTTTCTTCATGTGGGCACTTAGTTCTATGAACTTTCTTCTTAGCACTGCTTTCAAAGTGTCCCATGACTTTGAGTATGTTGTATCTTCATTCTTGTTGAATTCTAGGAAGTCTTAGATTTCTTTTTTTTTATTTCTTCCTTGACCTAGGAATGGTGCAATTGTGCATTATTCGACTTCTCTGAGTTTGTAGGGTTTCTGCAATTTGTGTTGTTGAATTCTAACTTTAAACCATGGTGATCTGATACGATACAGGAGGTTATTCCAGTCTTTTTTTTTTTGTATCTCTTGAGGTTTGGTATGTTGCAGAGTAAGAATGTGGTTGATTTTCGAGAAGGTTCCATGTGGTGTTGAGAAGAAGGTATATTCTTTTGTGTTTGGATGGAATGATATATAGATGTCTGTTAATTCCAATTGTGTCATAAATTCTGTTAATTCCTTTGTTTTTTAGTGAAGTTTCTGTCTGGTGGTCCTGTCTAGTGATGAGAGTTGGGTACTTAAGTCTCCCACTATAACTGTGTGAGGTTTTATGTGTGATTTGAGCTTTAGTAATGTTTCTTTTAGGAATGTGGGTGCCTTTGTATTTGGGGCGTAGATGTTCAGAATTGACACTTCGTCTTGATGGACATTTCCTTGGTGAAAAGGAAATGACCTTCTTCATCCCTTTGATTGATTTTAGTTTCAAGTCTAAATTGATAGATATTAGGATTGCTATACCTGCTTATTTCTTGGGTCCATTTGATTGGAAGATCTTTTCCCAACCCTTTACTCTGAGGTAACAACTGCCTTTGACATTGAGATGTGTTTCTGGTATGCAGCAGGAGGATGGATTCTGTCTTCATATCCACTCCGTTAGCCTGTGTCTTTTTATAGGCAAGTTAAGAACATGGAGAATGAGGGATAGTAATGACCATTGATTGTTAATTCTTGTTTGTTTTAGATTTGTTATTGGTGGTGGTGTTATTGTGTGTGGATTTCCCCCCTTTTTTCTTTTGGTGTTTGATAAAGTGGGATTATCTATAGCCTATATTTTTGTTGAGTGTAGTTGTCTTCCTTGGGTTTGAGTTTTCTTTCCAGTACTTTCTGTAGGGTTGGATTTATGGATATGTATTTTTTAAATCTGGTTTTGTCATGGAATATCTTGTATTCTCTGTCTAAAGTGATTGAAAGCTTTGCTGGGTATAGCAGTCTGGGTGGCATCCATGTTCCCTTACAGTTTGTAGAACATCTATCTAGGACCTTCTGGCTTTCAGAGTTTCCATTGAGAAGTCGAGTGTAATTCTGATATGTCTGCCTTTATATGTTACTTGGCCTTTTTCCTTTTTTCCTTTGCTGCTATTTGTAATGATAAATCTTTCTGCCAGCCACCTGAGTTCTGCCCACCGAGTTATGGCCCCAAATAATACACAGGGACTTATATTATTTACAATGCTGCTAGAAGGCCAATTGACTAGGATTTCTTATATGCTAGCTCAGTCTTAATTATCATAAATCTATATTTTTATAAAACTTATCTTATCAAGGATGCCTTCCGCTGGTGTACTCTTCCCGGGATCACATGGTGGCTCCAGAGCAGAGAGTAGGAGGAAGAGGAAGAGCAAGAGAATGACTTCCCGCTTCTCCTTGCTTAAATTCTGAATCTGCCTGCTATGTAACTTCCTGCCTGAATCACCAGACTTCTCTTTCCTACATTTCCCGGAATTCTCCCTGACTCCTAGCCCCACCTATCTTGCTCCCCTATTGGCCAACAATGCTTTATTCAACAACCAATAAGATAAACATATACACAGAAGGACCTCCTCCATCATCTCCTCTTTTCTGTCTAAATAAAAAAAGGATTTTCATTACCATGTATAACCAACTCCATTTAAATGAAAATAAACATTTATAAACAGTATTTGAGATTTGGGCGTCATTCATTCCAAACTGCTTCCTGCTGCTTGGGGGCAATGTCCATGCTATAGAGATCATGATAAAACACAGAAGGTGGAAAGACTTATCGTTGGAAAATGGTGTCAGTGAGCGGGATCACCCCACGCCCCAAGGTTCCCAGAGGAAGCGAAGAACCTGCCTCCGCAGCCCACCCTGTCATGCTGCTGCACAGCATCGAAGCAGCTCCTATATGCCCCTGCTGTCCCATGCTCATGGGACATGCCCTTGAGAGTTCTAGGGGGTAGGATTCTGCAATCTCACCACTGTGAGCCACCAGGCACCTCGAGCTGCTTTCCCGAGACTAGTCAAGGGGTGGCAGAACCCAGGCCGCTGGCAGTAATGTTACAAACTTCCACATAAACTTCATAAAAGCAAAAGAACAGAGCAAAAGAACAGAGACAAGCACAACTTCTTGGTAGCAGCATTTTCTCAGGTGGGCTCTGTTTTGCTACAGACAAGCAGAGACTTGAGTGGCCCCTTTAAGAGAGGTTTCCTGACTCAGCATAAGCAGCAAAAACCGCAGGGCACTTAAGATGCCCTGCTGATAATTGGATGGCGTGTTGGAGTGGCTGGCTGTGGCAGTGACCACATCTCCAAGCCGGCAGCCTGCTTCTTGATAGCAGCATAGACCAAGGCAGTGAGCACAGCTCTCAGTGCTGGTAGTAAGCATACCCCCCCCGCCGCCATCTTGGAAAGACAGCAGCTAAAAATATCGCTTCTTTGATTTTAGCAGTGTTGTTTAACAGATAAAAGACTCCGGGGCCAGAAAAAGGTAAAGATTTACAATAAAGATAGATTAAGATGAAGAAAAACCTCTAAAGGTTTACAGTGTGTTTAAAAATATACCTAGGCTTGCGATCGAAAAAGAAATAAGATAAAGTGTTCTTTAAAAAGAGGAGAAATAGAGTAGCTGGGTGTGGTGGCACATGCCTTTAATCCCAGCACTCCAGAAGCAGAGGCAGGCAGATTTCCACAGAGAAACCCTGTCTAGGGAAAAAACACAAGGAAGTAAAAGAAATAGAATAATAAAGAAAGCCACATAAAGATGGAAAATACACAGAGAGTCTGGATACTATATGCTAGATTGTTGTCTTTAAATTGTTTGATTTCTGAGGAAAGAGCTACAGCTGCTACAATACATTTAATTATAAGTGCTGCTGAAGTAATCCAACTTATACATTTTAAAAATGCTTTGACTTCAAAATTGAAGTCAAAGACAGGCTACTTGGGAAAAGATTTCTTGCTTGTGTTTTCACAGAAAATGAAAAACTGTAGACTAATATGGTTTGATCAAGCAAGACCCCCTGAAGAAGTGACCCAACTCATCCTACATGCAAAACAGCTGAGATGATTCAGTCATAGACGACTACTGCCAGAATTCTGTGTTTTGTCATGATCCCCACAGAAGGACATCCCCATCAGCTATTAATATTTTTTCTTTATTCTGTAAGTTTGGTGTTTTGATTATTATGTGTTGAGGGGAGTTCTTTTTATGGTCCAGTCTATTTGGTGTTCTGTAAGCTTCTTGTATTTTCATAGGCATATCCTTCTGTAGGTTGGGGAAGTTTTCCTCTATGATTTTGTTGAATATGTTTTCTGTACCTTTGAACTGTAGTTCTTCACCTTCTTCTATACCTATTACTCTTAGGTTTGGCCTTCTCATGGTGTCCCATATTTCCTGGATATTTTGTTATTGGGATTTGTTGGACTTCAGATTTTCTTTGGTCGATGACTGTATTTCCTCTAGTGAGTCTTCAACTCCTGAGATTCTCTCCTCCATATCTTGAATTCTATTGGTTATACTTACATGTGTACTTCCTGATTGTTTACCCACCTTTTCTATTTCCAACATCCCCTCATTCTGTATTTGCTTTATTGTTTCTATTTCAGCTTTCAAGCCTTGAACTATTTGAATTGTTTCCTTCACTTGTTTGGTTGTGTTTTCTTGGCTTTCTTGCATTCTTTAAACGATTTCTTTATTTCTTGAATTCTTTTGCTTTGTCTTTCCCTCCATTTCCTGTATTTTTGTTTGTTTTTTCTTCCATTTCTTTAAGGGATTTTCTTGTTTCCTCTTTCAGGATCTCTAATATCTGCATAAAGTTGTTTTTTAAGTCATCTCTTCTGCTTCATCTGTGTTGGAATGTTCAGATCTTGCTGGTGTGGAGTCCCTACATTCTGGTGGTATCATATTGTTCTCTCTATTGTTGAGTGTGTTCTTATGCTGTTGTCTTCCCATCCCTTCCTCGAGTGGGTACAGGTGAGGTCTCTCCCCTTCCTCTTGTCTCCTGTTGGCATAGGCAGACCAATACTCAAGTGGAGGGTGAAGGGGTAGGGGTTACCAAGACTGAGGTGTGGCCACACTCAAGGTGGTCCATCCTGTTGGGGTGGGTCCATTACAGGTGGAGCAGATCCAGCAAGTTCCAAGGAGGGGATGGCAGGAGTTGGGCCTGAGCAGAGTCTACAATCACCTCAAGCAGAGGGAGTAGGGCAGAGGGCAGATGGCGGAGGGGGGCCAAGACTGAGGTGTGGCCAGACTCCAGGTGGTCAGTCCTACCGGGGCAGGTCCACTATATTTGGCGCAGACCCATGAAGTTCCCAGGAGTTGATGGCAGGAGTTGGGTAAGAGCAGAGCCCACATTCACCTCAAGCAGAGGGCAGGGGACAGAGGGGGGGCAAGACTGAGGTGTGGCCAGACTCTGGGTGGCCCTTCCTGCCAGGACAGGTCCAGTACATGCAGAACAGTCCCAGGAACTTCTATGGGTAGATGGCAGGAGTTGGGTCCAAACAGAGTCCACACTTACTTCAAGCAGAGGGCAGAGAGCAGAGGGCAGAGGGCAGAGAGCAGAGGGCAGAAGGGTGGGGCAAGACTGAGGTGTGCCCAGACTCCAGGTGGTCAGTCCTACCAGGGTAGGTCCACTACACAAGGAGCAGGTCCAGGAAGTTCTAATGTGGGGATGGTGGAAGTTGGGCCCCAGCAAAACCCACACTCACCTCAAGCAGGGGGCAGAGGGCAGAGGGGTAGCTTTCTTATTGTTTTTAATTTTCAAAATTATTTCCAAAACCTAAGTATTATTTTAGATATAATATTGGGAAACTCCTATCTCCTGAGAAAGTCCTGCTTCTGTATTCTACATGGTATGATTGAAGAATGTCTCTTTAGTCAAAGCTTCTTTATCCAAATATTTGATGGTCCTTTCTATAACTCCCCTACTGGTTTAATTCTAGTTGTTGGAATGGTGTAGTATAGGGCAATACAGAGAAGTTACCTAACTGATAGCTGACAAGGGTGAACATGATTCTCATCTGGGCTCTCATGGGACAACTATTTGCTATTTGGATATTATGGTTCTACTGTAGCTTGTTTTAAGTAGTGTTAGACCAAATGTAGAAGATAGAAGCAGTCTTTAGTCTTAGCACCACTTGAACCTTTTTCAAATCATTCTTAGACCTGCGTCTATGAACTATGTAAACCACTAAGTGGTGCTATAAGCTCATGTTTGAGGAACATGAATCCTGAGCTCAGTTTTTCTGTTACATATAATGATACTTAGACTTCTTTGGGCATAGCAGAAAACCATAGGCTGGTTTCCACCCAAAATATCACCATCTTGTTTGAAATGAGTAATCAGAGGCTGTGGCTTGAGAGTAGTATGTATCACCATGTAGATGGCCTAGGGGTGAAAGACACAAGGAATATTTAGTATCATGATCCCATTGCATACATTATTAAGAATAACTGCAAGATTGTAATATAATTGCAACATTAAAGAATATTGTCTTATTATTTTAAAATTAATTCTTACTGCATTTAATTTTCTTATGCTCTATGGGTATTGAAAACATATATAAAAATTTCATATAATAGACGACTTGAAGGGATAAATGCCTGAAATTTATATTATATTTACTAAGTCTTTGTTAACTCCCTCAGATTTGTAATTGAAAGCTCTATTTTTCATCTCAATTTTCAGTATCTTCCTATTTAGTTAGTGATTGTCTCACAGGCATTTTACTCTTGGGAGAATTTGATTGCCACAACTGGATGAAGGTGGTGCTATTGATATCCAAGAGTAGGACCAAGGGAGAGAAGGATTCTAGGGAGGGAGGTAAATAAGAGTAGGGGCACTGGGGAGGTAGGTCTGTTGGTAAACTGCTTGCTTTCTTCAGAAACCTGAGTTCCTGAATTCATCACAACACAGGAGAAGGCAACAGGAAAATCACTATAGTTTGCTGGCCAGCTACTCTAGCTGAACCAGTGAGTTCCAGGTCCAGTGGGAGTCCATGTCTCAAAAAAGAAGTTGAACTAATGTACAAACTGACTTAGTGGAGCCCATTCTATACAGAGAGACACCTTGCCTAGCCAAGACACAGGGGTCTGGGGGTGAAGAGGTTCCTTGGTCCTGCCTCAACTGGATGATGGTACAGACTTAGTAGACTTCCTAGGGGAGGCCTTACCCTCTCAGTAGAGCAGATGGGAGGAGGGGGGAATGCAGGGAGTGGAAGGAAATGAGGGAGTGGGGACTGGGATTGGGATGTAAAAAATAAATTAATAAAAAATGAATGACGGGGAATGTACTGTGTATGTTTATCTTATTGACTGTTAAATAAAGTTCTGTTTGGCCAATGGCAGCAAGTTGGACAGGACTAGGAGTCAAAGAGGCTTCTGGGAAATGTAGTAGATAAGTGGTGATCCAGGCAGGAAGTGACATAGCAAGGAGACTCATATCTAAGCGAGGAAACAGGAAGTGTCCCCTTTTCCCCTTCCTCCTCCAGCGGCAGGATGTGAGCCACCGGCAAGGAGGGATGCCAATAAGGTGTCCAATAAGATAAGTCTTATAAGGTAATTGAGACTGAGCTAACAGATGAGAATCCTAGTCATTGGCCAAACAGCACTGAACCTAATACAAGTCTCTCTGTGTATTAATTTGGGCCCTAACTTGGGTGGGCAGCTGGCGTAAAGTGCACACGTGGCAGTGGGGCTCAGCGGCTTTTGGCAAAAAGATTTATCATAACAAATGAACAAGAAAGATAATGCTTAACAGAGAGAAAAAGAAATACAGGATATGAATCAGACACAGAGAACATAGAATACAGAAGAAAACAGAGCATATGGAGGGGGGTATCCACTCTTTAGCATGCAGAGGTGGCCTTTCTGATGGGGATGCTATTAGAGTCTTGATCTTCCCTTCTTAGTCATTTATTCTGGCTTGCATCTAACCAATGTAGTCTGTTCCCTTGTTGATACCATGTATATTTCCATTTACTGATTGATGATATATATATATATATATTTCTCCTATCGTACTGTGTACACACTGAGCAATGCTTCTGTCTTAATCTCTACTACTGGCACCTTGGTAATTCTAATCTCATATAATTGGTTAATAAATTGTTTTAATAAAAAGAAGTTGCAGAGTTATTGAGGAAGACATAGGGACATCAATCTTTGGCTTCTCCAATGTGAAGTTCTGACTTACCCACATACATACAAAGACACACACAGACACAAGTATACATTCATATCCACATGCTTGTGTATGTGTGTCTCATATATATATATATATATATTATATATATATATATATATATATATATAGATAGGGAAGAATGTCAAAAGAATAAGTGAATTAAGCCAGTCTCAAAAAGACATTCATCATATTTTTCTCTCATACATCATTTGTAGATTTCATAGAGTCAAGTAAAATCATGAACAAATATATTAAGCAAAAGTAGAAATGAAAATATCATGGGGGAAATGGGCACAAGTAGAATGGAAAGTGGTGAAGAAGTGGAATTAGGAGGGGTGAGAAAAGAGGAAGGATGTGGTGGGAACACATTATACAATATTATGTATTGCTCATTATATAATATATACCTGACTGATAAGAATAAAAAGTAAAGAGAAGAAAAAGAAGCTTTGGTAGTGTAGGTGGTGTTTCTTGACACAGGGTATTGCTATTAGAGCCTGCCATAACTTTGATCTTCTATTCCTCCTGCTTCTGCTTCCTGAGTCCAGTGATTAGAAAAAAAAGCTTGATTTTGTTTTCAGCCAGAGGGTCACATACATGTGTCATCCCAGCTACTTAAAAGGTTAATATTATAAGCTATGTCTACTGGATTGCATAGACCTTCCTCCAAAATACACTCAATATGAAGAAAGGATATTAATATAAATGCCCAAAGGCAATGGATTTTAAATAAATTTTCCTGATTTTAATGTCCCTCTAGAAAGCCAAATGTTCTAAAAAAATATTCACTATGCTACAAACATATTGAATCTCTTCACTGTAAAGCACCACATATGAGTACATGTATGTGTTTTAAATATTTTTAATTTAGAAGCACTCTTAGTTATCTATCATTCTCCCCATTCCCTCACCCTCCCATCATCCCATCCTACCATGTTCCCCACCAACTCCCCAACCCACCCCCACCCACTCCGCAGGGATAGTGAGGCCGTCTACCATCAAAGTCCTTCACATCATTTGGGGGAGGGCCCCGTCCCTCCTTCCCATATCTGTGCTGCAATAGTGTCCCTCCATAGGGAATGGGCTCCCAAAGTCCATTTGTGCTCTAGGGATAAACACTGGCTCCACTGTTAGAGGTCCCATAGACTGCCCAGGCCTCCTAGCTGGCACCCACATTTAGAGGGCTTGGTCCAGTCCAATGGTGTTTCCCCAGCTTTATGACTAGGGTCTCCATGCTCTCACTAGGTCAGGTCAACTGTTACTGTGGTTTTCTCCAGCCCCGTCTTGGCTCCTTTGCTCATCCCTTCTCCCTCTCTGCAACTGGATTCCAGGAGTATGGTTCAGTGCTTAGCTGTGGGTGCCTGTTTCTGCTTCAATCAGCTACTGGATGAAGGCTCTAAGAATGGCAACCAACGTAGTCATCAATCTCATTATAGGGGAAGGGCATCAAAGGCAGTTTCTCCACCACTGCCTAGATTCTTAGTTGGGGTCATCCCGGTGGATCCCCTAACATTTTCCCTGTGCCAGACCTCTCTCCAAACCTGTACTGACTCTCTCTATCAAGGAATCTCCTTTCTTGCCCTCCCCTGTCTCAGTCCTCCTGTTCTCCCCTCTCCCCTTCTCCCCTTCTCCCCTTCTCCCCTTGTTTTATGTGAATAAGTATGTATACATATAATAGAGAATTTCCTGTTTATTGAAACTGAATTGTTAATTTATAAACATCGCTGTGACAAAATTACAGCAAATTAATCTCTGCAGTTTATGTGGTAACTTCAGCTTCATAGTGAGCAAAATAAGCTTTGCAAAAGTAAAATAATTTGATGAGAAGCATCCAATTTTAATTCTGAAGTCAATTTTGGTTTTGTTTTTGAGAAGGGGTGTAGCCCTGGCTATTTTGTAGACCAGGCTGGCCTTGAACTCAGAGAGATCCACCTATATCTGCCTCTGAAGAGCTAGGATTTAAGGTGCGTGCCACTACAGCTACCCAAATTCAGGGGCTACTTTCTTTATGTGGCTATAGAGATCAAATTCAGGGAATTCCACATGCTATTCATGAGAAGGACCCGTGAGCTACATCCCATCCCTTTAAATGTTCTTTTCCTTGAGTATTACTAGATCACACTGTTATACTGTATAGAATAGTTTGAAAGTCACAGCAAAATCGAATGGAATCAAGTGCATGCTCTTAACTGCCATCTTATCTCATATTTTCTCTCCCATAACAGTTACTGTATCTAGAAAGGAAAGGATGTCAATGCTCTGGAGAGAGGAAATGGGGGAGGGAGAGAGAATGACTAACTGCTTACATGTATGTGTAACCAAGAAGTAAATTAATTGAGCAGTTAGGTTAGAAGCTGCTCTATCCTTATAGAGCCTGATACTGGATTCTTATTACTGTTGCCTTGAGCTTTAAGTTACAACCTGAATACTCAAAACATTGCACCAAACCTTAGTTGCAATCAGCCAAGTCAGTATTTTTAGATGTGGCTGTAGTTAGCAGAAAAACAAGTGAGTCTATGAAGGCTTCTGACATTTCCACCTATGCAAGGTACCTCCATTCAGGTTACCTTTTAAGTTTTGTATTTTGTTTTACTTTTTGTGGTTTGGGTTTTGTTGTTGTTATTTTTTGTTTTTTGTTTGTTTGTTTGTTTTGAGACAGGGTCTCACTATGCAGCAGTAGCTGTCCTGAACACTGCTATATAGACCAGGCTGGCCTCAAACTCACAGATTCTGCCTGCATCTACCTTCCAAGTCCTGAGTTGAAAAACATGTGGTACAATACCCAGCAAAATTATGTTTTTAAATTAACTTACAACATAGTCAATTTTCATAAAGATTTTCATACATCTTCCATTTAGGTTGTTAGTATTCCCATCATCTCCTGTTCCCTAACGTCCCATCCTTAGATATTAATTACATCATGCAATATGTATCTATCGAATGCCACCTGAACATTGATATTGAAGCTTAACTAAATAATATAGGTTTATTTTCATGTTGATATAATTCAAGCTATGTTTAATTTCCCTCTAGAGTTCTTTGATCCATGTTTTATTTATACATATATTGTTTAATCTCCTTAGATTTGACAATTTCCCAGCCATCTTTGTTTTGCTAGGTACTAGTTCAAGGCGTACTTTCTGGCCTATAATGTGGGATACTGCAGAGACTATCTCATTAATGCCAATTCCTTCAAGTTGATTTTACTAGTGATTTTCAGATTTACTGAATACTTACCAACCTTCTGGAAGCTTAATCTATTGACTGCTGACAGTTTTATGACATCTCCAAAAATAGAGGTGGATTTATCTATTGCTATTTGTAGCTTTAGCAGTTTTGTGTCTCCTATTTTGATGTTTTGTTGTTAAGTGAATACAATTTAAGGATTATTATGTCTAGATAACTGACACATTTATTACCTGTAATGCCTGTTTCTATCTATAATAATCATCCTGATTCTGAAATTCACTTTACTGAAATTAATAGAAAGTACAGCTTTCTTTTATTCACATACATCTTCATCATCCCTTATCTTTCAATTTGGCTGTCTTCATATTTAAGATAGTCTTGTTAGCTGGGTGTGAGAGCAGGCCCCATAGTATCAGCTCCTCAGCATGCTGGGACCAGAGGAGTCTAGAAGTATGTGACCAGTCCAGGCAACATTGTGAAGACCTGCTTAATAAACTAGTTAAGTTTTTATCGACAATATGTACTCAGGACCTGTTTTGCATTGACTTTATGTGTTTTAATTGGTGTATTCAGGACATGTCCTTTATCCCATTTGGTACATTTCGATTAGTAGTAGTAACTTCCATGTTTATCTTCCATTCATTGCATGTGCTCTATTTAGTCTTCTCTGGTTATACTTGAGCTTATATTTCAGTTATTTTTAAACCTTTTAAGTCGTAACCTTAAGTTTCAATAGGCATCTTAAGTAGCCTAAGTCTGCCTTTAAGCAACACTTTGCCACTTCACACATACCTTGGCATAGAGTATATCAAATTCTTCAGTCCTGTCCTTCATGGCACTTGTACCATTCCTTTCTCATCTCCATATACAACAAGTCTGTTAATACAGTGCTGTCTTTATTTAATCAATCTATTGCCTTTTAGAGAAGCTAAGGAAAACAAAAGATTTTGTCATTTATCATTTTAATATATTCTTCTAAAATTCTTCCCATTTTCATATGAAAACAGGTTTTTGATTTTTAGAAATCCTTTGTCCCTAAAGAAAACATATTTATGTTCTTTGAGCAGTGGTTCTCAACCTTCCTAATGCTGGGACCCTTTAATACAGTTCCTCAATCTGTGGGGACCACCAACCATAAAATTACTTTCGTTGCTATGTAATAACTGTAATTTTGTTACTGTTATGAATTGAAATGTAAGTATCTGTATTTTCTGGTGTTCATAGGTGTCCCTTGTGAAAGGGTCGTTCTACCCTCAAAGGGGTTGTGACTCACAGGGGGAGAACCACTCGAAATGAAATTCGAGTGAAAATGAATTCTCTCATTTTTTGTTTTACCTTTCTATTTTACTTTATTTTGTGATATTTGAGATTTATTGAAGCCTTATCCCATGGTAGGCAAGCACTATACCACTGAGCTAAATCCATAGCTTTTAACTTATTTAAGACAAGATTTCATTAAGGTTCTCAAGTAGTCTTGATTTCACAATGTAGCCTCAGCAGGCTTTGGATTTACAACCTTCCTGCCTCAGCCTCAGAGTAATTAGAAATTCAGACCTGTACCAACAGGCTGAGCTTTACTTTAATCTTATTTTGCTGGTTACAGAATTTTAAGTTTTTTGTTGTTCTTTTTTTCACCAACAATTTAAATATCTCACACTTCTGTCTGTCTATATACATGAGCTATATTTCTTATAATTTATTTCATTTTATGTGCATTGTTGTTTTGCCTGTGTGTATGTCTGTGTGAGGCTATCAGATGTTGGAGTTATAAAGAAAGTTGTTAGTTGGCATGTGGGTGCTGGGAAATGAACCCTGGTCCTCTGGTAGAGCAGTCAGTGCTCTTAAATATTGAGCCACCTTCATCTCAAGCCTCCATGGGCTATATTTTTAAACAGCAAAGTATAGTGTCATCCCAGCAACATGGTAGCCTACAGAATAGGATGCAGAATGGGAGGTAGAAAGATCTGAATAGCTAGAGGTAGTGAATGACCCCAGGAAAACAGCATCTTCCAGATATCACTAGGCAGATACACATATGAACTAACAGAGGCTGAGACAGCAAATGGGACACCTGCACAGACTCAAACCAGACAAAATCCCAGGACTGAGAAGGGGAAGTAGATACAAAGTTCCATGCCTAACCAAGAAGCTATTTCCAGTTTACATCCTCTGGAATAGGAAAAAAAAAATCACTTTTCTCAAATGCAGTGACATTGGGTTTATCAACCACACTCAAGGGCAGGACCACCCCCAGGAGTAGTTGGTCAACACAAAACAGAGTATTTAAGTTTATAATGCATTTTCTTTTCCTTTCTTATTTTGTTTTATTGATTTTTCTCTTTCTTTAGATTTTCTGCTTTGATTTTTGTTTACTGAGTTTGTTCTGGTTCCTATAGTGTGTGTGTGTGTGTGTGTGTGTGTGTGTGTGTGTGTGTGTGTCTTTTTTAAAGAGAACAAATGTAAAGTTGGGAGGTTAGAGAGGCAGGGAGGATGTGGAATGAAGGGAACAGCCCCCCATTTTGGCAGCCATGACAGTAACACGTGCTCGCTATGACCTTGATTTAGTCACTAGAGTTTAGGTGCCTGCCTCATGACAAGGAACAAATCAGAAGTTAGCTGGTGACGCTATGCTTTAAGACTCTGGGTGTACTTTATGGACAAGAGCACAGCAATGATGTGCAGAGCATAACAAGCACCCTGGGAGGCCTATGGGTCATAACAACCAATTGGCCAATCAACACAGGGCAAGCCCTCCAAGCCTGGAGGCACACCAATCCTGAGCCTGTGCATACCCCTAGACACTCCCCTTACGCTGCCCTACAAGATTGCTCGGCAGTGGGTTCAAGGGGTCTTTGCTAGCTAACCACCATGGCGGGTAGGTGAAAGACCCGTGCTAACACGGGGTTAGCTCGTTAAAAAAAAAAACAATAAAGCCTCATGCAGTTTACATCAAGCTCTCGAATCTGCCTGGTGATTGGGGTGACCGAGGTCCTGGGCTGGGACCCCGGAGACCTGAGTTTTTCCGGGAGTCTAACATTTGGGGGCTCGTCTGGGATTTGCGACCACCCCTCAGCAGAGTGGATTTGATCTTGGAGGTAAGATGATTCAAGCTTGCAACTTATATGTTCAATGTTATGTTCAATGTTCTGTATGCCTGTTGCTGTTTTGTTGGTTTGGTGCCATGACTTGAATTTGATCTGTACCTGCGCAGGACATATACTTTTATTTACTTGCATTTGGAATTTGTAATTTGGACCTCAGGGGGAAACAGACGTGTTGTTTAGACTCTGAAGTACGGCCCTGGACAAAAGTCCGAGGGTCGTTTGATTTGGACCATAGGGAAAGCAGACGTGCACAGAAACAGAAGTGTTTCTGGAACCCTTGGTTCTGCCCTGGACAAAAGTCCAAGGGTTGTTTGTAATTTTGGTTTGGGGCACCATTCCTCTGCCTCGAGGTTTGTCCTGTCTGATGTCTGTCCTGTTTTTGCTGTTTGTGTCTGTCTCCGTACTAACCATGCCCCCTCAGTCTGACTTTTGACCATTGGATGGACATTAAGGACTATAGTTAGTCAGTTAAAGTTCCGACACCCCCTTTCGTTGAGTCACATGGCACCACATTAGGTAACTTTCTTTTCCTGTCTTTGTTTCTGTATGGTTTCTGTATGCCTGGAGGGTTGGAACAGGCTGGGTGACTGAGCAGGTTTGTTATCTGATCTGTTGCAGTCCACGCCCTCACCGCCTGCTTGTGTGTCAGTTTTACTATTTCTGTTAATTTTGTGGATGTGGAGGTCCTATGTTGGAGTTTCTGGCGACATCTGTGAGTAGGCCTACAAAAATTGTTTAGGGCAGAGGTTCGGGCGGCAGCCTTCCGAAATCTATACGGGAGGCTTGGTTTCAGACCAAGTTGATCTCCATGGGGCTAGCCATCTGAAATTCCAAATAGGACCCTAGTCTGTGTTAAACATCTCTTTCTGTCCCTACTGCCCACACACATGGCATGCATGGGTCAGGGGTCTTTTCTTGATGCGGGGGGGGGTGTCTTTTTCCCACCCCTGCATTGGCCGAGGGTCTGGGGTTACCAGCAGCACCCCCACCCCAGGTCTCTTCCCTGAGCATGTGGAGCTCGGGCAGGTGAGCTATCTCATCTGATTTGGATGACAAAAAAAAAAAAAAAAAAAAAACACGGCCTTAAAGTTATTAAAAACTATGGAAAGGACTTCGATAAAAATTTTTATGTTGACTGAGAAATGAGAGAGAATGTACTAAAGTGAAAGAAAAAAGGGAAAGAGAAATTTGTCTAAGAATATCTAAGAAAATCGGAGGAGTAAACAAACCAAGGGTATATAGAAAGTTATAGAGGGTTAAAACAAGTCATAGAAGGTCAGAGAAAAGATTATTAAAAGAGAAAAATGTAAACTGTTATGATTTCTAATTTACAAATAATAAATTTTAAAAAAATGGTAATATAAGTTAAAATTTTAACCATATTAAGCTAATTCTGTTTAAAAAGTCCTGTTTATTTCTCAAGCGATTTATGTATACTTGTTTTAAAATATTCTGTTTCCTGGCATAACTAAGTTCTGTTACAAGCATGTAGGTAAAACAAATGGTGAGGTTCACTGCCATTTTGTAGTCAGCCACGTGGCACAAAATGACTGGTAGCCATTTTGCTAAAGTTGAAAAAAGATACTTAAACCGCCATCTTGACTAAAGGTGACTGCATGGAAATTAGAGGTACCATCTTAGAAACAAGTTTTTCAGTTAAGATTTAAAATGTTAATGCTTCTACATATTACAGAAAGACATTAAGGGAATTTAAGTTTCTTTTAAAAACCAGTTTTTTAAATGTTTATTTTTTAAATGTCTTTTTATTAATGTTTATACTTAAAGAGCTTCAATTTAGAATCATTTTTAAGCAAAGCCTGACAATGTAAAGTTCTTGTCTTATAAAAGATGCTAATCTACTATAAGATGTTACAGTTTTTGTTTTCAGAAGTTAAGTTTAGGGCATTGGTGGCACATGCCTTTAATCCCAGCACTCGAGTATGAGACCAGCCTGGACTACAAGAGCTAGTTGCAGGACAGCCTCCAAAGCCACAGAAAAACCCTGTCTCAGAAAGAAGTTAAGTTTAAACAAAGCAGCTAAAATGTGTACATGTAGCTACTGTTTAAGGACTATAAGGTAAGTCTATGCAGTTTTAAATTCAGCTGTTCTAAGTTTCAAATATTTTACTAAGTTAAAACCAGTTACAGTCAGGCTGAAAATTAATTACAGAAATAAGACCTTACCTAGCCACCTGTATGTTTCTTGTGTTTAAGGCAAGTAACTAAGACAGACAGACAGACCTCTAATGCTTCAGAGACCTGCAGAATATGGCATTTAAATTGTTATCTTTAAAGTTTATAATATCAGACAGACTGCCAGATCCTGACAGTGACACAAAGTCTCCAAAGAAGATTATGAGGCACTCCAGTTCCTGCACCTGGACCAGTGAGCGAGATGCTCAGATGTGATACCTGCCACCTGCCAGGACCTGGCCGAGACTGTGGACAAAGCTGCTGGACACTGGAAAATTGATTGCACCCCTTTTGCCTAGACAAAACAAGGTCAGTCTTTTCCATGCCCTTCTTCCACAGAGAGGAAAAAAAACCTCTCATCTTATAGGCCTGGCGAAGATTGCTGTTCTTTGAGACATTTGCCTCCAGCGGTAATGGAGAAACTTGGGTGTGGCTAAGTGTATATGGACTGGCTTCTGTCACTTTTTAGTAGATTCGGATAGAATATACCCTTCTCAGATCTCTGAAGTATTAATGGTTGTCAACTTGGCAGCATCAGACAGTCAGATCCACTATAGACTATAGTCAGCATGTTAGCTGATAAAATAGTGACTATCTATTGTTCAGGCACAAGCTCAAGGTATTTAGGTTTATTTTGGTTGTCATCTAAGTACAAAGTTAAAGGGCTTTTAATCAGGCCAAAAGCACCTCTGTCCAATCCATACCTGGCTCTCTGGACAGAAGAAAAATGTACATGCTTATAGCCCAAATCTGTAGTTTTTGCTAGGACTCAAAGTTATAAATATGTTCCTGCTGTTTGAACAGATATCCAGATATCGGCTTTTTCTGCACTGTGGGCTTCAGTAAATAAGTTTTAACCTCTGTTCCTAGTTTAAACATATCTTAAACAGGTTTCTGCTTCTGGCAGACATCGGAGTATCAGTTGCTGACTACAGGCTGTTCTAAGTAGACTGCGAACCCTGGACTTGCTGTGGATGTGAACCAGTCCAATTGATGTGGACAACCCCTGTCTCTGCAACAAAGTCTGCCAACAGCCACTGATGGGTTTCCCATTTCCCAAATTCCTTTTTTTGCTTTTGACTAGCATTTCAACCTTCTGGGGTCCCTAACTTCATCCCAAAGTCAGCAGGAAGTAGCATGAGAAAGAATTCGCCACCCATTTTCCCTGGTTAAAATGCTAAGTCAGAAGGGACTCCCTTGCATGGGGGCACTGGAGAGACAGCAATTCCATGATTGGAATTTCAAAAAAAAAATGGGGGAATGAAGGGACCAGGCCCCCATTTTGGCAGCCATGACAGTAACACGTGCTTGCTATGACCTTGCCTTAGTCACTAGAGGTTAGGTGCCTGCTTCATGACAAGGAACCAATCAGAAGTTAGCTGGTGGCACTATGCTTTACGACTCTGGGTGTGCTTTATGGACAAGAGCACAGCAATGATGCGCAGAGCATAGCAACCACCCTGGGAGGGCCTATGGGCCATTACAATCAATTGGCCAATCAACACAGGGCAAGCCCTCCAAGCCTGGAGGCACACCAATCCTGAGCCTGTGCGTACCCCTAGACACTCCCCTTACGCTGCCCTGCAAGATCACTCCGCAGCCGGTTCAAGGGGTCTTTGCTAGCCATCCACCATGGTGGGTGGGTGAAAGACCCAAGCTAACACGGGGTTAGCTTGTTAAAAAAAACAATAAAGCCTCATCCAGTTTGCATCAAGCTCTCAAATCTGCCTGGTGATTGGGGTGACCGAGGTCCTGGCCTGGGACCCCAGAGACCTGAGTTTTTCCGGGGGTCTAACATGGAATAGTTGAGGGACTGTAAAGAGTATGATCAAAACATACCACGTTAAGCATTTACATAAAAATAAGAACCTTAAACAGTTAACTAGGACACCCTCAAAAAGAGAGTGAGGGAGGGAGGAAGGGAGACAGAGGGTGGAAGGAGGGAGCAAAGGAGAAAGAGAGACAGGAGGATGGGGAGAGAGGGGGGGGAGAAGAGGAGGAGGAGGAGGAGGAGGAGGAGGAGGAGGAGGATTCTGAAGCCAATGGGATGCTTTTCCAGATGTCATGAAGCTCTGGTAAATTCTGTTCCTTTGGAGAACAGGTCTTGGCAATGCACACTTTTTCCTTCTCCTGCCAAACAAAAGTACTGTCCTTTGGGCTTTCCATTATTAAAAGCTGACAGGATTTCTGGAGATAAAACTCAGAAAACTGTAGTGGCCTCGCCCTCCCTTGCCCTGAAGGTGTTATCCTCCAGAAGCTTCTCCTTCTCACAGTATTCTACATCACCATTTATGTGTTCCCATCAGCTTATGGTTTTAGTGGAGTTTGTCCCCAGTATAAAAAAACCTGGCTGTGACTCTGTCTCTCTGTATGGAAATGTGGCATTTGCCCTGAAAATTCAGTCTGATATTATTTAAATGTTTTAATTGAAATGGAATTACATCAGTTCCCTTCCATTTCTTTCCCTCAGGCCCTCAGAGCTACCCACCTTCAATCCCCTCCCATACCCTTCCCCTCAGGCCTCAGAGCCACCTACCTTCAAACCCCTCCCACATCCTCCCTCTCAGGCCTCAGAGCTACCCACCTTCAAACCCCTTCTAAACCCTCATACAGGTTGATAGACTCTTTTTCAATTATATCCTTAATGAAAAAAAGGAAATGCAAACAATTAAAGTGGAAAAACATTTGTTTTAGTTTTTAGTTTTTGTGAGCATGGGAATAGTGTGATTGCTCAGGTTTTTCTGCGTTCAGGATTAAAGCAGAAGTCAAAATTGACCTTTTTAAACCTTCAATTGGTCAAATTTAATTTGTGTTTGTTTATTTCTTTTCTCTGTGTGAAAAAGACCCAGCCTACAATTTAAAGTGTACAATAAAGTAGTGTGCATTGCTTCCAACATTATCTCTGGAGCTTTTCCTCCTGGCAAACTGAAAGCACACCAACGGAGACTGTAGCTGCAGTAGCTCCTCTTTCCTCATTCCCCCAGCACCTGGCGACCATCAATCTCCTTTCCACTCCTAGTGTTTGACCACTTTATACATGTCTCATTGAAATGCAATCATGTAGGAATTGTTCTTTTGCAACTGGTTTGTTTAAAATGACTATATTGTCCTTAAGGCCCATCTATGTTATAATATATAAATCTGATTTGAAAAGAAAAATTCCAAGCTAAAACATAGCAACCATGTTCAATTTTAAATAGCTTTTGTCCTGGTTAGTCTCACTGAGAAATTGATTTTGAAGAGATTTGAAGGAAGTGGAAAACATAGTCAAGCAGGTATCTAAGGGAAACAATCCAAGAGGGGTAGAGCCAGAGCAAAGAACCTAAAATAAGAGTGTCCTTGATATATCAGCAGAAAATCAATACGGCCACATCAATGCAGTAAAAAGGAATATTTCAGGAGCAGAGATTAGATGGAGAAGAATAAGTATAGCAGTCAGAAACTGAAGGCCCTGCAGACAATTATAATTGCCTCTGAATGAAATTTGACTTTGTGGGAGGGGTTGAGATAGGAGAGGTACACAATCAAATGTGCACTATGAAAAGAATACTGTGTGCTATGCTAAAAATAGGCCATAAATATGAACTAGATGAGCCCCAGATGCAAATAGGATTTACATGAACCAATGATTCATTGTACAAACACATCCTGAATATTTGTCCAGATTATATCAGTGGAAAATAGGAATGAAGACAGAGAAAAACTGCAGTAATTATGTTCCCATAGTTCTTGGATTTTAGGCTGTGCAAACTAGAATCCAAATGAACCTAAAACATTAGGTACTAAAGCCTAAGCCTCTTTCAAATCGAATGATGTCAAATTAAAAGTAGTGGCAGTGGTGCAATTGGGAATTAGTCTCATCAGCTATGCAGCAAATTTAATTAAAGCTATAGCTATGTCCTCATTTGGCTCTAATTTAAGATGAAAGACAATGTTCATCCTTTCAACCTAACCTGTAAACAGCAAACTAAAGTAAAAGTCCTAAGGCAGATTTTCCCCTACTTTGATAAATAATGTTTTATGGAACCCAAACCACAACAATTCATGTACATATTTGTGTGATTGTGTTTTAATGTAATACCAGAATTCAGAAGTTTCAACAAAGAGTATGGGGCCTACCTTACTAAAAATATTTATTCTCTCTTCTTTCCTGAATAATATGGTCTCATATTGGAAACCTCAAATTCTACCCACAAAATCCCAAAATAAAAAGTAAAACCCAAAATTAAGCTAATAAAGATCAGAGTAGAAATTCATGAAGAAGCAAACTAAGAAACATTCTAGAAATTGGGAATGATCAATGAAAAGAAAAGCTGGTTCTTTGATACATCCATAGTATAATGGAAAAGGGAGAAATAGCAGATAATAGAAACCAGAGCGGTGTCATCACAGGAGCCACTAGGGATTCTAAAACTATTACAAAGTTTATTCTGGATAAATTAGAGTAACTAAGGCACATTCTGTGTTGGAGAATGCCACATATCCACCTGGCAAGGCTATCATGCCCAATTGCTTGCTCAAACACTAATCTAAATGATGATAGGAGTATGTTTATTTCTTTTACATTTATTTGTTTTCTATGGAGAGGATGTGAACATGTGCTGCAGAAACACATGGCGAGGTCAGTGGACAACTTGTAGAAGTTCATTTTCTACTTCTACCACCACCGCCCGAGTCCCAGGAGCCTACCACAGATTACCAATCTTATTGCCAAGTACCCTTATCGAATTGGTCTACCTCCCTGGTCCACTAATATGTTTTCAAACTATGATAAACATCTGCAAATAGGTCACTTTAAGCAAATATTTCCCTTCCATTGTAGTTAGGTTTGTATTGTGACACTATGCTCAAAAGCAACTTGGAAGAGTGGGCGTGTTTTGCTTACTTGCGGTTCCACATCACAGTCCACAATCTAAGAAAGTCAGGGCAGGAACAAAATGCAGGAACTACAGCAGATGCCACAGCACAGTGCTGTTTACTGGCTTGACCCTCATGGTTTGCTCAGACTGCATTCTTGCACAACCCAGGACCACCTACCCAGGGGTGGCAATGCCCACAGTGGCCAGTGCCCTCCCACATCAATCATTGATCAAGAAAATGCCCCTACAGGCTTGCCTATAGGCCAACCTGATGGAGGCAATTCCTCAATCATGGTTGTCTCTCTGCCCAGGTGACTAGCTTGTGTCAAGTTTACAAATGCTAACATACACAGCTCCAAACTGTCCACATCACAGACCCTCTTTCACTTCTGTTGTTTGTTTATGGGAGTGCTAAGAATCTGAGTTTAGATCCTCAATTTGGCACAACAAATACTTTGTCTACTGAGCCACCTCTCTATAGATTAAACATATTTTCATTTTATATTAATTATTATTATTTTTGGTGCATGTATGTGAGTGTGATTATATGTATGTGGTTTATGTATACATGTGTTGGGGGGGGAGGTCCACGTGTCTATGTGTACTCAAGTAGGCCAGAGCAAGGCATTTGGTTTTCTCTGTTATTCTATGCCTTATTTTTGTAATGGATTTCATTACTTTAACTGTGTATTTGTGTGTGGCTGTTTTATGGATATATGAATGTCAATATCATATGTCATAAGAAAAATGTAATCTACAACTAATACCAACTCAAACCTGATACCAAAAAAAAAAACAAAGATATATCAAATTTGGTGATATCAAATCCAGGCAATAGGATCTTTTCTTGAGGGAAGAAAAAAATAAAAAATGATATAAATTCATTTTTATTAATCTCTCTCTCTCTCTCTCTCTCTCTCTCTCTCTCTCTCTCTCTCTCTCTGTGTGTGGTGTGTGTGTGTGTGTGTGTGTGTGTGTGTGTGTGTGTGTGTGTGTGTGTGTATGTGTGTGTGTCTGTGTACTCGCCCAAGGAGGCCAGAGGCATCAGATCCCAAAGAGCAGGAGTTAGAGTTACAGTTGGTTGTGAGCCACCTGATATGGGTGCTAAGAACAAAACTCAAGTCCTCTGCTCTTAACCACTGAGCCATCTCTCTCTAGACCTCTGCCTTAGTTCTTCATGACAATGTATGTCCAGAATATGGAGCTCACAGTTCCCTCCCCCATGCCACACATACATACACACACACACACACACACACACACACACACACACACACACACACACACACACACACACACAGCAGTTCCAGAGATCCTCTGGTCTTTAACCCACTCAGTGCTTGGGTTAATGGTGTGTGCAGTATTATGACTTCATGCTTGCACAACAAGTTATCTTAACTACTGAGTTGAGCCATCTCATCAGTCCCATAAAGCAATCAAATGTTAAATGAACAAAATTAGACAAACAAAAATGTTAAAGGTACAAAATTAGAAATAACTATAGTAATCAAATGCATAGACGAAGAAAATTTAATGGTGCTAGTAGGAACTGAAAGCAATGAAGCAGCTGGGAAAACATGGACTCTCTTTAATATGTATAAAATTTCATGTTGTGCAGATAAAATCTTATGGAGGTTGATTTACAAAAATGTGAACTAAACAATACCCATTGAGTGATATATTTAAAACCAGTTAACATGGTAAATCTTATATTACATACATAAGAACATGATGAAAAATTTTTAAAAATGAACAAAAACTTGAACAGATGAATATATGTTTATAAATGATGCTTATTGTAATATGCCATTTGAAAATGAAAGCTAAAACTAGATTAATGTATCAACTCAATCCTGTGAACATACCAAAAATATTTTTTTAAAGTTGCCAATGTCAAATACTGACAACAGGATATTTTCTTGAAAAAAAGGTGAGACTGTAAAATAGTATACCACTGTGGAAGACAGTTTGAAATTTTCTTACAATGTTGCATTTAAATACCACAGTTCGATACAAAAATCTTTACATGACTATTTACAGCATTTTAATCTGTAATTGTCCAACAAGTATGTTATCCTTCAATAAGTGACTGAGCAACCAAATTGTGACTTTTATTTAGCAATAAAAATGAAAGAGCTATCAGGGTATGGAAAGGTAAAATGGGAGAAAAGTTACTGCATATTTCTAAGACAAAGAAGCCAGCTTACAAAAACAACATACTATAATCTCCAAATCATAAGAACTTCTGGACAAGACAACAATATAAAAAACATAAAAAGTCAGTGATTGTCAAGAGTTTATGATAGCCTGTGTTACATACACAGTTATAATACAAGGGACTTTTTGATAGTGATGAAACTACCCTGGGTACATGTAATTACACATTTTGATAGATGCATGCCTTCATATATTTATCAAATCCTTAGAAGAATTGTATAAGCCCAATAATTAAAGTTAATATAAGCTATTATTTTCAGCTGTTAATAACACAAAACTATTTTCTAATAATTGTATGAGATGTACATCATTAAGTAAACATGCTAATTTTTGATGGAACATGAAAGAACGAGAATAGTTGGAACTCTGTTCTGTTCACTTGGTTTCTTTCTGCAGCTCTTAGTAACTGAACTAGTAAATGACCTTTTCCATTTCAAGAAAGTATTATACCACTGAACTACACCCTCAGCCCCATTCAACTGCAAAATGGTGTTCTGGAAAATGAAACCTTCTAAAGTTGTGTAACATCTTTAAATAATCACCAGTAGATCAAATTTGTTGCAGATACCACATACCCTTGTCGCAGGACATGGAGAAATCAAGCTACTGCCAACCTAGAAGCCTCATTCCTATTGGCTACCTTTCATAGCATTGAGATGTTCTAGTCACTAGTCTAGTTACTTTGGGAGAAAAGTCATCAGCAATCTTACCTAGCTGTGAAACATGTGTTTATAATAATGACTATCTTGGTAAGAAATGCCCATTTGTGCAACAGTGGCACAAATGTTATGATGCAAACTAGCCAATTTCTGATTGGATTTATGGTCCTTGCCATAAGTGGGGCCCATGCTCAATACTATTAACTGAAAAAAAAAAAAACAGCACCTGTGATGGCTATGTCATAGGCCCTAGGAAAGAACCCAATTCCTTTTACTCTGCTAAATGAATAATAACCTGCCCCCTAAGTTCTCACAATTATACTAATAGAGTGGGGCATCTATCAACTCTCATCAAAGAAACTTCTTTTTGCAACAGATGGTCATTAATACAGAAGCTCTTAACTGTTAAGGCAGAGAACAAAAAATGTGGATTGCTCGGCTCTAAATGTGACACTATAACACACCTCATTTCTTTCCAGCTCAGGATGTGGAAAGATTGTAAGAGTGAAAGGAAGTGGATCTCTCTAGTGAAACATGCATTTGCTGGACATGACAGCACAGTTGCTCACATGAAATCCCAACAGCTGTGAGAATGTACAAGCCTTGCACAAAATCGAGCCAAGCCAAATCCCAGTATGGATGGGGGAGGGGCTCATGAATTCCCACCTCAATATGAGAAGATATTGACAATGCACAGCTGTCGGAGAAGCGTTTTCTTCAAGAATGCAGGGATTGAGAGGCTACCCATGCTCCAGTAGATGGCTCTGCACCCATGTACATACTGGTAGCACTGAGTGGACTCCATGGGTATTAAACTTTAGAAAAAGAGGGAAAAGGCATGAAGTTGGGAAAGAAAAGTGTGGGAAATAGGGGAGGAATGGGGAATGTGATGGATACAGAAACATTATATTCATGCATGACTATTAAAACATTTAATTAAAAAGACAGGAACAAAACCTGTGGCATATGAAAAAGAAGAGGTTGTCATGTAATCAATATAGTGAGAGACTTAAAATAAAGGTAAATGTTTGTAAATAACAAAGTAAAAGCAGCATTAAAGTAAAAATAAATTACGCTTTCTGGAATAGCTAAAATAAAAGAGATTGGCATTAGTTACTGTTGGCAAGTGTGTGAAGCCACTAGAACACGCATGCATGAAGGGTGAGAAAACAGTACTACTGCTTTAGGAAAACAGTTTAGCAGCTTCCAACAATGTTAAACATATTCTCAACACAGGATCCAACAATTCCACTACTATGTAGTTATTATAGAGAAAGAAAAACCTGTGCTCATAAAAGACTTGTATAATAATGTTGATAGCACTTTTCATGCATACTATCCAAATATACAAAAATGAATCCACTGTTTGTGAAAAAAGGAATTGAAGAAGCAAACTGTAGTGTATTCATATAGCAGACTATTATTCAGCAATACAGCAAACAAGCTGGTGCTGCATAAAGCAATGTGAGCAACTGCACTTATTAGATGTAACAGGGAAGAGAATTTAAATTGAGTCATTTCATATAGATCAGATTGGTCTATAGGCACATCTGTGGGAGAGACTGTCCTGATTGTTAATTGATGTAGGAAAAACAAGCCTATTGTGAGTGGCACCATTCCCTGCTTTCAGGCTCTGGACTGTGTTAGAACACATAGGGCTAGCTAAGTATGAAGCAGCAAGCAAGCAAGAATCACATGTTCTCTCTCTCTCTCTCTCTCTCTCTCTCTCTCTCTCTCTCTCTCTCTCTCTCTCTCTCTCTCTCTCTCTCTCTCTAACTGTGAAAGTGTGATAGAATACATGGGGCTAGTTAAGTATGAAGCAGCAAGCAAGCAAGAATCACATGTTCTCTCTCTCTCTCTCTCTCTCTCTCTCTCTCTCTCCTCCTAACTGTGAATGTGTGATAGAATACATGGGGCTAGTTAAGTATGAAGCAGCAAGCAAACAAGGATCACATGTTGATTCTCTCTCTCCTCCTAACTGTGAATGTCATGTTTAAAGTACCTAACGTGACTTCTCACAATAATGGATTGTATCCTAGAATTGAAAGCTAAATAATCCTCTCTCACCAAAGTTGCTTTTTCTCAGGGTCGTAGAGCAGTAACTTTAAAAGCATTAATTTGAGCCTCATCAACTCCTACCCTATGTCCACCGAAGGGAGTCATTGCCAAGGATTTTAGGAATGGATGAATACACAATATCTTACTCTGAAAAGATGACTTTGACAGCTATTTATTTGTCACCTATACTCACAGCTTTGTGGATGAGGATGCCACATGCCATGCAGTAGTGATAAATCTAAAAATTCTCCATTTGTTACAAGTTTGAAGACAGAAGAATATAAGAAAGATTTAATGGATAAGTAAAAAAATAATGTTCTTGCAGCATTAAACCTTAAATATGAGGTTAGCAATTTATTGTTGGGCAATATTTTCTCCACTCATGATTATAGGTAGGGACATGGAAGAAAGTACAATTAAATAAACTTTGAGACTTTCCCACATAAGTGTGTTCAAAGGACAAAGTACGTAGCAAGTGTAACTTTGAATCTAAAATGTCCATGACATACTCACATGTCGAACACTTGTTCCAGGTGGTGGCATTATTTTAGGAGACTACTGGGTATTTAGAAGGTGGAACCTCACTGGCAGATCTAGTAATTAGGGGAGGGCCTTTCACAGTTTTAGGCCAGCCCCTCATTCTTGCCCCTGTGAAAGGAGATTAGAGCACACACTTCTGTCACAGTGACCATTGTAAACACTGCTATCAGGGACTTCCCTGCTGTGATGCTCTGAAATACCCTGAAACTGTGAATTGAAGTACAATTTTCCATTCTTAAGTTGTTTCTGTCGGCTATCTTTGAAGCAGGTTAGAAATGCTGGGAAATTGAAGGGAACATGAAAAGGGAAAGGAACCCTTTACCCTGGAAGAGTGAAGCCTCTTGCCAGACAAGTGTCAACAGTTCCACCATAATTGACAACACTTTCTGGAAGGTTGCCCATGTGAATACCATATTCCTTTTATTTGAAAATATGTTGGGAACTTGAAAGATGGCTGAGAAGTTAAGAGTACATGCTTTTGTGCAAGATGTGCTTGTCTTACAGAGGTCCTTGGTTCTGTTCCCAACACCCACAAGGAGGGTGGTGTACAGACATGTGCAATTCTAGTTCTAGAGTATTTGATTCCCTCTTCCAGCCTCCATGGGCATTGCACAAACATGGTCCATAGGCATACATGTAGGTGAAAAGTCCATATATACATCATGTTAGTGGCTGTTCTGTTGCTGTGAAAAAAGACCATGACCAAGGCAATTCTTATAAAAGAAAGCATTTAATCAGGGCCTTACAGTTTCAGAGGATGAGTCCATTATCATTGTAAGCATGGAAGCACATGGACAGGCATATGCTAGAGAAGTAGCTGAGAGCTATATCCTGATCCACTGGTAGCAGATACACAGAGAGACCCTGAGATGAATGTGGGCTTTTTAAAACTCCAAGCCCACTTCCAGTAACAGGCATCCTCTAACAAGGCCACACTTCTTTCAACAAATTCATACTAGTCATTCCCAGACAGCACACTAACTGGGGACCAACCAGGCAAATACATGTGCCTATGGAGGTGAAATCTTACTCAAACCACCACATGCCAGTAACTGCCCCCACCCCCATACAGGGACTTTGGTCTAGGAAATAAAAACAGTAAAATTCTTTAAGCTGAGCTTACCTGGTCATCTGAGTAGGAGCACAGACAGAGGTGTTAAGGGAAATGTGGACAGTGACAGTCCAGCACAAGAAGTTTCAGAAAGGAAAAATATTAGTGAGTGGCCTAGAGATCATTTTTGTGATATTTTGGTAAAGAATGTGGCTGCTTTTTGCCCTTGATCTCTGCCAAAGGCTAAATTGAAAAATTTTAGATTAATGGAATTGGCAGAGGAGATTTCAAGACAGCCTAGTACTGAGTATTGTCATGTAGTTAGTTGTAATCACTCTGGTGCAGATCTGCAATGCAAGTAGAAATAGTAGAAGTAAAAAATGTACATTGTGAAGAGAAAAAAACACCACCAGGAAGAGTGCTGTTGGAGCTAAGGAGATCAAAGTTTAAAGAAATGCCTTATGCTAAATTCAATCAAGGGAGTGGTGACCTGAGGGCAAGGTCCTACAAAGCTAAACTGCCAGCTTGTATAAAGGAATTGAAGGAATGTTTCAGTGGTGAAAGAAACAATCAACAAGTCAAAGTTTAAGCAAATACAAGCAATCCAGGGGCTGAGGTTTCAGGCCTCAGTAGCAGCGGAGTTTTCCAGCTTTGGGGCTACTTGGTTCTGGCTTTAGAGTCAAGAATAAAAGAAAGGGGTTATGCAATCTCCCTCCATGGCTAAGGAAAGCTGCTGAGGCCAGGTATGAGGCAAGAAGAGCCTCTGCATGGAGGCCCAATGAGGCCAATGCTTGATGCTGCAAAGTTGAAGTTTTCCAAGACTCCAAGATGTCGGAGATGCCAGAATCCTGGGATACCTGCCAAGGAAAGTGGCAGCTGGTGTGGAGCCAGCTCAGGAGAGAGAAATGTGCTATAATCAATAAAGTTGATAGGAGTTAGAGATCTGAAAAGCATTTTGACATCATACATGGAAATGCAGAATTTGTAGTTTGCCCTGCTGAATTTCAGTCTTGCATTGGTCCAGTATTTCCTCCCTTTGGTAATGGTAATGTATATTCTGTGCTCTTGTATATTAAAAATATGTGATCTGCTTTTTGATTTGGATTTTACAGGGGATTACAGTTACAAGATTTCCATGAATCTCAGAATAGACTTTGGACTTTTAAACAGTGTTGCGTCTGTGGGGACTTTTGAACTTGGACGGAGTGCATTTTGTATTAAAATATGGCTACAGGCCTAATGGGGCCAGGTGGTGGAATGTGACGATTTCAGTTTGATTAATCCTCCACCATGGGTCCTTGTATTTACAAGTTTGGTCCCAGTTGGTAAGCTATCAGGGAAGGATTAAGAGGTATGTCTTTGTTGAAGATAATGTGAACTTACGGGCAGAGATGTGTCACTGGAAGTTGACTTGGAGGTTTCAAACACCCTCACCCAGCCTAGTGTCTCTGCCTGCTTCCAGTGGATCAGGATGTAGCCCTCAGCTACTTCTCCAGCACCATACCTGCCTGTTTGCTGCCATGTTCCCCACCGTGATGACAATGGACTAAGCCTCTGAAATTATAAGCAAGGCCCCAATTAAATGCTCTTTTTTTATAAGACTTGTTATGGTCACAGTGTCTCTTCACAGTGATAGAACAATATGTAAGACAAACATAAGATAAAAATAAATAAAACCTTTTTTTGGTTTTTCAAGACAGGGTTTCTCTGGGTAACAGCCTTAGCTGTCCTGGAACTCACTCTTTAGACCAGGCTGGCCTCGACCTCACAGAGATCCACCTGCCTCTCCCTCCCAAGCAACTAAAACATTTTAAAGAAAGTTATCTTAAATAACCATGTTAAAACATCAATATACTATACCTTGTTAAGGCCTAAATAATATGTGGTCTCTCTTATTTCCCAGCAGTAAACCTATAATTTTCCTGGAACCTCATTAAGAAGCTCCATTTGCAGTAAAGGGCATGCCTTTACTTCACACCCTTGTACACCCCTTGTGACCAATGGTTTATCAGATTTCAAACCAATCCAAGGTACAGAAGGATGAAGACACCTTGTAATTTCAATTGTTGAAAAATGGAGGAAAAATGGAGGAAGAGAGAGGTGGGGGCTGCCAGCCAGAAGGCCACTACATTACAGAGACCCCCCAACAAAGCCTCCAACACCATCTCTGACCAGGAGGTAAAAACTAAAAACTTCAACTTAGGACTTAGGGGACATGAAGGAATGGGAATACATTAAACTCAAACAGGATAGCAGTGAGATATATTTCAAAGTGAAAATGACAACACATCTTAAAAAACGGAAAGAATCACAGGGTCAAAGACAGGGAGTACCATTGAATTCACTCAGATTTCTATTTGAAGGGCAGAGAATTGCTGATAATCATACTCCGAAAGAACTGAGAATGGAAGAAGATGTATGTGGTTGAAGCTCATCAGGAACAAATGGGGGATGAGGGAGTGTCATTGGACAGTTTAGAAAATTCTTTCTATTTTTTCCATTTCTCAATACTTTTTTATTTTTAAAAATAGTTCTTCTGTAATGTGGTGTTCAAAATGAAAACTGAATACTGACATTCCAGCTCTTTAGAACATCTGCTAACCTGAATTCTAGTGTCCAATATTCATTATTGGTCGTTAATATTGTGTTGATTTTTAGTGATCAAACCTCAGCCCCCTTAATATTGTCCTTCCGTTTTTATTTTTTAAAAATATCATGTGTGCAGAGAAGCCACCCTGAAAAGGACTGTTCATTTTAAGGTTTGTGATGATAAAAGGACCGAGCAGTGGGAGCTTTCCTGTGACCTTCCAATTGGCCCTGAAGTTCCAGCATGCAGTTGCTTCACTCCTGGACTGTGATTTTCAGTGGGAGATGGACGTTTTGTAGAGAACTGAACTGTGGGAAAATGACCTTTCCTCAGCTTGAAGCTATGTTTAAAATCTAAGGATCTGGACCTAAAGAAGAAAATCACATTTGTAGTCAAGATGACAGATACAGAGAGAGTACCAACTAACTCCAAAGATGGCTTCACTGGAGAGAAAGAAAAAAAGAGTAAGACAGCTATCTGAAGATCCCAGGGAAGTTCTAATTTTCATCAGCAGTTAGGAAAAGTGCTACTTATGCAGAGGTGTACCCAACAGACACTTCTCCTTTTTATTCTCTTTGTACTTTTTGACCTGGGACACGAGTTCTTAAGGGACGTCGTCTGTACCAGTGTCATTAAAAATAAACAATATTTCTAAAAGCCATTAGAAAAAGAAGCAAGATAGAAAAAAAGAGGGAGGGAAACTCTCTTAGCAACCCTTTGAAATGTAACTTGAAAGCCTCTAAAATTGCTTATTTTGTTAACTGCTAAGATATTCAAGACTCTTCCTTGAACAGTCAAGTTGTGCACTTGGGTGTATGTTAGTCTTTCCAGGAACACTGCTCTTTCTTACTAACTTGAATCTGCTTCAGTCTATTTCAGAATCTCTTCTTAATGAACTCCAACTTTAATGCAGGGAACATGGCTGAGTCAGAAAAATGCTCACAGCACAGGCATGAATGAGGACCTGAGTTCAGATCTCCAGCCTGAGGGCCTGAGTTAAGATCTCCAGATTGAGAACCTGAGTTCAGATCTCTAGCACACAAGCAGACAGAGCTGGAAATCACAGATTTGTAATCCAGTTCTGGAGAAGTAGTATCTCAGGGAATTACTGACTAATCAGTCTAGAAGAATTTCAGCTCAGATTCAGAGTAAAATCAATCTAAAAAAATGCTGGTGATGAACACCTTTAATCCTAGCAGTTGGGAAGCAAATCGCTTGTCAGTTTCAGGCTAGCAGCCTTGTCTACCTAGCAAGTATCACGACATCCAGGGCCTACATAGTAAGATCATGTTTCAAAATTAATTAATGAAACATGTAGAGAACTGATTGAAGAAGATATCAGATGTTCACTTATGATATCTGCCCACTTAAGAACATGCAAATGCACCCCACACCCCCTACACATAAACAGTCAGACATGGAACTCCAACCCTAATTCATATTGGCTTATCCTTTCCTATGGTGAAGTCAATAATCCTGTAACAACTGTGTTGATTTCACTGTGAAGAAGGCCCCAGATAGCTTCAGGTCGTGATGGGATTGTGTCTCTCATCCATGCAATAGACAATAACTCAAACAGCAAGTCAAGGACACACCCAAGAAAATGGTTATGATGATTGACCATGGAGATTTCAGCCAGATAAAACACTTACATAGAGAGATTATTTCAATGATTTACCTAAAAATGTTTTTGGAAGGGAAAAACATAGTTTTAAAATTATATAATCACCAATGCTTTATTTGGAAAAAGTGAAGTATATAAAATTAAAATTTAAATGTCTTGTATCTATATGTCCACTTTTGCCTCTACTTTTGCCCTCTACTATTCAGGCATAACTAACTACTGCTAACAGCTTAGTATGTGTGCTGGCACATCAAAAAAAATGTAGTGATATATTCAAAGTAGTTGTTGGATTCTCTGAAACTTTGAAACTCCTTCTTGAGAAAGGTTGAACTGACAAACTGCTATCTCCCTATCTACTGCCTACATAATGATCCAAATGTCTTTTGAGCATTATATCTATTTCATGTTACGGAGCTAGGTATTATGTATGTTGCCAAATCCCCAAAGGAGATAAGTAGTAGAATCAGGGTTTGTACTCAGGTACCTTTGACTTCCAACCTCAACATTTTGATCCTGGTCCTGCTCCTTGCAGGCAGGGGGTGAAGGAGTGAGGACACACTGAGCCTGGAATCAGAAAATAAATGAAGGAACCTCATAGGGAATTTTCCCCACAGTAGACAGACTACATAGTAGACTCACAACCAGCAAAGAGGAGGACTTGTGTTTGTCAGTAGCAGAATGGAGAGTAAATATGACATTTGTGACAACACGGTGGGGAAGGGAGATACAGACTAAAGCAAGCCCTTGCAAAATCTCCCTCTGCAAGGTTAATCATTTGCAGACATACAAAACAAATAAGTGATAGGAATAGGCAAAATCAACTTAGATCTTTTGGGGGTGGGGTGTTTCTTCCCAGATTCTTGGAAGTGTAGTATGCCAGAGAGAGAAAAGAGAGACAGAAAAAAGATTTAGTTTCTCCAGCTCGCAGAGCTGGTTGGGAATAGCAATATCAGGTTTATTATTCTCATAGCTCTTTTGTTTATTTTATTTGTTTTATTTATTTAAAATCTTTAATTACTACTCATATTTACATATCCACTCCCATTCCCTCGCCCTCCCGTCCTCCCATGTTCCCCACCAACCTTCTCAACCCATCCCCCAACTTCTCCCCAGGGACAGTGAGGCCCTCCACTAAGGACCTTCAAAGTCTGTCATATCATTTGGGGGAGGGCCCAGACCCTCCTTGCTGTATCTGGGCTGCAACAGTGTCCCTCCATAGGGAATGGAGGGCCCCTAAAGTCTATTTGTGCTCTAGGGTTGAAGACTGGCTCCTGTTAGAGGTCCCATAGACTGCCCTGGCCTCTAGCTGGCACCCACATTCAGAGGGCTTGGTTCCATCCAATGCTGTTTCTCCAGCTTTATGACTAGGGTCTCCATGCTCTCACTAGGTCAGGTCAACTGTTTCTGCAGGTCTCTCCAACCCCATCTTGGCTCCTTTGCTCATCCCTCCTCCCTCTCCACAACTGTGGGTGCCTGTTTCTGCTTCGAACATCTACTGGATGGAGGCTCTAGGAATGGTAACCAAGGTAGACACCAATCTCATTATAGAGGAAGGGCATCAATGGCATTTTCTCCACCACTGCTTGGATTCTTAGTTGGGGTCATCCCTGTGGATCCCCTAACATTTCCCCTGTGCCAGACCTCTCTCCATACCTGTACTGTCTCCCTCTATCAAGGCATCTCCTTTCTTGCCCTCCTCTATTCCTCCCCTGCCTCAGTCCTCTTGTTCTCCTCCCGCTCCCCTTCTTCCCTTCCTACGTCCTTCCTCTCCCCCACGCCCCGTGCTCCCACTTTGTTCAGGGGTTCTTGTTCCCCTCCCCTTCTTCGAGGGACTATGCAATCTTCTCTTGGGGTCCTCCTTGTTTCCCAGCTCCTCTGGCAGTGTGGGTTGTAGATTGGTAATCATTTGCTCTATGTCTAAAAATCATATATGAGTGAATACATACCATATTTATCTTTTTGTGACTGGGATTTTTGTGCTGAGAATTTTATAAGTGAATTTAATGTGTTTTGATCAAATCTATCCCCATTCCTTCCTAACCAACTTCTCCCTATGTCCCTGCACCAGTATTCCTTCTGAATTTCATGTGCTCTTTTTTAAATGCACTGAGTCCACTTAGTACTGTCTGTGTGGACATGGGTGTAGAATCATCTACTGGAGCATGGGGGAGTCTTGCAAGAGCCAAATTCCTTGGACTCTTCCTCTCCAAGTAGCTATCAGTTTCCAATAGCTTCTCATCACAGCACTGTACTTAGTTTACTCTTTTGTGCCACATTTAGAATGTCCAATCCATGTGGAGTTGTGTTTTTTTATTTTGTCTTGTAAAAACATGCCCTTCTGGGCTTTCCACTGGTGTGTGTCGAGTGCCATAATCAATGAGTGTGTCATCAAGAGGATTTGTAAGCCCTTCCTTTGGATGGAGATGTTGGGACTCCAGTATCATATTGCAATTCCTGACTGGCTTCTGGGAAATTGGTGATTCCTTCTCAAAACCCAGTAAAGCTTTCTGACTACATTTGTTTATTGCCTTCTATTTACCTTGTGACTGGCTTTCTGCTTTAACACCAAGTAACTTTGAAAAGAGGCCACTATTGTGGTCATTGCCCCTGTTACAACCCTTCTCCAGGAGCCAGAAGAAATCCTAGTCCAGGGGAGACAGTACTAATCATACTCCTAAACACCTGTGTGCCTTTGAGTGAGTGCCTTAGCCCTCTCTAACTCTATTTGCTCATCTCCATGACAGGGATAATATTGGTATATTTCTGCCTCTGAGAAATGTTTTATCAACATTATCACTGTTTCTATGGCTTAATAAATTAATGTAGTTTGTTGCACTCTTGTGTATGGATCAAATGCAGTTGTTTATGACAGATGATTTTTTTAATTCCATGGCAGGAGATAAGATATTACAAGGAGAGACACTTGTGCCTCTCCCTTTGGCTATCAGATTATTGAAACTATGAACCTCAAAGAATTAAAATTTCCCCAGGAATTCTGTTCCAGGGGGACATGAACAGCTGTCATTCTAGCTAGAGGAGGAACTTGCCTACCGAGAAAAATTTTCACACAACACTGACAACTTGAATTAACATATGCATATTTCCTGGGTTTTGCTTCATCATTATTCTATAAAATTATAACACTGCTGTGGAAAAGGAGGAAATGTATTCAGTCTCTCTCTCCCGAGTTTGACTAAAATGTAAAAAATGGATATATTTCCCTCTTGATGTCATTTAAGATGTGAAGAGGTTTATGAATCTTTGTTAGTCATTCAGAGGTCCAGGCTCCTTCTTGTCTTATGACTGACTCTTCTGTACCTCCCAGCTCTGTAATATCCTGTATTTAGCAGAGAAAATGAGAAAAACAATGATGGAATGGAATTTATCCCTCTTAATCTCCTTAACTCAGATGCAGTACAGATCTTTCCAATATATTGATATGAGTAAGTCATAATATCCATCCAGATTTAAGTCAGTTTGAGAAACTGATATGCCACTGTTTGTCAATAACAAATTTGGTTAATAGACAGTGAACTTTTAGAACTAACTTCTGGTTTCTTTGGCAGTATAAACATCACAAAACTTAGTAACCTTTAGCTCTATTTCCATGCAAGTAGTCCTGTACACCAGCAAGCACATGTAACCCTTTTTCTAAACTGTTATTCTCCATTTTCTTCCTATAGTAACTCACCTTACTCTGTCTTTCCTGTGGACATATGTCAGTGTGTGTGTGCATGTGTGTGTATTGATGTGTTTACCTGTATATGTGCACATGGACACCAAAGGTAAATTTGGAATTCCTGTGTCACTCTAGACCTTACTTGTTGAGACAGGGTTCCTCACTGAACCTGGAGTTCAATTATTGGGCAGACAGGCTATCCAGGAAACCAACTACTTCTGCACTTCTCAAAGCTGTGATTGCAAGTGTATCCTTCCATACCAGGCTTGTGGTTGCTAGGGACACAAGCCCTTGTTTGCAAAGCAAACACTTTACTCAGAGAGCCATCTCTTCAGCTAGTCTCTGCTTTGTAAACATGTACTGTACTCATAGCTTTTGAAATTTAAGTAGGTTTTCACCATTATTGTTTGCACAAGTACCTTTACTCCCTCCTTCCCTTTGGGGGTCTCTTGTTACTCATATGTTGATCCACCCAATCCCGTACTTTACCCATATATCCACCTTCCACAATCTGCTCTGTCTCTTTTGATTGTTTTGTTTCAAGATCAGATTTATTTTATAATTTCTCATTAAAGTATTTCATTGATTTTAGTTGAAACTTCCCTTGGAAAGATTCATTTCCCCTCTCTCATTAGTCCTTAGTTACATACAGTTGTTTGTCTAGGTGTGAGCCCTCTGAAGGTTCCCATTTCCATGCTAGAATGTCTATTTATGCTGTCCTTGCTCAGACCTTGTTTAGGTAGCCATTTTGTGAATGTATCATGAGTAAACCTTCCCTGTCATTTCTAGGAAACAATCTCACAGCATATTTCATAGCCTTCTGGCTTTTAGAATTTTTCTGCAACTTCTTCCACAATATTCCCTGGTCCTTGCAGAGAAGCTCATGATCAGTTGCTCTCTGCATTTTGACCAAGTGTGCCTTTCTGTATCCGTCTGCATCTGCTGTGGAGAAGCTTCTTTGATGAGAGATGGGAAGTACACTTATCCGTCAAGGATGAGTATTTAGAATGCAGTTAGGAATTAATGCTGCCAAGGTGTTATCAGTAGATTAGTTAGTCCTGTTAAGTTGTAATTTTTAAATTTATTTTCAGTTTTAGGATAAAGTATATATGAATAAATTTATACATATTTATATGAATTATGCTAGCTAAGTAAAATTATGGTAGTAGGTTCTCCTCTAAGATCTGTGACCTCACTAGCCCAATGAAGTCTAGTACCAGGTATGATTTTACTCCTGCTGATCCATTCTTCAGTCCAATTAGACAGTTATTAGTTGCCACCAAGTTATGAATGCCACTATTGCACCTTTATGAATATCTTTTTTAAAGAGGACATTTTTCTTTACAGATTTATTTATTATGTATACAGTGTTCTGCTTATGTGTATGCCTGCAGGCCAGAAGAAGGCACCAGATCTCATTATAGATGGTTGTGAGCCACCATGTAGTTGCTGGGAAATGAACTCAGGACCTCTGGAAGAGCAGCCAGTGCACTTAACCACTGAGCCATCTCTCCAGCCCGTTTATGTATATCTTACCATCTGGTCATTACTGTAGTTCATGGGTTTTACAAGCAGGTAGGACTAACTGTTGCTTCCCTCCCTTGGCAGCTTATATAGCACCTTCAGCCACTATCTGGACAAGTTGTATTGAATGAAAAAAAAAAGAACCTTCCTTTGATCTTTGTTGAAGGGCCAAGTCCATCATCTTAAATGACAGGTCTCAGTAGGTTAGGGACTCTTTAATGCTGAAATACTTGCACCTGTGATAGATTTTTGTATATGGCATGAGTCCTATTTCATTCTTTTGCATACAGATATCTAGTTGTCCCAGCATCTATCCTCTTACAGCATCATTTCTGTTTTAATGGTCATGAAGTCCCTGTTAAAAGAAAATCAATTCACCATAAAAGCAAAAGCTATTTCTAGACTCTCATTTCTATCCTATTGATTGATCTGCATGCTTATCAGAGCCAGTACCACACTGCTTTTTATTAAGACAGGTTTTATTAGCTTAGAAATGGAGACATGTGAGCCTTGTATCATTCTTGTCTTTTCCAATTCAACATACCTTTTAGGGCAAGTACTTCATTTGTGTAGGAGCAGAGGGTTATGAAAATCTTGCTAAGAATTGCAATGAGCATACAAATTGATAGGAAGATAATAATATCATCTTAACAATATAATTTTCTAAAGAACTCAGGATAGCTTTCTATCTGGGACTCTGTTTTGATTCCTTCCAACAATGTTTCATAGTTTGCGCGTACAAGTTTTAAATTTCTTGGTAAAAAGAAATTTTTCTTGGTAAAGTCTATTTGTAAGAATTTTCATCTTTATTGTATGAATGTAAATGGAATTTTCAAATTTTCTTTGCAATTGTTCATTCCTGATGGATGGCTACAGGACTCACTTTTATGTGTTACCTTTTCATCCTGTAACACTACTGAATATATTAACTAGCTTTTTAGTGGTTCTCTTAGAAGGTCAGCATGTTATAAAGCATAAGAAAATGTCATCAGCAGCAAGTTACTTTAGTTCTTTTTGTGTTGTTGTTCTTTATTTTTCTTTCATCATTATTTGAAAGGAAGTTATATGAAGAATGAAGATTAATCATCACTTCTCCAGATTCCATTTATTTTCATGTCTTTTACTTTAATCTCTCTAGTATACTTCCTCCCTCCATTCCTCCTCTTTCTCTCCCTTCCCACAGGCAATTGAACTCTTCCCTCAACAGTTACTTTTTGGGATCTCAAAAGACAAAATGTGATCATATCTTTTTTCTTTCTAAAGCTTTCTATTTAATATTTTTACACAATGTATTTGATCACATCTTTCCTTCTCCATAAACGATATATCTTTCTTTCTTACCATTGAAGTTATTCTGAATTTCTTCCTGTGGAATTGAGGTGCCAGTTGATATTCTTTTGCTTCATCCTAAAATTAATATTTCATTTAAGGAAACTCTACTAATAACATATTCCTTTTAATATTTTTTCTGTCTAGGAATATCTTAATTTTTTATTTCAATGGATAGTTTGCTGGATTTGAAAACTCTTTGTTGATATATTTTTGTTTTTCATTATTTTAAATATGCCTTACGATTCAGCTTCAATGATTTTGATGAAAACTAAATTAGTAATTTTATTCAAGAACCCTTAGAACTGAGAGGCTACCTCTGTATTTCTGTATTCAGGGTCACCATTCCATCTGTCCTCTGACTGTTTGACTATAATATATCTCAGTATGGATCTCTTTCAATTCACCCTACTTTTAATTAATTATGATATATATTCTTATTATATAATATATATATATATATATATATTATATATATATTCATATCTGTCAAGTTTAAGTTAGATTTCTCCATCATTACTTGCTCAACTATCTTTTCTTCCCCCTTCCCTTTGGGGAATCACATTATTCATATGTTGATCCAACAAATACTGTATATCATTCACTCTTTTATCTCACCATTCTGATTCTCAAATAATCATAAAATTCTCGGTGGGGGGACGTGGGGGGAGCAGGAGGAGGAGAGGGATTAGGAACTGGGATTAGTATGTAAAATGAGAAAAGATTGTTTTAAAATAAAATAATGATTAAAAAATTCTCAATAAGCCTGGCATTGGTGGCACATGCCTTTAATCCCAGCACTCAGGAGGCAGAGGAAGGTGGATCTCTGTGAGTTCGAGACCAGCCTGGTCTACAAGAGCTAGTTCCAAGACAGCCTCCAAAGCCACAGAGAAACCCTGTCTCAAAAACAAAAAAACAAAAAAACAAAAAAAATCTCAATAATCTATCTTCACTAGCCTTGCCAATTCTCTTTTGTCTACTCAAATCTGCTTCTGAATCCAGTAAAGGATTTTTGGGTAAAGTTTTCAACTGAAAAGTTTCTATTTGGTTTGTTTTTATGCTTTAATTGGTGATGTACTTGGATTCTTTTAATTCCAACCATGAGATTTCCTTTGGCTCTTTGAGTATGAATTACTTATTTTAAAGACCTTATCTAGTCAGTTCAATATGTGTGTTCCACCAGAAAACTTTCTATTAATTTCTTTTTGCCCACAGTATACTGGCAATATTTTCACATTTTTACATGCTATCTAATTTCTTATCAAATGCTGGAACTTTTGAATTTTATAAATGGCAATTATGGAAATCAGATACTACCCCTTGAGTTTGGTTGTTATCCATATTTTGGAGAGTTGTTGCTCTTGTTTATTTAGTTATTACTTTTCTAACTTTTGTGATAAAACACCTAACAAAAACAATTTAAAGGAATAATTATTTCTTCCAATGATTTCAGAGGATTCAGTACATTTTTGCTGGGGAATGAATGGTAGAGCAGTTTACTCAGTGGTGGTAGTAGCATGTGGTGGATGTTCAGAAATTTTTTACATGACATCATTCAAGAAACAGAGAGAATGAGTCAGGAATTGCTAAGGATCATATACCCCCAAGGACCCATCTCCAGATAAACACTTCATCTAATTAGTTTCCATGTCCCAAAGTTCATATAACCTTGAAAAATACTGGGGACCAAACATTCAAGCTGTGAGCTTCTGAGCTACACTTCAGATTTCAACAGTTATTTTTCTTGAGTAATTTAATAAAGTCCATGTTCTTTTTGCGTGTGATTAGTAAAAGGTTTTCTATATTAGGTTAATGGTCAGTGTGTTTATTACGACATATCTTGAATACTTAGTATGGCTGTTATAGCTCTTTTTAGCTGTCACTTCTTGTATGTGACCATTTGATTCCTAGTAATATGCTAGAGCATTTGCCAGATCATGTGCCCCCCAAAAATCTCATTTGTAGTCTTTTTTCCAACATATGTTATTTATCTTTAAATAGGATCAACAACAATTTTTTGGACAGCCATCTGATGAGTGAGACAACAATGTAAAATGAGAGAAATTCACAGACTTCCCTCTAGGGAGCCATCACAGACATAGAAATAATAATTAACAGCAATCCATTGAAAAAATGACCATCCTTCTCCTCTCAAGAATATGAGCTGTTGCCAGGGAGGCCAGGATTGAGTTGGGGAATCAATGCAATTAAGTTTCACAAATAACCCCTTTTATTCCACCACAATTTTCTTAATTATTAATTTCTCTAGTCTGCAGCTATTGGTTAGTGTTTGGAGTTTAGAAAATTGAGTATAACCATTATTGTTTGTTGGTTGATTTTGTGATACTATAGGATTTTAGAGTTTTTAATTCTAATATCTTCTCCATGGATGTATGTCAGTCAACCTTTTTGCTTAAAGACACTTTCATATTGAATTCTGTTTCAGATCCAGCAGTACCTGGCATTTTAAAACTTGTATGTGTTGAAGTCTTCAGTACAAATATGAATGTTTCTGGAGACAAAGATTTTGGGATACAACTGAGATTAAATTATATCATGATAATGGGGTCCTAATCTGCTAGGGTAGGTGCCTTATAGCAGTAGAAAAGAAAATAATTTTCTTTCTTCATACATAGAAGATCATCGGAGAATTCAGTTAGAATGTATAAATGCCTACAAGAATGAGGAAAATCTTTACCAAATATAGATCCTACTGCTAGATCTCCATCTTAGACCTCAGTCTTTCCAAACTGTGAGAAAATAGATTTCTATTGACTAAGCCATTTACTCTGTAATATTTAGTTGTAGCAACCTTAGGTTTCTAGCATAACCACTGATTGTTAAATTACTGCTTCTTTCCTTTAACCTCAAATGCATTGGATTCTTTATGCACCTTGCTAAAATGCCAGAACTGTACAAGTCTACACTATAAACATTACCTTTAGTTTCTAGAGATTCAACTATTTTCCATCTTTTCACACATGATAGATTCACTCAATATTCTGCCACTATACATGGCTGGTACCAACATCTCATTTCCAGTGTCTGGTTCTTTCCTTCACATAAATTTATCACTAAGGCAAATCCACACTGTATAATGTTACATTATAGATACTTTCTACCTCAACATGCCAATTTATACATTTCTTAAAGCACTTTTAGCTGCTTTCTAAATCTGCTACACTCTTGGAATTTCAGACAATGTCAGTTATTTTTCTTCATTTAAGTAATAGTACAATGTAAGTATTCCTGGATAAATAGTAATTGGTCTGGTCATTTTTTGTCATCTTGACACAAGCCACAGTATTTTAAGTATAGGGAGTATCAATTAAGGAACTGCCTCTATCAGATTGCCTTTAGGAAACTCTGTGGGGACATTTCTTAATTAATGGCTGATAAGGGAGGTCACAGTCCACTGTAGGTGATGCTTCCCCTGGGTAGGTGGTACTAGCATCTACCCCATCTAGGTCTTGCTGGAGCTCGTAAAGGGACTGACTGGTCCTGTGGAATGATACCCACAAGATCCCCAAGACACAAGATACCCCAGAAGAGCTCTGATAAAGATCCAGTGAGGCCTGTGTACCCAAAATCGGAGGCCTTGAACCTCTTGAACTTCAGACCAGGGACTCATGGCAATAAACAATTGTCAGTCAAACTGATGGGACAAAGCCTCCAGTGCCAACAGGACAGATGAAGACAGCAGGAGAGGAGAAGCAGAGGGTTTTTTTTTGTTTGTTTCCTGTGTGGTTTTTGTTCTCTTTTGGTTTATTGGGAGTTTTGTTGTTATTGCTTTTCTTGTATTTGTTTGCTTGCTTCCTTACTTTGTTTTCTTTTGTGGGGGAGATGCAACAGGGACGAGAGGGGGATATGGAGAACTGAGAGATGAACAGAATCGGGGTACATGATGTGAAACTTCCAAAGATTCAGTAAGGAAGGGTTTTTTGTTTCTGTTTTTGAAAGAGTCTCCTGAAGACTCTGCCAGGGCTGCTGAATTAATTCTTTTGAATTAAGAATCTGTGATTCTGGTCTCTGGGGCTAAACTTTAATTAAGAGACCAGAACCACTGAAACAAAACTTTTGCTTTACAGGAAAAAAGATCAATGTTGATGGGCTGAAGCTGAGAAATTAGCAATAATTAACAAGAGACCAGTTTTGTTGAGGTGGAATCTTCTGGAAGTATTTCCTCGGGGGTCAGAATATAGAAGGTGTGGTCCAGTAGGAGCCAAGGCAGTATTCCACACTGGCAGCTGAACTTGATAATGTGTGAGAGGCTCCCACATGTTACTGGTTTTGGCCACATGAGAGCTGCAGGATTTGAAGAGGTCATGGAAAACAGCTGAGGCTTGGCACCATGTGGCATGGTCAGAGTCACTAAAGAGAGGACAGGAATCTATTGGTGAAGGTGCAACCTGTGGAGATGCAAGCATATTGGAGATGCCAGGGCTATGGAGTGACCACCAAGAACAGCAGCAGCTTTGGCATTGAGCCAGCATGAGCCTATCAGTCATGCTATGTGTGCTATGAAAGGCAGAGCCAGAGTGGCAGAGCTGCCTAAGTCTTTTGGAGCACAGAATATTGAGTGAATAGCAGATATTGGATACTGAATTATTTACACTGTTGGGGTAGTTTTGCTTTGACTTAGTGCTGTTTGTTTCCCCGTAATTGGATCAAAAAATATTTCAATTATTTTTTTTTTATTTTATAAGAGCCCACAGTTAAGAGACTTTGGACTTTTAAGGACACATTGGGCTTTTCAAGAGAACATGGACTTTTTAAAGTGTTGAAAATTTAAAGACTGTGGAACATTTAAAGTTATGTTATATTTTATATTGTAATATTAATATGACTTCTTACAGACCAATAAGAAAGAAAAGTTTGTGGTTTAGTAGTGAGATACTTATGTGACAAATGACAATGGTTCAATTGTATTCGTTGGTTTTTGTTTGTCTTGTTGCCAACTTGACACAAGCAAGAGTCATCTAAAAAGAGGGAGCTTTGATTGGGAAAATGCACCCATCAGATTTCACTGTTGGTGGTGCTGGCCCTGGGCAGTTGGTCCTGGATGGTATAAGAAGCAGGCTGAGCAAGCCAGTAACCAGTGCTCCTCCAAGTCTTCTGCTTCAGTTTCTGCTTTCAGGTTCCTGCCTTGAGTTCCTGCCTTGATTGGCCTCCACGATGAAGTTTAACCTGAGAGTTAAAAGATGAAATAAGCCATTCCCTCCCAATGTTGTTTTTGGTCGTGGTGTTTTACCACAGGAATAGCACACAAACTAAGACAAAGTCCACATAAAGGGTTTATTTTAAAACAGGAAAGTAGGTGGCATGGTTCAATAAGTTCAACTTGCCACCAAGCCTGATGACCTGAGTTTAATTCCTGTAGCTGGGACTGTGAACAGAAAGCAAACATTCTCACAAGTTATCTTCTAGCTTCCACACATACAAAAGGAAACATACATACTTCACATTAAGTAAATAAATAAATAAAAGTAATTTTTAAAAGGTAGACTGAAGAGATATCTCAGGAGGTAAAGTGGTTTCCCTGCAAACATGAAAACCTAGAACCCATGCTAAAAACAAACAAACAAACAAACAAACAAACAAAAAGTCCAGGCCTTGTGGTTTCCTTGTAATCACAGTGCTAGGGAAGCTGAGGGGGTTGAAGACAAATGGTCATTACTCAGCCACCCTAGCCTGCTTGGCAAACTCCAGTCAGTAAGAGATCCTATTTCAGTAAAAGAGGAGGACAGCTCCTGAGAAATGCCATGCAACTGGAGCGATCTCTGTCTTCCATCTGCACAAACATGCACTTGCATACACATGAACACAGAATCGCAAATAAAACAGAGATTATCATTATGAAAACAGCTAGTTAAGCCAAGACTATATTTGTATCAATGCATTCATAAAACACATTGAGTCAAGAAAAATAATGCTTAGAAAGTCAAAATACCAGGTATCTTTGCAAATAGCTGCATAGTCCTGCTGATATCCTTGCTCTTTCACAGGGTCTCTACTGGTTCCCTGGGACTGATAATAGCAAGTTGTCATAAAATAATAAAACAACCAAAGTCATTTCCTTACATCTCTGGAGATCATAAATCCAAAGTAGACTTACTCTGAATAAATGAAGAGATAAGCAGCATTGTATTCTATCTTGAGGGACTAGGAGAAAAGTAATTCATTCTTTGACCTTTAGGACATTAATCCAATCTTAACAGCAGCAATATTGCATGTTCACAGGTTGCTCTGCTTCTCTGATTACATTACCTTCTCAGTGATTAAACATCCCTCTGCCTTCCTCTTAAAAGAACATTTGTTAGCCACCTGGATAGTGGAGGCTAATCTCTCCATCTAAAGATCCTTAATTTTGTTCATCTGCAAGGTCTCTTTTTTCATGTAAATTAAAAATCACAGGTTACACAGTTTAGAGTGTTCACAACTGTGGGAAACTATTCAGTCTAGCACAAGAATCAATCACATTACCACATTCAACTGCACAGGAATAGATGGAAATTTTAGCTACCCCTCACTGGCTTTGCATTTTCCAGAATTCTCCCTTACCATGCAGCCATGAGGAGGATAGAAAGCTTATTTGGACACTCTTCCTTAGGGATTTAGAAAAAAATGAAGATAATGTATGCAAAATGCTTAGCATAATTAATGCCTGGCTCAGAGTAAACCCCTGAAATAGCAGATCATCTATTCACCTTCTAGCTATCTGTATTGCTCATGTGTACACTTCCTCTCCCATTACCTCTTTTGTTTGTTTTTGTTTTTTATAGAAGCTTGAATTTTTATTAACTATAGATCATTACACTGAGTGAATATTAATTCCATGTTCTAATTGTCTCAATGGCTTAAATGATTTTAGACAGCTCCTGGATAAATTATATTCAATCAGCATTTTGTTTTCACAGTAATGTGCAGGGCGATGAGCTGTGCTATGAATAGCAAATGTGTCATCTTTGCCGTTTTCCCATTTGCTTCATTTGCATTACTAGAATTATATTCTGTCCAAAGATTTTTGTAGGAATCTCAAGACAGTTGTCCTTTTTGTAGTTACTGATTTCATTAAAAAAATCTAGATGATACATCCATATATCTAACTAGCTTGGCACAGATCAACAATAATTATTTTAATCAGTTTGAAGACTTCCAAAATTGGCCCCTCATTACAAGATCTCTGGAGTCTAAGGGCTAAGTGAAGACACTTGTATCACTATCTGTAAGTTTTCACAGACTGCTAGAGATAAATATACTTCTATCTTTTTCCTTATGCTTCTCAGTGAGACTTCTTGGCCACCTCTGAGCTATAGTCATACTTACTTTGGAGAGCACTGACTTCATGTGTACAAAGCTTCACTATTAACAAGGTTTCTAAGCCTCTTTATGAAAGATATCAATTCTCTGCTTCCAAGATCATTTGGCACGTGATATAAAAATTTCTCAACTGGCAGTGGTGGCACACACTTTTCATCCCAGCACTCAGGAAGCAGAGGAGATCTTTTTGAGGCTATCCTGGTCTACAGAGCCAGTTTAAGTACAGCCAGAGCTGTTACACAGAGAAAGCCTGTCTCAAAAAAAGTCTCACACCATTTCTTCAAAATAAAGTCCCTTCCTAAGGTGTTTTGGCTAGTTTGAGCCCTTTGATATATCATGGGAATTTTAGGGTGACTTTTTTTCCTCCAAAAAAATGACCTCTGCAGAGAAGTTTATCCCATTAGGTAGCAGTTACTGTAGAGATTCATTACTGTTCAAAGTGCTGAGAAAAAAGTGACAGAAGGTGTTCAGTCATAGGTGAGACATTTAAGTTGGCTTCCTAACCCTGACAAGACTCATGAACATCTTGGAAAAGGAAGTAGAATGAATGTGAGAGTCAGAGGATGTGAAGGAGTGTGGTGAAATGCTGTCATATAGACATGGCATGGCTGGTGAACTTATGAAATTAAAGTACCTGTGATTATCTGCACAAGATCAAGCCAATTCAAAACTGTAACACGAAGTAGGGAGGAGCTCCCAAGATGCAACCCAGCTGAGGAGATATTGACTATTTGGAGGTGTGGCCACTGGTAGGTTTTCCATGTCCCAGTGGATGCTCTCACATCCATGTACATATGGGCATAATTAGATCAAATGTAAGTGATTTTAAAAAGAAAAAAATGATCTTAGGATTTTGGTGGAAGTTATCTTGCATCTGCATACCAGTTTGGGTGGAAATGTCATCTTTAAAATATTAGCTGTTCCATTAATAAATGTGACCTCCTGAAACTGAGAAGCTTCTGTAAGGCAAAGGACATAGTCAGCAAGACAAAATGACAGCGCACAGACTGGGAAAAGATATTCACCAACCCCATATCTGACAGAGGGCTGATCTCCAAAACATACAAAGAACTCAAGAAGCTAGTCTCCAAAACACCAAACAATCCAATTTTAAAAATGGGGTACAGAACTAAATAGACAATTCTCAATAGAGGAATCTAAAATGGGTGAAAGACACATAAGAAAGTGTTCAACATCCTTAGCCATCAAGGAAATGCAAATCAAAACAACTCTGAGATACCATCTTACTCCTGTCAGAATGGCTCAAATCAAAAATACCAATGACAGTTTATGCTGGAGAGGATGCAGAGAAAGAGGAACACTCCTCCACTGCTGGTGGGAGTGCCAACTTGTACAGCCACTTTGGAAATCAGTATGGCAACTCCTCAAGAAAATGGGAATGAGTCTACCACAAGATCCAGCAATTCCACTCCTAGGCATATAACCAAAAGAAGCACATTCATGCAACAAAGACATCTGTTCAATGATGTTCATAGCAGCATTATTTGTAACAGACAGAACCTGGAAGCAACCTAGATGCCCTTCAACTGAAGAATGGATAGAGAAAATGTGGTACATTTACACAATGGAGTACTACTCAGCAGGAACAAAAACAATGGAATCTTGAAATTTGCAGGAAAATGGATGGAACTCGAAGAAACCATTCTGAGCGCGGTAACCCAATCACAAAAAGACAAACATGATATGTACTCACTCATATGTGGATTTTAGACATAGAGTAAGGGATTACCATCCCACAATCCACACTGCCAGAGATACCAGTAAACAAAGAAGACCCTAAAGGAGACAAACTTTGTCTCCTGGAGAAGGGGAAAGGGTCACCATCCCCTGAGCAAATTGAGAACATGGGAAGAGGGGGGAGGAAGCTATGAGAGTGAGAAGGGAAGAAAAGGAAGGATGCAGAGGTCATGAGGAAGCAGAAATTTTGAATCAGGTGTAGATTAGAAGAAAGGACATATGACAGGTGGGATTTTAGCTGGGGGTGGTAGAGGAAGAAGGGAGGGAGAAGGGAACTGGGATCATCATGTAATTCAATCTTGTTTGTAATTCAAATATATAAAAAATAAAGAAAGAAAAAATATTGGGTGTTCCAATCTATAAATATGGATTACCTTTTCAGACATCACTTATTTTTATTTTTTTCTCTTTTTATTATTATTATTATTATTATTATTAATTCAAGTTAGGGAACAGGCTTGTTTCACATGTAATTCCCCTCTCCCTATCCCTCCCCTCACCCCCATTCCTTCTCCCCCACCTCCAACCTACCCCCTACCCCATCCACCCACCACTCCCCAGGCAGGGTAGGGTCCCCAACCAGGGCTCTGCCAAGTCCACCAAATCTTCCTGTGGTGGGCCTAGGCACCTCCCCATGTGTCCAGAGACAGAGCGCATCCCTTCACTTATTTTAAAATAAAGATTTGCAGTCAAATAAAAGACAAATACTCTAGCAAAATACAAAGAAAGAACAAATTATTCCAAATCACATTTGTTCTCTACTTCTTTCCTTCAGTGGCTTACTTTTTTTCTCTTTGGAAAAGGATTCATAGTGGGAAATGCTTTACAAATCACTCTCCTCCAAAATTAGGTATTCTTCCTTCAGATTGGTATATTTTCCCCACATTACTTAACCTTGTCTGTCAAAGAATTTGTAATGGTTTTTCTATCTATTGCCCATATTAAAAAGAATTGTGAGGGAAGTACACAAATTCAAGTTGACACCCAGAATAAATATCATTTGCTCTATTCATTAACTCAGATTGGGTTTTCTGCACTCAGGAACCTTAATGTAGAAACCAAGAAAACATTTGTGTGTCTTGTTTTGATATCTTAATCTTCATGATACAAGATTTGATTATCAATTTCAAAGTCAGTTTCACTATTATTACAGGAGGCTGTTGATTTAAGTAAATGATTTCTCTTGATGAAAGTTCTGATATTTCAGTGTCCCTATACCACATGTATGCATTACTATTATTGTTATTATTGTCCATGTCCTATAACGCAGGTTAGTCCTACTGATTTAGAAAAGCCTTTGTTCTTATCTACTTCTGTACATGGGTCTCAAATATGGCTTCCACTTAGATATATATACAGGAGATCCTTAACTCAGTTCTCTAGTAAAGAATGTTCCTCTCCATTCCACAAAATGCCAGATTATGTGTATAAATGGTACTTCTGTTTCACCTACTTTGAAGCACAGATTGAACTACCAGACTCTAAAAAAGGAACTTGGAACCTGCTCTTACATTGTTTCATCCCCTTAACTTGGCTGAGTCCTAAACTGAGAGACTAAAGGAACCTCTGGTTACATTTAGGGATTGTAGTGGTGTATTAACCTGTAAGTCATGGTATGGCTGTTACCATCTTGAATTCAAAATAAACTTGAATACCTGCATGAGATATGAGATTGTCCTATTAAAACTCCCTTACAGGGTTATTGTGATCAGACCCTCAAATGATATTACAGCCACTCCCTCCTGTGGTTCTGCCCAGTTGTACATAACCCTACTTAAGTGTACCTGGTCTCAGAGTAAGACAGAATATATAGGAGAGTATGGTTTCACTTGTGAAGTTTTCAAGTGATTTCCACCCATGCTAGAATGGGACTTTTGTGTAACACAGCTCTTTAGGGCTAATCTACATTCTTGTTTGTAAACCCTTACCCATGTTGTGGTAAATGAGCTCAATAAACTCAGTGGTTTGCAAACTGGACTTAAATAGGATTGCTTTTTGGCTCGTCATTAGTGATTTATCAGAGGTGCCATAATTCACCGAACAGATAGAGATTATTCCTATTGTTGTAGTTGCTGCAAAGGAAGGGGATTTAGTATATGGAAGCCCCTGTAGACATTGAATTGTAGATGTATTGTTACCCTTATACGGTGCATTGGATGTGTGGGCTTGGGTGGATACCAGAGCCAGTTGTACTTTGCAGCCTCTAGGAAACATGAAAGGCAATGGCCAAAAGTGGATAGATATGGAAATAGAGTAGTGCAGGTGAAAGGGATAGCATTTGGCACAAGGTTGCACAATTATTCCCCAGAGTATCTTGTGTATATTACTCTACTACAGGTAGAGATTGTTCACCCATCCATGTCATGTACATTTTAGCAGCCCCACATGGCCAGTGGAGAAACAGAGACCTGCTACAATACCAGAATTTAGTTTGTGAGATCCAAGTGAAGCATGAAGAGCATTTTATCGTCTCCCCTGCTCCTCTTTCCTATGAGATCAGGCCTAGGTTCTTTGGGGTATGGAAATCCTCAGGAGCCTTTGGCTATACCTAATGATAGATAAGGAATAAGTGTGGGTCCAGTGGAACAGCACAACAGATAAAGGTACTTGTTTCTAAGACTGATGTCCTTAAATTGATATTTGGGATCTAAATGGTAGAAGAGAATAAGCTCCCACAAGTTGTCCTTTGACCTCCGCATATACACTGTAACATTTGTGAAGCCACACAAAACACATCCTCTCTCTCTCGCTGTCTCTCTCTCTCTCTCTCATGTGTATGTGTAATATAGTGTAATATATGAACTATGTTCATAGAAGCTTTATTTGTAATAGTCAGAATATGGAACCAATGTAGTTTTCTCTCAACTATCACAGGTTCAGGCAGGAGGCTTACAGCAAGCAGATTGGATTTGGCTAAAAGGTCTGATCTCATAGCTCTTTATTCTTCAAGAAATATTTTCCCAAAAAGTTCTCTCTCAAAGGCTCCCTTTAAGATTTCTCTTTAAAAGTTCTCTATAATAATTTTCCCTCTACAAGCTCTCTCTTAAAGTTCTCTTTCTAAAGTTCTCCTAAAAATTCTCCTAGATTATTTGGTGTTTTGGAGACTAGCTTCTTGAGTTTATGGTATATTTTGGAAATCAGCCCTCTGTCAGATGTGGGGTTGGTGAAGATCTTTTTCCATTCTGTGGGCTGGCATTTTGTCTTGCTGACTGTGTCCTTTGCCTTACAGAAGCTTCTCAGTTTCAAGAGGTCCCATTTATTAATTGTTGATCTCAGTGTCTGTGCTACTAGTGTTATGTTCCATAAGTGGTCTCCTATACCAATTCTTTCAAGGGTACTTCCCACTTTCTCTTCTAAGAGGTTCAGTGTGACTGGATTTATGTTGAGGTCTTTGATCCATGGACTTAAGTTTTGTGCAGGGGCATAGATACAGATATATCTGCAATCTTCTACATGTAAGCATCTAGTTATGCCAGCACAATTTTTTGAAGATGGTTTCTTTTTTCCATTGAAATAATCCAATTAAAAAGTGGGATACAGAACTAGAGAATTCTCAATAGAGGAATCTAAAATGGCTGAAATATACTTAAGAAATTGCTCAAAATCCTTAGCCATCAGAGAAATGTAAATGAAAACAACTCTGAGATACCATCTTGTACGGGTCAGAATGGCTAAAATAAAAAACACCAATGACAGTTTGTGCTGGAGAGTATGTGGAGAAAATGGAACACTCCTCCACTGCTGGTGGGAGTATGAACTTGTACAGCCTCTTTGGAATCAGTACCACAATTTCTCAGAAAAATTGGAATCAGTCTACCTCAAGATCCAGCAATTCCACTCTTAGGCATATACCCAAAAGATGCACATGCATACAACAAGGACATATGTTCAACTATGTTCATAGCAGCATTATTTGTAATAGCCAGAATCTGGAAGCAACCTAGATGCCCCTCAACCAAAGAATGGATAAAGAAAATGTGGTACATTTATACAATGCAGAAAAAAACAATTAAATCCTGAAATTTGCAGGTAAATGGATAGAACTAGAAGAAACCATCCTGCATGAGGCAACTCGGACACAGAAAGACAAACATGGTATGGACTCACTCATAAGTGGATATCAGACATAGAGCAAAGGATAACCATCCTACAATCCACAATTCCAGAGAAGCTGGGAAACAAGGAGAACTATAAGGGGGGCATATATGGTCCACTGGAGAAGGGGAAAGGGACAAGATCTCCTGAGCAAATTGGGAGAATGGGGCGGGGGGCTTAGGAGAAAGAGAAGGGGAGAAGTGGGGAGGAGAACATGAGGAATCAGGAAGATCGAGTTGAGGGAAGAATAGAGAAGGAGATCAAGGAAAGAGATACCATAATAGAGGGAGCCATTATAGGTTTAAAGAGAAATCTGGCACTAGGGAAATGTCCAGAGATCCACAATGATGACCCCAACTAAGAATCTAAGTAATAGTGGTGAGGCTACCTTTAATGCCCTTCCCCTATAATGAGATTGATGACTACCTTAAATGCCATCATAGTGTCTTCATCCAGTAGCTGGTGGGAGCAGAAGCAGAGATTCACAGCTAAACACTGACTGAGCCAAACTCCTGGAATCCAGTTGCAGAGAGGGAAGAGTGATGAGCAAAGAGGTCAATACCATGCTGGGGAAATCCACAGAAACAGCTAACCTGAGCAAGTGGAAGTTCACAGACCCCAGTCTGACAGCTGGGGGACCAGCATAGGACCGAACCAGGCCCCTGAATGTGGGTGTCAGTTGGGAGGCCTGGGCAGTCTATGGGACCTCTGGAAGTGGAAACAGTATTTATCCCTAGGGCACGAATGGACTTTGAGAGCCCATTCCCTATGGAGGATACTCTCTCAGCCTAGATACATGGGGGAGGGCCTAGGTCCTGCCCCAAATGATGTGTCAGACTTCGATGATGCCTCATGGAAGGCCTCACCCTTCCTGAGGAGTGGATGGAGGGTGTTATGTGGGGGTGGGTAGAGGGCCAGGGAGGATAGGAGGGAGAGGGAACTGGGGTTGGTATGTAAAATATGATTGTTTTTAATTTAAATAAAACTTTATTTAAAACATTCTCCTAGAGTTGCTGTGTGGTGGTGGCACAAGCCTTTAATCCCAGCACTCAAGAGGCAGAGGCTGGAGGATCACTGTGAGTTTGAAGCCAGCCTGATCTATAGAGGGAGTTCCAAGACAGATTCTAAAGCTACACAGAGAAACCCTGTCTTGAAAAAAGAAAGAAAGAAAGAAAGAAAGAAAGAAAGAAAGAAAGAAAGAAACTCCTAAAGTTCTTCCTACAAACTCTCTAAAAGTTTCTTCTAAAAAGTCCCCAAAAGTTCCTCTTCGTCCCATTAGGCTTCTAGGTTTTTTTTTTTCACCTGGCACATTTAACAAGTCTCTGACAATAGGGCATGCATATCTCTCAGAGCCAGGAAGGCCAATAGAATCTTGAGAAAAGCTGGCGCCTCACGCCTCAGGGGGCAAACATGGCTTGCCAAACATGCTGTTTACTGATTAAAGGGGACTTCTAGGCCCTGTATCAAAGGCTATGTAGTGTGATTTCCAGAGGCTGCAGCTCTTACTGCTTATGTCCTGATGAGAAGGAATCACTTTCTCTGGAGCCTACTTGAGAATACAAAGTACCCAGTATATATTCTTTATACAGCTAAATTCATAGTAACAAATATTCTGGAGGTCTGGAGGTGATACCTAGAATATTAATTGCTACTTTTGTAACAAATTATAAAGGCTCCCAGCACTCAACTAAAGAATGGATAAAGAACATATGCTACATTTACACAAGAGAGTATTACCCAGCAGAAAAAAAAAAGACATCTTGAAATTTGCAGGCAAATGGATGAAACTAGAAAAAAATCATCCAGAGTGAGGTAACCCAGACACAGAAAAACAAACATGGTATGTACCCACTCATAAGTGGATATTAGCAATAAAGCAAAGGATAAGCATACTACAATCCACAGACCAGAGAGGCTAGGTAACATGGAGGGCTCAAGAGGAGAAGCTTGGATCTCCCTGGGAAGGGGAAACGGAAGAGATTTTGTGGTGGACTGGGGATGGGTGGGGATGGGAACATGAAGGATCAGGTGGGGAGGGATGGAGGAGGAGAGAATGAGTACTGAGTGAATCACTCACTGCTTTAAGGCCTGCCCCACATGAGAAGCCCCATGTTTGGTACTGCAAGACAAAGATCTGAAGTGGGTAGGTAGTATGCCATAGTGAAGAAACTACAGCTCTTGTTTGGGTTAGTGGAAATGATACGCCTGTCAAATTGCCTAATTGCTTTCTAAGTATTTGTTTTCAAGCCCAAAGATTATTGCTGCTCTGAACCAGGTCAGGGAAGCTTCTTTATGTAATGGATGCCAGTTACTTCAAAGGCTCATAATTAGTCAAATTGCTACTGAGCATAAACACATACTGCTATAATGTAGCAATCCAATAACCAACTCTAAATGGATGACAACAATCATACATCTATATCAAGCTCTCCAAACATGCAAGGTTTTTCATGGGGAAGGGAGCAAAATGAATGTAAAACCCACAGAAGGGTGTAGCATTATCCTCTGCACATGATGTAGACATTACCTTCTTGAAATGAAAGCCATCACCACTACCCTTTGGTCTTTTAAAATTCCATCATAGAAAGGAGTGACATCAGCAGATTCTCAACTGATGGTACAGTCACTCATTCTCTTCTCTGTTCCCTCTATATCAGCATTCACATGGGCTCCAATGGTGCCCCGGTGCATTAAGAGTTAGAGAATGGGGACTTCATTATATAGTACTTGGGAAGTCATCTGCTGTGTTGGTGTGAAAACTTGCAGTGATACAACTCTTATAAGACCACCTACATTCTTGTAAGTAACTATTCACCTTTGCTTCTTAAGAAATCCCAGGGAATTCATTGGTTCACCAAGATAGACTTGGATGGACTGTCTCTTTGAACTGACATTTATCTAGGGTGAATAGACATTCATTAACATCTCACTAGAAAAGTTCAGGGAACAAGGATCTTCCTTTACTAGCATGCCATCTGAAAGGCTAAAACCTTTACACAAGCAACAAATCAGGCATTATTTTAGAAAAATAGCAACAGCTGAAAGAAGTATTGACACACATGTGCATGAGGACAACCTTGTATGGTGTAGGGAGAGTAGATGTGAATCCCTGCCTAAAGCTTTGAGAGAGACTGCAGAGGAGTGGAAGATAAGTTGGCATTGGAACAATGGAGTAAAGGGGCACCTCTGAAGGTCAGGTCAGGACAGAGCTGATGGTAGTAGGAATGGATAAATGCCAGTGTTGAAATATTAGCAGAAGCCACTGTGTACAGATGTTAATTACCTTTGGGCATGGAACTACTACATGAGCAATACCTTCTCTTTCTTATTAGTTAAACCATGGAGTATTTAGAATAAGACAAATGACAATTTCAATTTGGAACATGCACTCATATAAAAGGAAAAGAAAAACTTCCTAAGTGATTAAAATTGCCTGGGAGTTACTAGATAAATTAAGGAGCTATTAAAGGGGTGGCATGTTTATGATCAACCAGTATGGTTTGTTACAGGCAAATAATACATTTCACTTCAAAGAAATGTTCATCTTGTATTAGGAAGATCTGGAGAAATATTATGCATACCTAATGAGAAAAGAGAGAGAGAGAGAGAGAGAGAGAGAGAGAGAGAGAGAGAGAGAGAAAAGAATTGGCTTACTTCATTGTTGGGGTCAGGCAAGTAGAAACTCAAGCAGACCAGTAGATTGGAACACAAAGAACAATCCGATGCTTCACTGTTAAGTTCAAAGTGGTCCAGAGGCAGAATTCCTTATTTTTCCATAGACATTCAAATGAAATGTAGTCACTGACAGTCTTAGTGAACTATAAATCACATCAAAATAACAACTTTACAGCAGCATCTAGGGTAGTAACCAAAATCAAGGTACCACAGCCAAACCGAGCTGCTATGTAAAATTATTCATCATCTCAAATAAGAAAATGTTGGACAATTTTGTACAATGTTTCTGTTCATAGAAAATGACATAGATTTTTCTAGATATTATCCATCATTTTCTTCAAGATGATGCTATATACAAATAGTCAAAACCCCAAACCCATGGGTTCTCTCTGCACAGATCAGACTTTCAAGAAACTATAACTTCTTATAATAAAGAAAAGGACTGTAACTTACGGTATCAAGAGCCTGCAGTTGTCACTACTTCTGCTTCTGACAGTGATTTCCTTTTGTTCCTTAATAGTCTTATGAAATGGATGGCCTCAGTTTAATATTAACAGGAGTGCTACAGGTGTTTTTCCAGGATAACACAGAATAAGCCACCAGCTTTATGCTATTTATATTGCTAGAAGCTAGAAACAAATGGTAACAAAAACAGTCTTGACTCAACTTTGAGGAATCTTTGTTTGCACAGGGTTCAAGCCAAAAGAAATGCTTTTTACCCGGGCCATGCTTTAGAATTGCTGGGGTTCTTGGAACACATTCAGGCCAGACCTCATCTCCACTTACTCTGCTTCAGCTGAATCTAGCAGATTACTTACAGTGTAGGAGGAGTTTCTTTGTATATTTTTTTCACATGTGACTAGTTACATATACAGAAATATATTTTATTAATGCACGTTAACTGAATAATGTGGTGGGGTTTGTTACTGTATTTTATATGTGTATGTCACATACTTCAGTTAAACTTATGCCTCCATTACATAAACCTGTATGTCCCTCCCCTCCCATTGATCTCCTACTTACTTTCTGTTAATTCCTCTTCTAAATTCACTTCCTTTTAGACCTAAAGTCTATACAAGAGAAAATACATGATACTTGACTTTCTGAGTCTGGTTCTATTTGTTTAACATGATCCCCAGTTCGATTCATTTACTCGCAAATAAATTACTGAAACAGAATGTGTTTAGTGCTAGAATAAGGTGTCTGGGAAAGAATCTACAGGCATAGGTCACAAGGAGATATTGACTCTAGTTATGGGAATGACAGACGACTTCATCAAAGGGGTTATATTTGAATTAAATTTTCTGTGGATGAAGGGGCAGGGAGGAAGGGTGAACTAAAGAAAGTGATGTGTAAAGATGCCATATGCAAATCTACAACTTTCAAATTCGTGTTTCATTTTTGAAATTGTAATATAATAACATCATTTATCCCATCCCTCCAAACTCTCCCACATACCCTTTCTTTTCTTTTTTGCACCTATGGCCTATTTTTTCATTAATTGCTTAGCAAATATATATATATATATATATATATATATATATATATATATATCCTATTTGTTCTGTATGATATTATTTTTATGTACATACTCAGAGCTGACCATTTGATATTCTGTAAACAAATGGTGGGCCTTCTCTGGGGAAGTCTATTTCTCCCACTCTGAGTATTCCCTAATTGCCTGTAGGTCTTTGTGTAGGACTGAGGCATCATGGACTTTCCCACATCACTTTCAAATGTCTATTGGTATCTTCCTTGTTCAGCTCATGTTTAGGTGGTCATGTTGGTGGGACTTTGTGGGGGGAACTTCTGACTTCACTAGGAAACACAGTCTCCCAGTAAACTCCTTGATCCCATGGCTGTTAATCTTTCTGTTCCACAGTGCTCCTTGAGCCTTAGGTGACAGAGTGTTTTGTAGGTGTATCCAATGATACTGGGCTCCACAATTTGAATTTTGATCAGTTGTGTGTGGTCTTTATTGCAAGAAGAACTTTTCTTGATTAGGGGTTAGTACTAAGAACAGATGTTTATATTGTTGTTAGAGATTATGTTGGTTTAGTAAAATAGTGGTTGTATGTTCTCCTCTAAGATCCATAACTTCACTACCCCTGAGGAGTTGGCTAAGTTCTCACTTGTTGAATGGTCTTAAGTCCAGTTAGAGAGCTGCTGGTTACTGCCAAGGTATTTGTCCCACTATTGCAACCTTGGGTTATTGTGTCATTCCTGTTGTTTTGGGGTTTGTGGACTTCGTTGCTAGATAAAATGGTTGCTTCCCTACTTTGGAATCTTGCATGGTATTTTCTGGTACTATGAAAAACTGGTACTCAGGGAGGAGTCTCTTGGGTCAGTTCCAGCTCAGACTACTCTGTGCCCTGTGTCTGAAGTGCATTGTGTCTTCAGCTACCTCTTGGGGGTAACCAAGAGCAATAGCAAAAGGTTACATATTTATTTTGGGAGTCTCCTGGAGTGCCTTTGTCAATAAATGAAAAGAAAAAGCTTTTCATATATATATATATATATGTGTGTGTGTGTGTGTGTGTGTGTGTGTGTGTGTGTGTGTGTGTGTGTTTCAAGACAGGGTTTCATTCACTCTATAGACCAGGCTGGCCTTGAACTCACAGAGATCCACCTGCCCCTGCCTCCTGAGTGCTGGGATTAAAGGCATGTGCCACCAACGCCCAGCCTCTTTTCATATCTAGTACTGGCATTTTTTAGGTACTCTTCGGTTCTTTTTATTGTTGTGTCTTTTCCTGGTTTTGACATTACAGTGATACTGACTTCATAGAAGAAATTTGGGAGTATTCATTCTGTTCATACTGCTTCTTTTCCTCTTCCTCCTCCTCTTCTTAATAGTTTAAGAAGGATTTGCTATAGATGTGTGAATGTCTGGTAGAGTTCTACAGTGAATTCTTGTAAGGGGCCGTGGGCCCAAAACTATGAGGCTTAAAGCCCACCTTTGTAAGACTTTTAATGACCTGTAAGTTTGCAGCTTAAAGCCAGCTCTGTGAGCCTCCTGTAACCTGTAATTAGATACGGTTTGGCCAAGCGGAACTGCTAACTGCTTCTGTTCCGAGAAAGGGTCTGGAGCTTTTCTGTTCGCTGTTCCAAGAAAGACCACTAGATGTTCCGGCTGACAAGAAGAATGTTCCAGTCCCAGCAAATACCTGATGTTCCTTCTATTATTCCCCCCAATTTTATTGTTGTAGGGCTATTTAAGCCCACTCTAAGCCTCAGTAAATCGAGACCTTGACATTGCACAGACGGACTCTTGTCCTTTCTTGCGCCGCATGGTCTCCCTCCTCTCTAGCCCTCATGACCCCTTTAGGTGACAACCCCCTCGAGACCCGCGAATAACCTGGCCTGCTGGACGGGTCAAGTGGCACCCAACGTGGGGCTCGAGGTACGGTGGTCTCCGTTCAGCGCCAAGAGAAGAAGAGGCTAGCCGACCCAAAATGGAGACGCCCTGCATCGCTCGTGCACCGGTCTGTCTCGAGGTAAGTACTGCTGTCCCATTATCGTCATGGGCAATTCAGCCTCTAAGGAGGCCCTCTTTATCAGAGAAATAAAGAGTAGTCTTAGGGAGAGAGGAAGTAGAGTTAAGAAAAAGGATCTCTTTAATTTTTTTGTTGTTGTTGTTGTTTTGTGGAGGAGAAATGTCCTTGGCTGGTGATTCATGGGCCTGGCATTCATCCACTAAGTTGGAATAAAGTGGGAAAGGATATTAATGGTCTCCTCAAAAAGGGAGAGGAGATCCCAGATTCCTTCTTTAGTTTTTATGGAGTTATTAGAGATATTCTTAAGGAATCTGAGACAGAAGGAAAGGTTTCTCACCTGCTTGCTCTAGCAGAAGATTTCCTGAATGACTTGTCTGAAAACTATGAGACAAAAGGGAGTCAGACTGACGGCACAAAAACAAAAGCTAAAGGCCCTCCCTCGGAGTCACGCACACCTTCTCTCATGGATGAGGATATTCAGGAAAAAAATTTAAGTCCCCCATTGATTAAGTCTCCTCCGCCATTAATTAAATCCCCCCTAAAAAACAAATGTTCCTGAAGTTATTCTTAATTATTGGGCTCTTCTCAAGGACATCATTCAGAGCCCTGAACTCGTTGGTGAGAGGTCTCGCCTCTTGCTGACTGATAAAGACTTCCTTCAGAAGTCGCGACCATTGTCATGTACAGAAGCCAATGACTGACCTTCCCCTATTCCCTCAGCCTGTGCTCTCACCCTCCTGGGGCTCTGCATACTTGCAAGCCACGGAGGACTCACTGGTCTGCTCATTGCTGGCAACATTTCTTAGAGGCGGTCAAGCTTGAAGGCTGCAACTTACAGCCTTGGGAGATGCCACCATGGTTGATGGCTAATTAATGTATATAAATGCTATTAATACAGCCAGACAGAAACTGTTTTGAGACTTACAGAAAAGAAAAGGCAACATATTTAAGCTTAGAATTGTTCAAATTTTGGATGCTCATATTTCAATGATTGACTATAAGCTACTATGTTAAAAATTTCAATTAGGATTTTTCTTTTCTACAAGCTGATCATAACCCAGTCAAAAGGAGAAATGTGAGACGTATACAAGTTATGAATGAACGGTGTGGCCACACCTGGATGCGTGATGTGATTGTGAATTTATGAATGCGGATGAATGGAAATGCCTAAATTGCCTTGGATATGATTAGAGATATTTACATTGCCTTGGATATTGTTTAAAAAATATCAAAATCACTTTAATAGAGTCAAAAGAGCATCCAGTTAATGAGTCAATGTCTTAACAGGAAAAATTATGATTTGAGCCCTAGGAGATAGTCAGTTAAAAAGTTAGCAAAAGTTTATAGCATTAGCTTGGAGATATGAGGAATCTATGATACTATAAAAAATTTGGCAGATGAGAGGATGTAGGTCTTACTAAAATTTTATGGTTAAAAAAGGACATCTAGAAAATAAGGGTTGATGCATGATTTTGAGAAGGATTTATGAGAAGCCTCAAAAAAGAGCCAACCTGTTAGATTCACAGCTTGGCAGGTCAGCTAACATGCAAGTGAGGTCTTATCAGCTTGTCAGCCCCAAAGATTAGATTAGAAAAGGCTACTCAAAAACTCTAAATAAATCTAGAGAACTGTTAAAGACATATGTTATATTATAAAGAAATTGGGGCTTAATAGATAACAATTAAAAAAGATAATTTAAAAATCTTTTAAATGAGTTTTTTAGAAATTGTTATAAAATATTCATTGGTTAAGTATTTTTTTGGACATCTAATGATGATTTAAATCCTTTAAGTAATATTCTATAAGAAGATAATGATCCAGATATACCTAAACAACTAACTAGAAAGGTAGACAAGTTCATATCTCTCACTCCCTGATGGGGACGCTGGAGAGACAACAATTCCATGATTACTCTATGCTGCCCTAAAAGAGGAGTGCTGTTTCTATGTTAACCATTCTGGAGTTATTAGGGATTCCATGGCCAAGCTCAGAGAAAGACTCAACCATCGGTGAAAGGAACGGGAGTTCCAACAAGGCTGGTTTAAAGGAATCTCCACCCTCTTAGGACCCCTACTTATTCTTTTACTGCTGCTTACTTTTGGGCTATACATTCTTAATCACCTACTCCGATTTATTAAAGAATGCTTATCCATAACCCAAGCCCTAGTTCTTAATCAGCAATATCAGGCTCTCAGGCAATAAGCAGGACCATGGGTTTTAGGATTAAAACCTCACAAAAAAAGATGGGGGAATGAAATATTTTAGTTTGCTGAGAGAAAAAGTTTTAAAAGATTTTAGTTCACAGAGAGAAAAAGTTTCCCACAGGCCTTGGCCCATTACAAGGGGGTTGGCCCCAACCCCGGGCACATCCTATGGTTTAGACGGGGCAACCGCCAAAACAATCCTCTTTGGGTCACACCTGGCTGGCCAACAGACAATCAAGGACTTTCCAGGGTACATTCTATGGTTTTTTCCTTTGTAGAAAAGCAAGTCACACCTGGGTGACCATTCTAACATGAGATCATACTTTGTAATCAATCACTTTATGCCCCTTGCCTGTATGCTGATCTGTGTTTTTTTTTTTCTGTATAAGGAGCCTGTAACCCTTGCTGGGGTGTGCAGCTTCCCCGATATTGCTGACACCCAAATGCGCATTTGTTCAATGTTTTAGAAAGTATTTTAAAAGAGAACGAAGTATGATACATGTCTCCTACTCTAAGCAACAGTTTAATTGATGGTTTCAGAACAATGATTTATGAGTGATTGTCTTTGCTCAGTTTTCAGAAAGAATTAATAATCAGTTTCTAGCTCATGAACTGTTACAGTTTGCACTAATGCATTTTTGTATTTCCAAAATTGTAAAAAGCAGTCCTATAAAAATATGCTATGTTAATTTTTACCAATGGTTCTATTGGGAGAGTCACTTATATAGGTTATTAATACAAAGAAATAGATAGAGCAGACAGCTCTGACTTCAGCTCAAATAATTAAATTGCAAGCTGTTATAATGGTCTTTTAAATCCTGGTAAATAATTCATTTAATTTATATACTGACAGTCACTATGTCTTCAAGGATCTTATGGTAATAGAGACAATTCCATACATAGGATCCAATATTAGATTAATTTGAGCAAATTCAAAATGTTATTCACCTAAGAGAATTACCATGTTTATGGGTCACATTGGGAACCTATTAAATAGGCCTTTCACTGATTACTGGCCAAATGGAATGAATTAACTGATTAACAAAATCAGTTGATTTGCCTCAAATAGAAAAAGCTTGACAGGCTTGTAACTTTCTTCATAATAGCAAAAGTCTAAGTAAGAAATTTGGCTTAACCAGAGAGACTGCTGGTCAAATCATCAAACAATGTAAAATAGGTCCACAATATGGCTATGGCTAATTTAAGGATGAATCCTCAAGGCCTGCTCCCCAACCATTTATGGCAAATGGATGTGACTCACATTACAGAGTTTGGCAAGTTAAAAATGTGCCACTCCACAAACAGGAGAAGCCATCAGGCATGTTATAAGTCACTGTTTAAGATGTTTTGCTTACATGGGAATGGCAAAAGTTATAAAAACAGATAATGGGTCTGGATATACTAACAAAGCTTTCCAGCAATTTTGTGCTTAATTCCTGAGACTGGTGCTACCGGGACAGCTCTTGTGGCCTAGTCCCACCCAGCGTGCGTGGACCTGCCTGGGGAGCCCGTAGCAGCTCGGGATGGCTGGGCCTTTGGGGACGCAGCATGCCGCTGACTTGGGGGAGTGAAACGCCTGCCTCCATGCTTCTGTAGCAGTGGCCAGATATGAGGCTAGCCCACAAGCCAGGCAGTGGTGGGGTATGCCTTAATCAGCCGAGGATAGCCTCTGGCATCCATCAATGGCTCAAAATTATACTCAAGCCTTATGGAAAGATCCCCTAACTTACAAATGGCACAGACCAGATCCAGTCCTCATTTGGGGAAAAGGACATGCATGGATTTTTGATACTCAGGCCAATAATGCTAGATGGTTGCCTAAATGCCTTTTAAAACTAAATAATCCACCCAGGGGAAGCCCCTGAGAAGCCTTTTAATTCTGCTTAATTCTAGATAAAAGATGCTGTCTTTTTGGCTACTTATGTTTCCCACCTTCAACTGCCATTGCCGCTGGAAGCCCTTATCAGATCTACAACTACACCTGGATGATCCTCAACCAAGCCAGTGATGCTGCCAATGTTTCCACAACTATTACGACCACCCCCTCCTATTCCCCCCGATAGTTGATTTATGTGCTTTAGCCTTAGGGGCCTCTCCAGACTGGGGAACCCCTGACCATTTTCCCCCCAGGACCTCCCTCCTCCGATGACCTTATTTTCTCCTTAATTAACCCTACTGTTCAGGCCCTTCATCAAGCCAACCACTCCCTTATAGAGGACTGTTGGGTCTGTTATTCTTCCACCCCTCCCCTTTATCAGGGAATTGCAGGCACTTACTAATTCCTACCTTGCCTGTTCTACTAGATTAACTACTTAAATTGTCACCTCTACCTTTTCAAAAACTAACCAGATTCATTAAGTCTCAGATTGACGCCATCCTCAAAAAACTGGTTTTGGTCCTCTACCATCTCCTAGAGGCATTAGATTCTGAGCTGCCTGACGACTATAAAAAACCCCACAGTCCTAAAGGACTGGAATTCTCAGGCCTTAAATCCATGGTAAATGCTTCTGCTTTAGCCTTACAGTCCCTTAATAATTCTCGCTATCAGGAATGCTGGATTTGCTTTTCCCCTCGGCCGCCCTTCTATGAGGACATGCTAACTTTCAAAAATCTTCTCTTCACTAATGAGACTTCCTCACTAAGATGGCATTCCGTGAATCATGAGGGCTTGACCTTAAGTCAGGTCTCAGGCAAAGGCCTCTGTATTAGAGGACCGGAACTCCATTTCCCAGAACCCTTACAGCCAATGTACAGCCAAACTATCATTATTAGCCAGTCATCTACATATGTAGCTGCACCTGATGGAACTTATTTTGCTTACTCTCAGGGACTCACCACCTTTTTTCCATCTTTCAGTTTCTAGAGAGTAAAGATTATTGCGTTTTGGTACGGCTTTTGCCCCGCCTAACAGCACAGGCCCCGGAGGAGCTGCTCCCTAGCTGGGAGGAGAGGCCTTGTCACAAGAGAGAGTCCATTTCAGCCATCACCTTAGCTGTCATGCTAGGCTTCGGGGCATCTGGAGCCGGAACAGAAATAGCTTCCCTAATAACTTCCAAACAGCAATATGCACATTTGACTCAATTGTCCCAAGCAGTAGATAAAGATATAAAAGATCTACAAACAGGACTCCAAAAATCTAAAGGACCCTGTCAAAAGTGGTACTACAAAACAGGAGAGGACTAGATTTAATTTTCCTCAAAGAAGGCGGACTCTGTGCAGCTCTCAAGGAAGAGTGCTGTTTTTACAAAGATATAACTGGGTTAGTACAAGATAATATAAAAAAAATAAAGAAAAATCTAGAGGAGATAAAGAAACAAAGAGAGCAACAAGAGTCCTGGTATAAAAATTGGTTTTCAACCTCCCCCTGGCTTTCTACTTTGCTACCATCTCTCCTGGGACCTCTTATAGGACTATTGCTGCTGATTTCTTTTGGCCCGTGAGCTCTCCAAAGAATGACTCGCTTTATAAAAAGTCAGATAGATTCACTTCTCCCTAAAGATTTTGTCTCCATACAGTATCACCGGATCCAGAACCCAGGTGACGAACAGCGTAACGAGCAGAGCGAACCAGGCAACCCCTTGGGCCATCAAGAGAGGCTTAATTTTTCTAAACTGTTAAAGGTCTAGTCACAGGCTTTAGAGCCATACTTGCCATCCCTAGGCATGCAACACTGGTAGCCCCGGGTACAAATGGCCGCCTCAACGACGGGCAACTTCCTTCCCTCCTTGACTAACCTAAGACATGGGACCCCTGGATGGCGGGTTTTTATCACCCAAAGACGGGTAAAGTCAGTGAGGTGGCAAGGTCGAACTAACCTAAGACAGAGACGGTCATGAACAAAGACCCCCTAAGAATGCTACCTGTGGCCTAGTCCTCACCTCCCTCCTTTGTAAAGTAAAAAATAAGGGGGAGATGTAAGGGGCTGTGGGCCCAAAACTATGCGGCTTAAAGCCCACCTTTGTAAGACTTTTAATGACCTGTAAGTTTGCAGCTTAAAGCCAGCTCTGTGAGCCTCCTGTAACCTGTAATTAGATACGGTTTGGCCAAGCGGAACTGCTAACTGCTTCTGTTCCGAGAAAGGGTCTGGAGCTTTTCTGTTCGCTGTTCCAAGAAAGACCACTAGATGTTCCGGCTGACAAGAAGAATGTTCCAGTCCCAGCAAATACCTGATGTTCCTTCTATTATTCCCCCCAATTCTATTGTTGCAGGGCTATTTAAGCCCACTCTAAGCCTCAGTAAATCGAGACCTTGACATTGCACAGACGGACTCTTGTCCTTTCTTGCGCCGCATGGTCTCCCTCCTATCTCGCCCTCATGACCCCTTTAGGTGACAACCCCCTCGAGACCCGCGAATAACCTGGCCTGCTGGACGGGTCAAATTCTTCTGGTACTAGCCACTTTTTTGTTGGAACGCTTTTCATATCATTACAATCTCCTCATTTATTATGGTTTTGTTTAGGTTGCTGACTTCTTCATAGTTTAATTTCAGTGGTTTGGCTGAATCTAGAAATTCCTCCTTTTCTTTTAGGTTTTCCAGCATAATGGCGTACAAATTTTAAAAATATTCCTGTATAATATTCTGTATTTCTTTGTTGTGTGTTGTAATTTTTCCCTGTTCATTTCTGGTTCTGGTAATTTCTGTCATCTTTTTATAAGTTAGTTCATGAGTCTGTTAATCTTGTTTATTTTATCAACCAACTCTTAGGTTCTCTGATTTTTTTTTTGTATTGCTTGCTTTGTGTTTCTTTGATTTCTGCTCTGATTTTTTCATTTGTTGCCATGAACTAGGTTTGGACTTGGTGTGTTCTTTTTTTAACTCTTTAATTACTACTCATATTTACATATCCATCCCCCTCATTCGGTTGTCCTCCCATCCTCCCATGTTCCCCCAACCCATCCCTCAACTCCTCCTCAGGGATAGTGAGGCCATCCACTGGGGACCTTCAAAGTCCATCATACCATTTGGGGCAGGGCCTGGGCCCTCCTTGCTGTATCTGGGCTGCAACAGTATCCTTTCATAGGGAATGGGCTCCCAATGTCCATTTGTGCACTACGGATAAAGACTGGCCTCACTGTTAGAGGTCCTGTAGACTGTCTTGGCCTCCAAGCTGGCACCCATATTCAGAGGGCTTGGTTTGGTCCAATGCTATTTCCCCAACTTTATGACTAGAGTCTCCATTCTATCAGTAGGTCAGGTCCAATGTATCTGTGGGTTTCTGCAGCACTTTATTGGCTCTTTACTCATCCCTCCTCCCTCTCTACAACTGGATTCCAGGAGTATGGCTCAGCATTTAGCTGTGGGTGCCTGTTTTTGCTTCGAACAGCTACTGGATGAAGGCTCTAGGAATGGTAACCAAGGTAGGCATCAATCTCATTATAGGGGAAGGGCATCAATGGCATCCTCTCCACCACTGGCTTCTTATGTGGGGTCATCCCTGTGAATCCCCTAACATTTCCCCTGTGCCAGAACTCTCTACAAACCTGTACTGTCTCCCTCTATCAAGGCATTTCTTTTCTTGCCCTCCTCTATTCCTCCCCTGTCTCAGTCCTCTTGTTCTCCTCCCGCTCCCCTTCTTTCCTTCCCACCTCCTTCCTCCCCCCCCCCAGGGCTCCCACTTTGGTCAGAGGTTCTTGTCCCCATCCCCTTCTTTGAGGGACTATGCAATCTTCTCTTGGGGTCCTCCTTGTTTCCTAGCTCCTCTGGTAATGCGGACTTTAGACTGGTAACCCTTTGTTCCATGTCTAAAAATCAAAAATTAGTGAGTACATACCATGTTTCACATTTTGGAATTGGGTTACCTCACTCAGGATGGTTTCTTCAAGTTCTATCCATTTGCCTGTGAATTCCAAGATTCCATTGCTTTGTTTTGTTTTTTACCGCTGAGTAGTACTCCATCGTGTAAATGTACCATATTTTCTCTATCCATTCTTCAGTTGAGGGGCATCTAGGTTGCTTCCAGGTTCTGGCTATTACAAATAATGCTGCAATGAACAAAGCTGAATATATGTCCTTCTTGTATGAGTATACATTCTTGGGTATATGCCCAAGAGAGGTATATGCTGGATCTTGAGGTAGACTGATTCCCATTTTCCTGAGAAAATGCTATACTGATTTCCAAAGTGTTTGTACAAGTTTGCACTCCCATCAGCAATGGAAGAGAGTTCCTCTTTCTCCACATCATCTCCAGCATAGATTGTCATTGGTGTTATTGATTTTAGCCATTCTGACAGGAGTAAGATGATCTCCCAGAGTGGTTTTGAGCTGCATTTCCCTGATGTGTAAGGATGTTGGGCACTTTCTCAAGTGCCTTTCAGCCATTTTGGATTCCTCTGTTGAGAATTCTCTGTTTTAGTTCTGCATTGTAGGGGAACCTGTAGCCCCTCCTGCTTAGGGGCTGGCTACAGGTCTGCCTGACCACACCTGCGATCAGGGTGATGTAGAGTAAGAGTTTCAGGTGGCTGTTTTTCACTTTCAGTTTCCCTTTCGGCTTGCTGTACAGACTGCTGCTGTGCCAGCTAGCTAGGTCACTCTGTAAGTAAGGCTTTTCCCTATTAAATACCCTAATATCTCTACCTGACTCTGTATTGGTAATTTCCCACTATATCTGGTTGTCAGGAGCGGGATATTGGAAACCTACACCCCATTTGGGACAACCTGTGGGTTCCATCGGGCCCGCGGCCTAGGCCCGGAAAGCTCCCTCTCTCCACAGGTGCTCCCGGCTAGCAGCCAACAAGCTGCGCCATACAAGTGAATTCCTGCTGCAGCTGAGCTGCTCAGAACCTTCTGCCCAGCTTGGAGACCCACACAGACCTCCTACGGTTTTACCACCATGCACTCGGGACCAGCTCGGACTGTGGCCCACCTGCACCCGGAGGCCTCCAGCCTTTGAACCGAGTAGGCCTTTGGAGTAGGTCTTGGCTTTCAGCAGGGTCCATGCAGTGTCCTTAAAGCCACCTCATTCAGTGGTTGCAGCCACAAGGCCGTATACTCACTAAAATAAGTGCAGCCACTTTTGTGACCTCTCTCCACAGCTGCCACCAAACACTGCCAAACACCGTGGACTAACTGAACGCCTGTGTCACCTGCTGGTCAAAGATAGTTACTGCATCTGGAGTAGAAATCAGGTAAAATTATGGCAGAATATTTATCATTTGATAAAATTGGTAATATTTTTGCTTATTACGTGAATTCAATGTTTGAGGAGGATGCTAATCTGCCAATTACCGACCTATATACTATAATGGCAGTTAGCTTGCTGGTATAAATAATATTACTAGCCAGAGGACTCAGGAGCAGGGATAAGGATAACCTAACCACCTGCTTACAGGAAATCACAGCTTTACGCAATGAGGTTTTGGAGAACAGATTAGGTCAGACCACAATTTTGTAGCAAGTAGAACAGAAATTGGATGATAAGCTTGGCTCTGTGTCCAATACACTAAAGACAGAGCTGTCTGTTACCCAAGATGAGATGCAGCGTATTTATGATAAGATAAACACAGAGAGATCCTCCATGTCTGAGGCCTTAGAGGCTAGGCTGTCAGAAGACCATGATGAGCTAAAGAATATCTGTAGCCAGCTAGACACTCAGATAGGAAATGTTACCCAGAAACTAGATGCAAAGGTTCAAAATACCCAGGATAGGGTTGAAGAATTGGACAAGGCCATTCAATCAATTATTGAAGCATCCAAGGTAGCCGATCACAAATTTGAGTCTTGATTTGAATGTTTGGAAGATAATTTACAGTACAGGGCTGACAGATTATATAGGTCCATACAGTCGATTGCTGAGGAGTCAAAATCAGCAAATCATGACCTCGAATCTAGACTCCAATACCTAGAAGGCAGTTTCCATGCCATCCAGATGCTGCCTAAGGATGATCGTATTAAAGACCTAAAAAAAACGTGTAGAGGAGCAGTTAGAGCAATTTACAGATTCACTAACATGCTTGGAATCTTTTATGATTAAGGAGATTGCAACTTTTCATAAGGATATCATTACTAGGCTTAAAGATCATTGGGATGCCTCATAAGCAGAATCACTCCAATCCCAGGCAACTACTCCATGCAGTTATCATGACTATTCTTCTAAGGTTGTTACTCATCCACCATTAGTGTACCCAGCTACCATGGTAGAAAAGCCAGCTTCTAAGAAACACCCTCATGGACGGATGGCTTATGAATGGCAACCTATACAGCTGAAGGATCTTAAGAATATTAAAGAATCAGTTATCTCATATGGTCTCCATAGCCCATACGTAAAACAGCTATTACATTCATGGGCAACCTTCAATAGGGTGACACCCACAGATTGGGAATGATTGGTAGCAGCCATACTTGAGAATTCATGCCAAATCAAGTGGAAGGCATTGGTCATGGAAGAGGCAAAGCTCCTTGAGCATCAGGGCATAAAAGAAGGTTTTGAAGCCCCTCTAGATAAGATTCTTGGTGAGGGTATTTATGTTAACCCATAGGAGCCTCAGGCTGAATATGATGACAATATACTGTCCCTATGCAGGAAAGCAGCATTAAATGCCTGGGAACATGAGCTCATGAGCTCCTGGCTCATGAGCCAGGAGAACACCTAGAAGCTTATACCAGAATAGAACAGGGACCTACAGAACAGTTCCAGGACTTCTTACAAAGGTTAACTAGGGCAGTAGAATTACAGGTAACAGATCCAGAAACAAGACAATCAATTATATATACAATAGCTTATGAAAATGCAAACCCAATATGCAAAAGAATATTTTGCCTTTAAAGATCAGAGCAGCTCCACTAGAAGAATGGGTTTTGCATGCAGCCAACATTGACTATCATGTGGAAGACACTGGAGCTTGGGTAGGAGAAGGCATTTCAAAAGGTTTAAAAAGGCAACAGGAAATTAAAAGTTCTAGAGGTGAGGATGCAAGGGCTTGGGAAGGAGAAGCACCTTAGGGAGGTCACCTTAGGTATCAAGAGGCTAGAAGTTATTACTACTATGAACCAGAACCTTGGGTAGGAAGAACCTCCCCCTGGAGACCGCAAAGGCGCCAGGAACCTAGATGTTTCAACTGTGGTAAAATGGGACATACTAAGAGAAATTATAGACAAATGAATTCTTACAATGCCTCATATGGAAGGCCACTGCCTTCTGGATTGTGTAAAAGATGTGGTAAGGGCAGACACTGGACCAATGAATGTAGATCGACCAGGGACATGCAAGGAAACCCGTTAAGGCCGAGAAACCCCTAGGGGGGGCCTCAAAAAGGACCCCACTTCGAGAAAGGTCGGGTCATTACAAGTAGCAGTGAGAGACAATCTCTCACAGGATGACTAGATAGATCTTTGCCTATTGTGAAAAAATGATAACTGCTCTGGATGGTAGTTTGAATAGTGATGAAGAATCAAATGTGAATGGACAAAATGAGAAAAGCATATTTTGGCAAGCTTCTATTAATGATAAAAGGCCTCAGTTGAAAGTAAAAATTAATAATAAAGTTATTTCTGGCTTAGTAGACACTGGGGCAGATGTAACTATTATTACCCAAAAGTCTTGGCCTCAGAAATGGCCTCTTAGAGAGGCAAATGTACAATTTTTAGGAATTGAAACTCTATCTAGAGTTCGACACAGTGTTAACTCGGTGGTCTGCATTGGACCGGAAGGACAGAAAGGGATACTGAAACTATACATGGCAGATATAGCTATAAATCTCTGGGGTCGTGATCTCTTACAGCAATGGAATACTCAGATTAATATTCCTCCAATGTTGGATACAAATTATGCAAATCTTTAGATAGTAGAAAAGATCTGGTAAGACGCTGTGGAAAACCATCCATGCTATACAGAAACTAGGTACAAATGATGGACCTTCAGAGGAGCCAAAGGCCCTGACATTGAAGTGCCTTACAGATAAACCAGTAGGACAATGAGTAGGACAATGGCCTATGACCTCTGAGAAGCTAGAGGCTTTAGAAAAGTTAGTACAGGAACAGCTGGATGCTGGACATATAGAGGAATCTACCAGTCCTTGGAATTCTCCTGTATTTGTTATCAAAAAGAAGTCAAGTAAGTGGAGAATGCTGACAGACCTGAGAGCCATAAATAAGGTAATTCAACCAATGGGCTCTCTGCAGCCTGGAATGTCATTACCTTCCTTAATACCTAAAGGATGGCCTATCATAGTCATTGATCTAAAAGACTGTTTTTTCACAATACCATTACAGGAAAATGATAGAGAAAAATTTGCATTTACTATACCAACTCTTAATAATTCACAGCCAGTTAGGAGATATCAGTGGAGAGTTTTGCCACAAGGAATGCTAAATAGTCCTACTTTGTGCCAGCACTTTGTACATCAACCTTTGGAAATAATTCGTAAGAAATTTTCACAATCTCTTGTTTATCATTACATGGATGACATTCTTTTATCAGATTCCAATAAAGAAACTTTGGAACATATGTTTGAAATGGTGAAGGAAGTTCTGCCTCGTTGGGGTTTACAGATTGCCCCAGAAAAGATACAAAGAGGAGATTCTATTAACTATTTAGGTTAAAAGATAGACTTACAAAGAATCAGACCTCAAAAGGTACAAATTAGGAGAGATCGTTACCAAACTCTTAATTCTCTTCAGAAATTACTAGGGGAAATTTCTCAACTACAGACGATTAATGGTGTAGAAGGACATGACTTAAAGCATTTAAAAATGGCCCTTAAAGGTGATAAGGACCTAAACAGTCCGAGAATATTATCTGCTGAGGCAGAAAAAGAGTTACAATTGGTAGAAAACAGAATATTGGATGCGCATGTAGATTGGAGAAACCTTGATTTAGACTGTATTCTGGTTATCTTGCCATCCAGAGAATACCCTTCTGGGATTCTGATGCAAAGGGAAGACACCATATTGGAGTGGTTATTTCTGCCGCTTAAACAGAATAAAAAGTTAAAGACATATATAGAAAAAATTTCTGATTTGATTTTAAAGGGAAAATTAAGACTTCATCAACTGACTGGAAAAGATCCAGCAGAAATTATAGTACCTTTAACTAATGTAGAAATTTCCTCCTTGTGAAAGGATAATGAATATTGGCAAATAGCTCTTTCTTTCTGGGAACAATTAGCAACAACTATCCCAAAACTGACAGAATTAAATTCATAAAAAAGACATTCTGGACTCTTCCACGTATTGTAAGACAAACTCCAATTTCTGGAGCTCTTACCTTCTTTACTGATGCCAACAAATCAGGTAAGGCAGGTTATAAAGCATGTGAGGTAAGTAAAGCAGTTCAAAATCCACATACATCTGTACAGAAGGCAGAATTATATGCAATTCTCATGGTGCTTATGGATTTTACAGAACCTTGTAATATAGTTACTGATTCTCAATATGCAGAGAGAGTCGTCTTACACATTGAGACTGCAAAGTTCGTTCCTGATAATACAGAATTAACCTCATTATTTTTACAATTACAGGAAACTATCAGAAACAGAAGTAATCCTATATACATTACACATATCAGATCCCATCGGGTCTTCCAGGCCCACTAGCACAAGGCAATGATGAGATTGATCGTTTATTAATTGGAAGTGTGCTAGAAGCCTCAGAATTTCATAAGAAACATCATGTAAATAGCAAAGGTTTGAAAAAAGACTTCATCACTTGGCAACAAGCCAAGGAGATAGTGAGAAATTGTCCTACTTGTTCCTTTTATAATCAAACTCCATTGCTAGCAGGTTGTAATCCTAAGGGCATTCAGAGAAACGAGGTTTAGCAGATGGATGTCTTTCACTTTGCAGAATTTGGAAATTTGAAATATGTGCATCATACTATAGACACATTCTCAGGGTTCCAATGGGCTACTGTTCTTTGCTCTGAAAAAGCTGATTCTGTTATTACACACCTGCTAGAGGTGATGGCAATTATGGGTATTACCTGCACAAATAAAAACTGACAATGCTCCAGCATATGTCTCCACAAAATTGAAACAGTTTTTCAAATATTATAACATAAAGCATGTTGCCAAGTACACCACACAATCCTACAGGACAAGCAGTGGTTGAGAGATAATAGAACGCTTAAGGAGATGCTCCACAAACAAGCTTGGAAGACTAAACCCCCCAGACATAGGTTGCATAATGCTTTATTAACACTAAACTTTCTTAATGCCAATGACAAAGGACAAACAGCTGCGGAAAGGCACTGGACTACAGAAAAAACTGCTGAACTCAATCAGGCTGTATACTTCAAAGATGTACTAATCTCTGTATGGAAACCAGGTCATGTGTTACATTGGGGTAGGGGTTTTGCATTGGTTTTGCATTGCAGGAGAAGAAAAACTTTGGATACCATCAAAGTTGATCAAGATTTGAGTTGAAAAGGAAAAACCTCTGGATGAGGACAAATGACAGGTATTTTACTGAAGTATATCTCATAAACTAAATAGAAACTTCCCAAAGGAAAGGGAAGTGTTTTGCTTTTATCTTCACAGGAAAACTCATCTCCAGAAGGCAAAGAACACTGCATGGTCAGATGCTTAAGAAGTAAAGATAGCTATAACCATCAAACAAAAGTAACGTGCCATACGTTAAACTTTACAGCTATCTCTCAGAGAACTCTATTTCTCTTTTCTAGTTCCTATTCAATTAAACCAATGCTGGATTTAGAGGTGGATTTGGCTTTCCTCCTCTAAAATCCAAGCACATTATTTAACTTCAAGAAGCCAATTGATGTGATACAGAATAAAAGAATTTGGGGACTGTCTTTGTCTTTTCTTGGATCTTTCTTTCAAGGTGTACACCCTCTCATAATTGTTATGCTCCCATGGTTGCATTCCCCAGCATGTGTACATACACAAGCAAACATTTCTCTGCTAACTGTTTATGTTTGAGTCCCACACAGCCAATGAAGACCTGCCTGACAGCAATCCCTGGACACCCTGGAAAGAAAATGGGCCACACCTCCTCGACTGCACTGGATCCAACTTGCTCCATTTCAACTGACACTCCGGCCAGAGGTTCGGGTACTGACTTCAATCAAGTTGAGGATTTCAAGCGAGATCTTCAATCAAGTGAATCCCATCTAACATGGGCTGGATACAATCCATTCACGACTTTCACTATACTAACATTTTCTTCCTACAGGACCCCACAGTCGTACCATTTCAGCAGGAAGTAACTTGGAAGATGCTATTCCCCCTTTCCCCCATTGTTGTCACTTAGGATAGTGTATATACCTAGTTAGGGATAGCTTCCTCTTGTTTATGGTTGGGATTGGAAGGAGGTGTTCAGGCTTGGACATGTCTTTCAGGTGACTTTAGTATTTAGTTAAAATAGATAGTTAGGATGTGACATAAGCAGATTGTTGTATCTTCTTATATTTCACATTTATGATTGTTAATTTTGGATACTTTACATTGTTAAGTTTTAATCCTATTTTAGACTAAAAGGTGAATTGTAGGGGAACCTGTAGCCATGCCTGCTTAGGGGCTGGCTACAGGTCTGCCTGACCACGCCTGGTCAGGATGACATAGAGTAAGAGTTTCAGGTGGCTGGTTTTCACTTTCAGTTTCTCTTTCCGCTTGCTGTACAGACTGCTGCCACGCCGGCTGGCTAGGTTGATCTGTAAGTAATAGGCACTGTATTTAATAGGTTTTTCCCTATTAAATACCCTTATATTCCTACTTGGCTCCGTATTGGTTATTTCCCACTATACTGCACTCCACCTTTTAATTGCATTGTTTGTTGTTTTGGTGGCTAGCTTCTAGAGTTCATTGTATATTTTGGTGATCAGCCCTGTGTCAGATATGGGGTTGGTGAATATCTTTTCCCATTATGTGGGCTGCCGTTTTGTCTTGGTGACTGTGTCCTTTGCCTTACAGAAGCTTCTCATTTTCAGGAGGTCCCATTTATTGATTGTGGATCTCAATGTTTGTGCTACTGCTGTTATGCTAAGAAAGTGGTCTCCTGTACCAATATGATCAAGGGTACCACCTACCTTCCCTCCTAGGAGGTTCAGTGTGGCTGAACTTATGTTGAGGTCTTTAATCCTTTTGGACTTAAGTTTTGGGCATGGTGATAGATATGGGTCTAACTGTAATCTTCTACATGTCCGAATCCAGTTACGCCAACACCATTTGTTGAAGATGCTTTCTTTTTTCCATTGTAAAACTTTAGCTTCTTTGTCAAAAATCAGGTGTTCTTAGGTGTGTGGGTTAATATCAGGGTTTTCAATTCAATCCCATTGGTCTACCTGTCTATTTTTGTGCCAATACCAAGCTGTTTTCAGGACTATGTCTCTATAATAGAGCTTAAAGTCAGGGATGGTGATGCCTCCAGAAGTTACTTTATTGTATAGGGTTGTTTTTAGCTATCCTGTTGTGTTTTTTTTGCCATATGAAGTTGAGTATTGTTCTTTCAAGGTCTGTGAAGAATTGTGTTGAGATTTTGATGGGAATTGCATTAAATCTGTAGATTGCTTTTTGGTAAGATTGCCAGTTTTACTATGTTGATCCTACCTATCCAGGAGCATGGGAGATCTTTCCATTTTCTGGTATCTTCTTTAAAGACTCAAAGTTCTTACTATACAGGCCTTTCACGTTTTTTGGTTAGCGTTACTCCAAGCTATTTTATGTTGTCAGTTGCTATTGTAAAGGGTGATGTTTCTCTGACTTCTTTTTCAGTGCATTTATCATCTGTATATGTTAGGGCTACTGATTTTTTTTAGTTAGTTTTGTAGCCTGACATTTTGCTGAAGGTGTTTATCAGCTGTAGGAGTTCCCTGGTAGAGTTCCTCTGGTCACTTATGTAAACTATCATATCATCTGCAGAGAGTGAAATTTTGACTTCTTCCTTTCTAATTTGTATACCCTTGATCTCTTTTTGCTGTCATAATGCTCTAGGTAGAACTTCAAGCACAATATTGAAGTAAGATGTGGAGAGAGTGGGCAGCCTTGTCTGGTTCCTGATTTTAGAGAAATTGCTTTGAGTTTCTCACCATTTATTTTGATATTGGCTGTTGGTTTGCTGTATATTGCTTTTATAATGTTTAGGTATGTTCCTGTTATTCCTGATTCTCTCCAAGACCTTTGGCATGAAGGGATGTTGGATTTTTGTCAAAGGCTTTTTCAGTATGTAGTGAGATGATCATGTGGTTTTTTTTTTCAGTTTGTTTATATGGTGGATTACATTGATAGATTTTCATATGTTGAACCATCCCTGTATTCCTGGGCTGAAGCCAACTTGATCATGGTGGATGATTTCTCTGATGTGTTTTTTGATTCAATTTGTCAGTATTTTATTGAATATTTTTTGCATCGATGTCCATGGGGGATATTGGTCTGTAATTCTCTTTTTTAGTTGTGTCTCTGTGTGGCTTGGGTACCAAGGTAATTGTAGCCTAATAAAAAAAGATCTTGGCAATGTCCCTTCTGCTGCTATTGTGTGGAACAATTTGAGGAGTACTGGAATTAGCTCTTTGAATTTCTGGTAGAATTCTGCACTGAAACCATCTGGCCCTGGGCTCTTTTTGGTTGGTAGACTTTTGATGACTGCTTCTATTTCATTAGGGGTTATAGGTCTGTTTAAATTGCTTATCTGTTCTTGATTTAATTTTGGTAAGTGATATATATCCAGAAAATTGTCCATTTCGGAGTACAGGTTTTCAAAGTATGACCTGATGATTCTCTGGGTTCCTCAGTGTCCTTTGTTATGTCCCCTTTTCATTTCTGATTTTGTTTATTAGCATGATCTCTCTCTCTCTCTCTCTCTCTCTCTCTCTCTCTCTCTCTCTCTCTCTCTGCCTTTTGGTTAGTTTGGATAAAGGTTTGTCTATCTTGTTGACTTTCTCAAAGAACCAACTCTTTTTTTCATTGAGTCTTTGTAATATTTTCCTAATTTCTGCTTTATTGATGTCAGCCCTCAGTTTGATTATTTCCTGGAGTCTACTACTCTGGGGCAAGTTTGCTTCCATTTGATCTAGAGCTTTCAGATGTGCTGTTAATTCTCTAGAGTGACTATTCTCCAGTTTCTTAGTTCTATGAACTTTCCTCTTAGTACTGCTTTCAAAGTGTACCATAAGTTTGGGTATGTTGTGTCTTCATTCTTTTTAAATTCTTTTTTGTTGTTGTTGTTTAAACTTTTTCCAACTTTTTTTATTTGAATTAGAAACAGGATTGTTTTACATGACAATCCCAGTTCCCTTCTCCCATCCGTCCTCCGCTACCCCCCCCAACTAAAACCTTATCTGTCACATATCTTTTCTGCTCCCCCTGGATGGTGAGGCCTTCCATAGGGTGTCATCAGTATCTATTGGATCCTTTGGGATAGGGCCTAGGCCACCCCCGTGTGGCTTGGCTCAGGGAGTATTCCTCTATATGTAATGGACTCCCAAAGTCCACACCTATGCTAGGGATAAATACTGGGCTTCCACAGGAGGTCCCATAGATTTCTGAGGTTTCCTCTCAGAAACCCATGTTCCTGGGGTCTGGATCAGTCCCATGCTGGTATTCCAGCTATCAGACGGGGGAGCAAGAGTTCCTGGATGTCCAGGTCAGCTGTTTCTGTGGGTTTCACCAGCCTGGTCTGGACCTCTGTGCTCTTCACTGGTCCTTCTCTGCATAGAAGCAGACACCCATAACTAATCACCGAACTGAACTGGAATCTCATTAAATTCTAGGAAGTCTTTAATTTCTTTCTTTATTTCTTCCTTGACCCAGGAATGGTGCCACTGTGCATTATTCACTTTCCATGAGTTTGTATGTTTTGTGCAATTCATGTTGTTGTTTAATTCTAACTCCAAAGCATGGTGGTCCTATAAGAAACAGGGGGTTATTCCAATTTTTTTTTGTATCTGTGTAGGTTGCCAAGTATGTGGTCAATTTTAGAGAAAGTTCCATGTGGCACTGAGAAGAAGGTATATTCTTTTGTGTTTGGATGGAATGTTCTATAGATGTCTGTTAAACCCAATTGGGTCATAACTTCTGTTAGTTCTTTTGTTTCTTTGTTAAGTTTCTGTCTGGTGGTCCTGTCTAGTGGTGAGAGCGGGGTGTTGAAGTCTCCTATTATAAGTGTGTGAGGTTTTATGTGTGATTTGAGCTTTAGTAATGTTTCTTTTATAAATGTGGGTGCCTTCGTATTTGGGGCATAGCTGTTCAGGGTTGAGACTTTATCTTGATGGACTTTTCCTGTGTTGAGTATGAAGTGCCCTTCTTCATCTCTTTTGATTGATTTTAGTTTGAAGTCGAATTTGTTAGATATTAGGATTGTTTCTTGGGTCCATTTGATTGGAATATTTTTCCCAACCCTTTATTCTGAGGTAATGTCTGATTTTGAAGTTGAGATGTGTTTCTTGTATGCAGGGGAAGGATGGATTCTGTCTTCATATCCGACACAGGCTAACAGAATGGATATGAAGACAGAATCCATCTTTTTTTATCAAATTTTTCAGTTGTGTCATTAGACATTTATTTATGATCTTATTCATTTTTAAATGCAGGCACCCAGAACTATAAATTTTTCTCTTAAGACTGATTTGATGTGTACAGTTTTTCGTTTGTCTGTTCAGTTCTTTATATATTTTCGATTCTAACTCAATACCAGATAAGTAATTGGTAAAAATATTTTTCTATTCTGTAGGATGTTGCTTTTCCCAAATGACAGTGTCCTTTGCCTTATAGAAGATTTTCAGTTTCATGAGGTTCCATTTAATAATTTTTGGTCTTAGGCCTAACAGTATTCTGTTCAGTAAACAATTCCACATGCAAATGAGTTTATGTCTATTCCTTACTTTCTCTTCTATTAGATTCAGAATATCTTCTCTTATGTTGAGATACTTCATCCATTTGGACTTGAGTTTTGTAGGGGTGATAAACATAGATCTATTTGCATTCTTTTACATATATCCATAAAATTTGACCAGCACCATTTGTAGAAAATGATGTCTTTTCTCCAATGAGCATTTGTGGATTCTTTGTCAGAAACTAAGTTTCTTCAATTTGATTCTATTGATCAACATGTCTGTTTTTATGCCAATACTATGCTGGTTTTATTTCTACATCTCTATATTACATCTTGAAATCTGGGATGTTGATATCTTCAGCAGCTCTTTTATAAATAAAGATTTTTTTTAACTATCCTGTTTCTTCTTCTTGTTGTTATAGTTAGGTTCCTTATGAAGTTTTAGATTGTTTATTTTCCAATTTCTATAAAGTACTTTGTTGGAATTTTTGATGGGACTATCATTAGATTTGCAGATTGTTTTTGGTAGGATGTTACATAGCAATTTTTTTTTACATTTTATATTTGACAAATGTTATTAGCCAGCATTTTCTAAAGGAAGAGAACTGATAAAATTAATATATATTTCAAGATGGCTTATTAGATTGGCTTGCATGAGAGGGGTTGGGTAGTTCTATAAGGACCATCTGCACCTTGGAGAATCTAGGAACCCAATAGCTTCTCAGTCCACAAGGCTAGATGCTTTAGCAGCACCAATCTGGCAAGGAAGGCCTGATGGACTCCCAGAGAGCCTCACATCTTCACTGTACATTTGAAGGCTGAAGAAGATGGATTCCAATACCAGCAAATGATGGTAACAGCAGTAACCAAGCAGATGCACCTACCATAGCCAGGCTTAAACAATGCACATTTACTTAGAACTTCCTACATTCTTTATATATTTACTTGAGGCTTCTCCAGTTCCCCACAGTGGGCAAAACGCCAAAAGATCATTCCTTTAGTCTCCCTATATCTGGGCCTCCACAGACCACACTCTAAGAAACTCTTCTCTCTCTTAATCCTTTCAGGAAATATCCTTATAACCCCTCCCAGAGTTGTGTATCTTAGTTGTCTCCAGATGCAATCAAGTTGACAACCAAATTAACCATCACAATATGATTTTTACATATGTATTTTATGTTTTGAGGTTGTAATTTAATTGCATAATTTGCCCCCTTCCATTCCCTCCTTCCAAACCTTCTCACAAATCAAAGTTGGAAGAGAACCTACAGTCTCCACTTGATTAAGCCATCACATTAATCTTTAAAAGGCAATCTTCATTTAATTTTCAAGTATAAGGTACTTGGTGTGTGTGTGTGTGTGAGTGTGTGTGTGTGTGTGTGTGTGTGTGTGTGCATGTGTGTGTTATATTCCTGTTTAGATATTTATGATTATTAATCAATTTTAATGACTGAACATCACTATGTTCTAGAAATATACTGCAATATATTCAATGCCATACCAGTGAGTATTTGGGGCATTTGGAAACATTCCCTGTTAATTTAATATAGTAAGTTTCCTGGCACATATCTTTAGTACACATGTTAAATGTTTCCCTAGAACAATGTTCCTCAGTCTAGTCTACAAATTCAAATAACCCAGGAAAATTCAGGGAACACATAACTATTTCTCCCTGGATATAGATGGAGTAATTCATGGCAGGCAAATGTTCCTATAAAGAATGACTGTGTAAAGCCGGGTCACTTACTAAAATAAAGTATGAAAAGCATCTGAAAACTGCACAGGTCCTAATGACTTAAGGAATAAGTTCCCTATAAATAGAGCCTTCTCAAGCATTGTCAAATGTATGACTTAAGTTGGTTCTTTGGGGATATTATCAGTTCCATGAGAACAGCTGCTGGAAGAATCATCAGGTGTTTTTTATTTTTTATTTTTTTGTTTTTTGGTGATCAGAGAAAATAAAAGGAATGACTAATTTAAAGATATGGGAGAACTTATACCCCCATACAAAACCACTCTAAAGACAAGTGATGGTCTCCACAATTGCAAAGAAGCTGAGGTTAAAAATCCATAATTAGAAATAACCCAGAAAATCAGGGTGGAATTCTCCACACCACTGGGATATTATGAGTCAAAGAAAAACCTGAGGAAGGGGCAAAGAACTCAAGTGGGTGATTTGGATTCACTGGAAAGAGAGATTTATAATACCTTTCATTGAAATAATTTTACCAAACAAAAGGTAGTAGAATCCAGATTTCACCCCAGAGAGATTGGGGACTATGGAACCTGGCTATATGTATCCTTTAATCTGCCAATTCCTATTTCCTGGTATCATATATATATATATATATATATATATATATATATTATATATATATATTGTTTCATATAATACATCTCAACCATGTTTCCGATCTCCAACTCCTCCTGGATCTTTCCAACCTCCCTACCCACCCAAATTTACATTCTCTTTGTCACTCATCTCTATCTGTCTGTCTATATGTCTATCTATCTCTGTGCCTTTCAACAACAAACAATAAAGAAAATCAACACAAACAAAAATAAGTAAGACAAAATATACCAAAATGACTGTGTCATTTGCCTTACAAAAGCGTCTCAATTTCAGGAGGTCCTATTTGTTAATTGTAGATCTTAGTGTCTGTGCTATTGGTGTTATCAGGAAGAAGTCTCCTGTACCAATTTGTTCAAGGGTACCTCCCACTTTCTCTTCTAAGTGATTCAGTGTGGCTGGATTTATGTTGAGGTCTTCGATCCATTTGGACTTAAGTTTTGGGCATGGTGATAGATATGGATCTATCTGCAATCTTCTACACAACACCATCCAGTAATGCCAGCACCATTTGTTGAAGATGCTTTTTTTATCCATTGTATAATTTTAGCTTCTTTGTAAAAAAAAAAAAAATCAAGTGTTCACAGGTATGTCGGGTAATATCAGGGTTTTCAACTCGATTCCATTGGTCTACCTGTCTATTTTTGTGCCAATACCAGGGTGTTTTCAGGACTATAGCTCTATAATAGAGCTTGAAGTCAGGGATGGTGATGCCTCCGGAAGTCCCTTTATTGTACAGGGTTGTGTTAGGTATCTAAATGGGGAAAGTTATTCACCAACCCCACATCTGACAGAGGGCCTATTTCCAAAATATACAAAAAACTCAAGAAGCTAGTCACCAAAACACCAAATAATCCAATTAAAAAGTGGAGTACAGAACTAAATAGAAAATTCTCAATGGAGGAATCTAAAATGGCTGGAAGACACATAAGAAAGTGTTCAACATCCTTAGCCATCAGGGAAATGCAAATCAAAACAACTCTGAGATATAATCTTACTCCTGTCAGAATGGCTAAAATCAAAAACCACCAAGGATAGTTTATGCTGGAGAGGATGTGGAGAAAGGGGACCACTCCTCCACTGCTGGTGGGAGTGCCAACTCGCACAGTCACTTTGGAAATCAGTATGGCAATTCCTCAGGAAACTGGGAATCAGTCTACCACAAGATCCAGCAATTCCACTCTTAGGCATATACTCAAAAAAGCACATTCATACAACAAGGACATCTGTTCAACCATGTTCATAGCAGCTTTATTTGTAATAGTCAGAACCTGGAAGCAACCTAGATGCCCCTCAACTGAAGAATGGATGGAGAAAATGTGGTACACTTATACAATGGAATGCTACTCAGCAGAAAAAAAAAAACAATGGAATCTTGAAATTTTCAGGCAAATGGATGGAACTAGAAGAAACCATTCTGAGTGAGGTAACCCAGTCCAAAAAGACAAAATGGTATGTATTCACTCATATATGGATTTTAGACCTAGAGCAAAGAAGTAGCAGCCTACAATCCACACCACCACAGAAGCTAGGAAACAAGGAGGACTCTAAGAGAGACATACATGTTCCCACGAAGAAGGGAAAAGTGACAGGATTGCCTGAGCAAATTGGGAGCATGGGGGAGGAGAGAGGGAACTAGGAGAATGAGAAGGAGAGAAGAGGAGGGGAGAGGAGGACATGAGGGAGCAGGAAGATCTAGTCAGGGGAAGAATAGAGGAGAGCAAGATAAGAAATACCATAGTAGAGGGAACTATTATAGGTTTAAAGAGAATTCTGGCACTAGGGAAATGTCCAGAGATCTACAAGGTTGACCCTAACTAACAATCTAAGCAATAGTCGAGAGGTTACCTTAAATGCTCTTCCCTGATAATGAGATTGATGTCTACCTTATATCCTAGAGCCTTCATCCAGTAGCTGATGGAAGCAGAAGCAGATACCTACAGCTAAACACTGAGCTGAACTCTGGAATACAGTTGCAGAGAGGGAGGAGTGATGAGCAAAGGGTCAAGACCAGGCTGGAGAAACCCACAGAAACAACTGACCTGAAAAAGGGGTTGCTCATTGACCCCAGACTGATAGCTGGGAAAGCAGCACTTTACTGTTCTAGACCCCCTGAACCAAGGAGGTAAGTTTGGAGGTCTGGGCAATTTATGGGGCCAATGGTAGTGGATCAGTATTTACCTCTAGTACACAAATCGACTTTGGGAGCCCACTCCACATAGAGGGATACTCTGTCAGCCTAGACCCACAGGGGAAGGTCTAGGCCCAGTTCCTAATGATATGACAGACTTTGAAGATCCCTCATGGAAGGCCTCACCTTCCCTGGGGAGCAGAAAGGGTTTGGGATAGGGGGTTGGTGGGAGGCAGGGGAGTAGGGGAGGGAGAGGGAACTGGGATTGACACGTAAAAGAACCTTATTTCTAATTTAAATTTAAAAATGCAAAAAAAATACCAAAATGAAACAAAATCATGTTTGAGTTGTTGTTGTTGTTGTTGTTTTGGTTTGGTTTTGATTTTGTTTCTTTGTCTTGGCCAAGTACTCCTGGGCAAATGTGGTTGATATACACAGTGACATTCCACTATAGAAAACCAATTTTCCATTTGCCCATGAATATCAATTTCGAATAGCTTCTTGTTTAGGGGAGAGACCCCATGTCCACTTGTCCCTCTCAGTACTGACTACCTGTCTTGAACTCGTGCAGGTCTTACGTGTGCTGCCACAGTCTCTATGAGTTCATATGAAGTTCATATATATTTATTCACCAAAAGTCTATATGTACACTTGATAAATCATTATTTATAGTAGCTTGGAAGTGACATCTGGTTGTATGAAGTAGGTCACTCAGAGTGGTGTGACCTTGAAAGGTATACCTTATTTTCAGTCCTCATACTGGCTGCCAGGAGGTGGGCAGATTTTCCCTACCATACACTCTCTGCCATAATGTTGTGGCTCAATTGAATCTCAGCAATTGGTCCAAATTACCATGTACTTGAACTCTGAACCATAAGCCCAAATAAATATTTCCTCCTGTTGCATTTTTAAAAAGCAGCACAGAAGAGCAAGACATCATGAGAACACTTGGGTGGAGAGATTTTTTCCTACTGGAAAGAGAATGGGAAAAGGAGGAGGTGGTGGGGAAACCAGCCTCTGGGGACAGGAGCAGCAGAAGAGAAAAGAGAGTCAGAGAGAAAGAGCTGTGGAAGGAAGGAGAGACAGAAAGATATGCAGAGGAGAGGGGGGGAGGGAGTGAGGGGGGAATGGGAGATGGACAGAGCCCTTTTAAAAGGAAACATAGTGAATATGCACAGGTGGTGCTCTTAGTGGCTACAGCTGACAGCATATCCTGTCAGAACCCTAAGGACAGTCCTGTACAGATAACCGGAATACTAACACCTTTCTTAACATATTTTGTCTTAGATACATTGCCATAGTAATAGAAAATCTTACTAATATTATTGCTTTAGGCTTTCTTGAAGTTCCAGTTGAGAAACAATACTTTGAAATTTTGTCTTGCTCCCTTAAAAATACAGTAAACTAACTTTAATCATGATCCTCTATGGCTATGTCTCCTGTGTCCCCAGTAGGAAGAATCCAAGGCTCAGAGAAACAACAGATGTACAGCAGAGTAAAATTCAATAATCTGCCATGCAATTCTCCTTCCAGTTTCTACAGTGCTAAGCTGGGGGTGCGGGTATATCTTGTAAATCATAAAAACTAAGGGGTGAATATTTTCTCACGAAATTTAACTAGAAGGCATTCTGACAATGAGATATGGATGCTACTTAGATCTTTCAGGATGCCTGTGTTCAGGAAATAGAGGGTAAGAAGAAGAATCCCTATTCATTCTGAATACCCCATAGACAGAGTGTGGACTGACATGGAACTTTTGGTTCTGGGATGAATACAGATGGTCTCACCATATAAAAGTGTGAAATTTTCATTACTACAAAATGATACTTTTTTATGAGAGTTAGGAGGACCCAAGTTAATCTAAGAATAGCTTGTGTGTTTTTTGAATGAGATGTTCCCTAAAGTCTCAAGCATTTGAATACAATGTTCATAGTTAATGGTCTTGTTTAGGGAGGCTTATGAGGTGTGTCCTTGGTGGAGAAAGTATGTCATGGAGGCTGGATTTAAGGTTTGAAAATTTTCACATCATTCTCAGTGCTCTTTCAGCTTCCTGCTGGTTTTAAGACATGAACTCTAAGCTTGCTGCTCCAGCTGCCATGCTGGCCTGATCCCATGTTCCTTTGCCATGATAGTGATAGACTCTTAGAGTCTTGAGCCCTAAGTTCAAACAAACACTTTGTTTTTAAGTTGTCTTGGTCAAGGCGTTTCATTACAGCAATATAAATTTAAGTAATGCAGCTCAAGAAAGCAAGAAAATGACCCAAATATAAGCTTTTATAGTTTTTATGTCTGTATTTCTAAGTATTGCAGCTCAGATGGAAAGAGACCCTGGCAATCAGGAGCCAAGGAATACCACAAAGTCACCCTAAGGTAGAAGCTCACAGTTTTGTGCTCCAGGGAAAGGTTTTCCCAATGTAACAGCTCTGCTCCAGCAAGGAAGGTTTTCCCCGGGGAGGTTGTTGCAGTTCTGCTCAGTTTCCCCTGAGTGTTAACAACTCTGCTCCACCAGTGGGAGGTTCCCCCGGCGAAAGTGTTACTGTTCTGCTCTGCTCCACTAGGGGGAGGTTTCCTTGGCCAAAGTATTACAGCCCTGCTCTGCTCCACTCTGCTCCTGCTTGGAGAAGTTGTTACTTCTCTGCTCGGCTTCATTCTTACAGCAAAAGTAGGTCTCACCCAAACCTCATTCAAGAGATTTATTGGGAGGGGAAGAATCCAGGAGGTTGTCCGCCTCTGCCAGAGTGGAAAAGAGCAGCTACCAACTGAACAGGTACTGGGCTTTTTATGGGGCTTCTTGGGGGCGGAATTTTAACAGGGTGTAATTTTCAGGGTGGGAATTGGATTTCAAACCGTGAACTTGGACAAGCTCAGACATTGGCTGAATTTCATGCTCATGGATTAATTGGTTTCATACTCAGTGATTAGTTGGTTTCATGCTCAGTGATTAGTTGGTTTTCCTGCTCAGGGATTGGTTGGTTTCTTGTTCAGGGATTGGGTGATTTCGTGCACAGGGATTGGTTGGTTTTTGGTCAGGTACAAAGTGTGTTTCTTTGCCTTTGATTTCAGGGCCAAAGTGTGTTTCTCTCATTGGCCCTTTTTAACTTTTTGGTTCTGGTTTCGGGGCCAGGGTGTGTTTCTTTCACTGGCCCTTTTAAACCTTTGGCTCTGTTTTCAGAGTCAGTGAATTGGCTCTGCTTTCAGGGCTAAAGTGTGTTTCTTTGGCTCTGGTCAGGTCATATTTCTTTGGATGGCTCTTTTACCCCACCAATGTAAAAAGGGGCTTATGTGGTTTGAACCTCTCCTAATTCCATAATGGAGAAGACATTGCCCTTCTTATCAGCTATCTCAGAAGTGAAGAACAAGAAATGAGTCAGAGACTAGGCTTAAATGATATCAGCTATCAACAACTGGAGTCAGACTCTCCATTTCTCCATGTAGATAAGGGTCATTGACCGCAATAATCAGGAAGGGCAATAGACTGTGTTACACAACAGATTCCACCATCATTTGTTTGACACTCAAAGTGATTGATAATCTGTTGCCAAATATTTCTTGGAAAATGGACATAAGAAGTAATATTTGCCCAAATATAGCTGAGCATTTGATATGGATATGGTTCTGCCATGTACTGTTCCAGGTTCATGCATACATACACATGATAAATACATACCATATGTATGTATATAAATGTAATTTTAAAATTCAAAGGAAGATAGTACTTGAAAGGACCAAAATTCCAGTTTGTTTACTACTGATAGCGTATCAGTAATTTTTATTTGATTTGTTTGTTGTTTTAACTTTTTTAGTGTTGGAAATTGAACCCAATGTTTCATAAACTAGAAATACTAGGCAATTGCTATACCATTGACACCTTCACTGTATTTATTTTATGCTAAAAACATTAAATATGATATCTACCATCAAAAATATTTAAGACTGTATTGTAGTATTAATAAATACAGATACTGTTTTACAGATTTCTAGAACCAATACAACTGATATTATTCCAGTCTTATATACATTGAATAACAACTCACAATTTTCTGGCCCCTATAGCAATTGGAATCCTACTTTCTGTTTCTACAAATATAACTAATCTAGATCCCTCATACATATGGAACGATATAGGGAATTGAATATCTGTGACTATCTTATTTGGATTAATATCCCCATAGGAAGAGTTCCTTCTTCATAAAGGAAATAATCAATTTTATGTGCATGTCATATTGTCTTTATCCCTCTATCATTTATTCAAATAACCCAACTTTAAGTTGCATTAATTTTTTTAAATAACATTTTAAAATTAAAATACAAGTATATCCTTCACTTCCTTTTCCTCACTCCATGTTCTCTACCCCTTCACATGTTCTCTACCCCCTGATCCCTATCAAATTCATGGCCTCTTTTGTAGTTGTGAGATGTATTATACATACATATATGTGTTATAATGTATATTGTTTACTGTTACTACTATATACTTGTGTTTGTGATTTCAGGACTAACCACTTTGTATTGGACAACTAATTAGGTGGCTCATTCCTGGAGAAGACTATTGTTGTGATACACACACACACACACACACACACACACACACACACACACATATATGTATGTATGTATGTATGTATGTATGTATGTATGTATGTATATAAACAACTTGGGAAGGAAAGCTTTCATTTTATCTTATGCTTTCAGGTCACAACCAAAGTCAGGTAAGGAACTTATGCAAGAACAGAAACAAGAAATGTGGAGGAAAGCTGATTGCTGGCTTGCTTCCAAATTGACATCAAACTACCAGATCCATATACCCAGTGATTGTATTGCATGCAATAACAGGGGGAGTTGTCCCATATCAACAAACAATCAAGAAAATGCCTCATAGTCATGCTCACCAAGTAATCTGGTGGAGGAGATTCTTCAACTAAGGTTCCTTCTTCCAAGGTGTGTCAATGTGACAAGCAAAAATAGCCATCATGTTGACCATGTTGTTTTATGGAAGAGGGTGGGTGATTCTAGAAGTCTGGATAAGAAAAGTGGTTAAATGTTCGAGGCAGAACTTAATAAGCCATTCTAGTGGGATCCTGTGTGACACTAGTGCTGAGAGGAATTTTGAAGACATTGTAACATTGAGTCTGTGGTATGATTATTGCTAACAACTCTATGCAGGTCTAAACTGAAAAAAACTGGAAATAGGATATAAATTTTAAAAAAAGTTAAAAGAGAAAAAATACTTGGAGGCTTAATATTACAGCCAAGGGACTTCCTGCAAAAAGACAATGTACATGTTGAGGAGAAGTCACCTATTCTGTAAAGGAAAAATGACAATGGCGCTAAACTTCCAACTCTGAAAGCAGAAAGCCTGAGGGGTTGTTGGGTCCTAGAAAGCAATTGCGTCAACACGCAAAATCTGTTGCTAATGTGGTAGAAAGGGGCAAGGTCCATCCTAAAATGGCAGCCAAACATAACAGTGTAATCCACGTTGTACATGCTTTGGTTCATGAATGATGCAAGAATGAGTGTAGCTATAGATTCTGCTTTCACTGTTTCAGAGAGCTACTGAGGTCAGTCAATACATGGAAGTGCTTGAGTTTGCTGCGAGAAGGCTCTGAGAGGCAATTGAATTAAGCTGTGAAAGTGAAGTCTGTTGTATTAGAGATCCCTATAGGTTGGAGATGCCAGAAACATGAGACATCTGCCATGAAAAGTTGCATATTCAGAGTAGTGCCATGCAAAGAGAGAGATGTATGTTACAAGTAGCAAAGCTAGAGATGCTGAGCTATCAAAGCCCCTGAAAACTAAAGTCCCAGGCACTGACATGGAGTTACAGGATTTGCAAATTACAATTACCACATTACATTGAGTCTCGGAAGAAACTGCACTTTTAAACAGTGTTCAGACTGAAAGACTATGGAGACATTTAAAGTAGAACTAAATGCATTTAACATTATGATATGGCCATGAATCTATGAGGAACACAGAATGGAATGTTGTGGTGTGAATGTGAAATGCCCTCCCCATAGTCTCACATGTTTGAGCACTTGAATCTGGGTGGTGGTACTATTTTGGCTGAGAGTATGGACTTTTAGGATGTGGACCATTCCTAGACGAAGTGTACTGCTAGGGGTAGGCTTTGAAAGCTTATAGTCTCATCCAAATTCCAGTTTGTTCTCTCAGCTTCCTATTTGATTAAATGTGATCAGTATCTTTCCCACTCTGGTCACCTGCTGCTATATCTTCCTTGCCATTATGGCCTTTTCTTCTAGAACCATAAGCCAAAATAAAATCTTTTTCAATGTGCTTCTGGCCATGATATTTTATCATATCAAGAGAAAGGTAACTAACACATACACATATGCACATGTATTACACACACACACACACACACACACACACACACACACACACACACTCACAAGACACCTACTGAATCTCCATTTTTAGCATTGCTAGTATAGACATGTTTAGGGCTAACTGCTTGGTACTGGATTACATATCAAGAGGCTCATCCTTCGAGAAAACTGATCCTCCTTCCCCAGTACTCATTGACTGTAGTTCTTCATCTAGGAGTAAGGCCTTGCAAAATTTCCCCCATTCATGTTGGCATACCTGATCATTGCTGTCATTATGCAGGTATGTTAGGCAGCTGTACTGTTGAGGTCTCATGGGTGTAGCATCCCTATCATGTCTATAAGCATTGGTGGCGCACGCCTTTAATCCCAGCACTCGGGAGGCAGAGGCAGGCAGATCTCTCTGAGTTCGAGACCAGCCTGGTCTCCAGAGCGAGTGCCAGGATAGGCTCCAAAGCTACACAGAGAAACCCTGACTCGAAAAACCAAAAAAAAAAAAAAAGACACTGTGTAGCTGCAGACATAATGGCTCTCTAGTTCTTAGAATCTTTCCACCCCCCTTTTCCACAACGTTCACTGACTCTTAGGTATAGGGGCTGTGAGGTAGATGAAACTGTTTAGGTTGAGTACCCCACATTCACTTATTCTCTGCATATTGATCACTTGTGAATTTCTGCAATAGTTTTCATATTTGCTCAAAGGCGCTTCTTTGATGAGGGACAGAGCTACACTTACTAGCGTATATAAGGACAAAAATTAGAATACAGTTAGAAATCAGAGTGCTTTGAGGGAAACGGTAGCAGTAGGTAATCCAGCATCTATGACCTCTCCAGCCGGGAGACATTAGCTAGATTTACAATATCTGGCATGAATTCCCCCTCCTGAGTGGGCCTTAAAAATGAAACAAACAGTTGTTGATTACTTCAAAGATAAACATGCCACTATTGCATCACTAGCAGGCTGATCATGGGTGGGATTCATAGGCTTTACAACTGGGTAGAACTATTGATTGCTTTTCTCCCTTGGCAGCTTGCACAGAACATCAGATACTATGAGAGCTAGTCCTCAGGGAGGTTTCCAGCTCCTTTCCACCTCAATTCCTCTAGGCCCCGTGTCCTACATGTTCAGTATCTTCAGCAATAAGGTCTTCCATTGAAGCTCTAAAAGGCAACTATGGGCAATGGCAATAGCCTATGTTGTTGGGGGCATCTTACATTTTCACTGAATTTCCTAGGATTTGGTGAGATCATAACAGCATGGATATTATTACCCTTTCCATTCACACATGAGGAAAAGAAGGTGTACCTTTTATGGACTTTGCCCAAGATCACAAAATAGTGTAAGTAACAGAGCCAATATTGTAAACAAACTACAGTGAATGAAACATTGTGTCAAGAATGAACTTTTTTCTGTACCATAAGTCATTACCCTTCTCTTGGTTTCCAATTTCTTATCCACAAAGGCCAAAGGAAGTGTTGTAATTTTAAAAATGCAGTGCAAGAGAAAAAAGAGGCCATGCGATAGAGTTCAAGTGGATGGGTGTTTTTATTAGGGAAAGGGATCATATGAAAAGGGGAAAGGGGGGGCGGAGACTGTCCTCCAGGGACTAGAGCAGCAGGAGAGAAGAGAGGGAGAGGTGGGAGGGAGAGAAAAGAAGAGAGGAGGATAGGAGGTAGGCAGGGCCCCTTTAAAAAGGAAAGTAGTGAATGTGCACAGGTGGTGCACTTATTGGCTGCAGCTGAGGGTAGACCCTGTCAGAACCCCAAGGACAGGCCAGTACAGATGCCTGAATACTAACAATAAGTATTATAGAAAAGATATTCAAGGCCCCTACAAATGTGTCTGATAAGAAAAGAATAAAAGCTGAAAACATATAGCTAAGCATATTTTTTATCTTAATATGGAAGCTTATATACATAGTACTAACACATATGTTGCTATTTTCCTATTAGTGAAAGACTGGTGATAGAATTTGGCTACTACATAATTAACACTCACTGTGATATCTGCATTCCAAATGCTAGTATTAGTGCTTGAATACATGATGTCAAGAATAATACTTTGATGGGTGAAGACAGAATAGCATACACAGGCAATAGGGGTTCTGGGGACACAAATATCATATTTTATTGAGGAATACATATTGAGGAAGACAAAAAAGACAAGTTAACCAGGAAATTTCCATGAGACCAAGTGGGACAGATATGCAATATTTGGAAAGAATATTTAAAAAATAATGAATATAGTATACAGTGCAAATGAGTTATGCCTCCATCGATACCTTATGAATTAGAACAATGGTATCTGCTAGTGAGAATGTGGCCTGTGTAAGAAAATTCATTTCCCTCTATTCTGTTGTTGAATGCACGTTTGGTAACAAAAGTTATATCTCTAGATAAAAGCACCCAATCTATGGCTTGATAGTATAGTGAAAGAAGCTTTATTAAAGCTAGCAGTAGTTATAATCACAGACTCATTTTGAATGTGTAGAAAGAGCAGATGTTAATGTGAAGCTCATATACAAGCCACAGCATTTGCATGTTCATTGATCATACTATTGGAATACTGTAATGTGAAGACTTGACTCATACTGCAGCTATTGTCCAAAGGCATTTGTAACCAGTCAAATTTTCTAGACTTAGCTAATTAATGAGTAGCTTTATAGTGACTTACTAACATTGATCCTCTAGTCTTAGATAACAATAACTCATTGACTATCTGAATGTTTGGTCAAAGTATCAGCCTCTTCCACAGCCAATGTAGTCCTGAGAAGGTCCACTTTTATCCCTTGCCCAAAAGACATAAAGTCCAAGCCCACAGTGAGTGCATCAAGCTATGTTAAATGTTTATTTCCCATTATAAAATGCACACACTCAATGGCCTCTTCCTCAATTACTCTTTCGATGGGTTAACAACTTTCCCTAAAAAGAGAATGCTTCTGGTCCTTTTCTCCAAAATCATCAGTAAGAATGGTCTATCAATTCGGATAATAGGGTGAAGAGGAGCTACTTCTGGCAGATCCAGAGACACAACTTCAGGAGCAGCTCCTTCTTTGGTTCCCCCTTCTCCAATGTGCAGCACAGCCTTGTGAAAAGCCTATGAGAAAAGAACACACACTGAACGTCCCTTGAAAAGTGGCAACAGCATTTGGGTGTGTTACATGTACAAAAAGAAATACAGTGTTTTGTGTTGATGGTACTTGAATGTGAATATTACTTCGATAAATGTGGCTAATGAATTTCTATGATTTTAGGACTATTTGTTTGGATAGCATCTCATTCTCCATTACCTTCCATTTCTAGAAGTTATCTCTAAGGTGCCTTTCTCATATCTTCTAGTACTATATCTCACAAGAGTCACTTCTGATCATTAAGACTTTCCATTGTATTACAGTCATCTTAGTACGTGAGGGTTAGGGATGAAAATTGCATTTATGTATCTATTTATTTATGTATTTGGGTGTTTGGCTTGCATGTAGTTTTTGGATCACATGCTTGCCTTGTACTTTTACAAAAGAGGGTGTCAAATATCATGGGATTGAAGTTGCAGACAGTTGGTAGCTGCCATACTATGTTGGTGATAGAAAACTGAGTCTTCTGGAAGAGCAACATTTCTCTTATCTGCAAAGCCATCGCTCTAGCTCCAGAAATAACTTCTAAAATTATTTATTTTGAGTAACAAGAATGAATCTCTAACAGAATCACACTGCCACTATAGACATGAGATTTCTCATTGACTAAATGAGATAGGTGAATTAATTGACTCTCAATGTCCTTTCCAGCTCATACAGTAAAAAACTAATCCATCAACTTACATAAGAAAGGCGTACACCTTTGTCTTCTGTGATTCCAGAAAAGTCAGCACTTTCAGCAAAGGCATGCCTCATGCCCATCTTCTGAAGTGTGCTTCCAAGGTCATATGTTGCAGAAATTGAAAACTTTGGAACAAACAACTCAACCCATCTGTATAGAATACCGAAAGGGAGACATGATAGTCACCATACTAATCTCTCATTCAACAGTGCTACTCCTCAGAACATTGACAACCATTAACATAACACCAGAATCACAGAAGGCATTGCTGTAGAAATGGTCTCTGACTCAGAAAATGTTATGACAGCAACACACGATGCCCCATCCCTTATTATCAGACAGATGTGTCACCGTGGTATTGAGCAAGAGTAAGGGTTTTATGGAAGGAAGATCAAAGTGTAGTGCACAGAAAATTTCATAGATTACTGTCTTGCAGTTCTATCTAAGAATGACTGCCAACTCCATGTCAGCATCAAATCTTTTCCATTCCAAAGCTCTATTTGGTCCCTAAAAAGTTATCAGCATCCTAGCATCACCACTCTGGGGAGCTTTATGGGAATTTCTAATCAGAAAAAATGTCTAAGATACTACCTCCTTTGGCATTTTCTTGATATGCTTAGATAAAAAACTGGAAAGTATCCAGAAAAGTGCCAGGCACACTACTGAACATACTCTAAATATCATCATACGCCTGCTAAGTACTTCTGGGTAATTTTCCTACCTCTAGGTTTCTTTTGATCCCAGCCTCACCTCCATTGTTAGACCCACCCATAGCCCCTCATACCCTCTAAATTGTTTACCCTTTCTGCAGTAAGTGATTCCATTTCTTCAGTGTCTTAGATGACATGGATGCCTCCACCCACTCCAGGTGTCCCTCCTTTGGAAGGACAAAAAGTGCCAGGGCATTCTCACTATAGTCCATTTGAAGTACTGTGCAATTCAGCTCTACATCCACAAAATGATAATATTGTTCTAGCTGGTGCATCATGGGAACTTGTACTGTAGTGGTCTTGTCCACTGAGAAGTTGGAACGGTCTTCTGTTTTAGATACACGAAAAGGATTTGCCCACTGGGCTTAAAACAAGAAAGAGGAGAGATGTTTCTTTGAAAGCATTAGTCATTCATCTAATAATTAAAACTGCCTACTGTCAACTAGTTTTCCAAGTGATTACATGTGACTTACTAAGGATCAGAGAAACAAGGTCAGCTGACAGGATCATCCAGCTACCACATGGCAAAACCAGAAGTCCTTGCCAATGCTGCTGGACTTTACAATATGTTTTTAGAAACACTATACTTTCTACACCCACCAGAAACAGCTTCAATTCCATGAAAAGGTATATGAGTGTACAGAAAAATGGGTGAAATGAGATAACAAAGTGTTCTGCCATTTTAAATGTATATAGGTGTTTGGCTGATGCCAAAAATTCACTCATCCAAACAAAAAAGACAGGTTCTGTAAAACCAAGCCTTGCTGGAAAAGGTAGCACTAAAAATTATCAATGTTATGAATTTGGGTACTTGTAGCATAATCTTTAGTACATACTAAGTATTTAACATATAATAAAAGGTATTTATGCAATATATACAAATGTGCATAGGAAGTAGGGACCACATTATGCTTAGATACAAATTCAGTTGCCTTGCCAAGTACAGGCTATTTCTCCACCTCATTAAATATTTTATAAACTGTAATTATTTAGCCTGATATGATCAGAACATTCATAATATTATCAACTGCATCTTTAAAAGTGTTATTTCCATTGAAATTTCCTGGAGCTGTGTGTCATCCTGGAATGATCCAATACAATGCACAGATATAGACAGTAGTGAAAAATCACTGTGGTATGAGGTACACCTACTGATGCCAGTGATAAGGGACCAGAATCCCTCCCCCACTTCTCTATCTTAACACTAGACTGGAACTTGATGTCTTAATACCTTACCTTTGAAATGAATATAGTTCACCAGAATCATGATAATGTTAAGTCTAAGGTCTTGAATTAAGCCTATAATTTTCCCTTTGGTTTGCTTCGCCACATAACTGTTGATCTCCTGCTGGGCTGCAGAAACATTGGAGAAGTCGGTAGGAAAGACTTCAGTTTCATAGAGGGTCTTGACATCATCCAAAAACTTTGCCAGTGGTTTCAGATGCTGCCCAATGAAAACTGCATTTCCCATCTGCAATTCCAGTTCGTTCTTTGGGAAATTCAATAAACAGATCAAATGCTGGAAGCCCTGATGTAATTCTGTCACTGGAGTATCTGTGAGGTTAAATCCCAAGACCTCCAGAATCTGAGTCTGGGTGCTAGAGCCAGATCCAAAAGAAAGCATGGCTAAAGCAGCAGATATGCTCACAGGGGAAAAGAAGATGTTCCAATCTGGGTTCTCCACAGAGAACCTACGATATAGACTGAATGCAAAGTCAGCATTGATAAATGGCATCTTATAGAGAGTAGCATTTTGTTGGGGTAAATGGCAGGTGGTTACTTTGCCTTCAGAGCTGTTATACTGTGCACAATTGATTGTATCCTGAAGCCCAAATACCAAGAGAAACAGATAGAGGAACACTGACATTCTGGAATGAAGATGATCTACAAAACATAAAGTGAGATAAACATTGGGGGAGCTTAGATAGACAAAACATTTTCTGATCCTGGGAAACATAAAAGTCACCCACCTTGATTTACAAAACTAAAGAAAGTATTTGAAGGTGTGTTCAGGGAGGAATAAGGGATGGTAGTCTCTCTCTTCTCTAAATACCAGTGACATGTCAACTAGGGAAAGAGAGTAGGAGAAATGGCTTGCCTAGGTAACAGAAATACAATGCCACAAATTCATTAACATATGGTAACAGCATGTGAAAATACTGATACTAATTCAAACTCATGGAAATTGAATCAGTTGTCATTTGAATGAAGGGCAGTTTTATGGGTATGAAGAATCATTAGAGAGAGCAAAGACTCCCTCTGTTTATGTTACATGTTCATTAGAATTTTGATTTGTATGCATGTGTGTATATTAAATTGGTGTTTTCTTAAGATAACATTTGTGATATGACAAAATGAGAACAACTCCTACAAGAAGTGATTAGTTTAGAATGGAAGGATAATGGTTTATCAAGTCACGTACAACATAACAAGCCAAAATTCATTCACCTGTGAAATCTATGGACTCCACAAGAGGATTTTCCCAGGCTAGGAAAATGAAAGTATAACATTCTTGTTTTAGAGACTTCAGTGCCACCTGAAGAGTCACTTCTCACTTTCAACAGATCTTAATCATCTTATTCTTATAAGTATGCATGTCATTTTTTGTAATAATCAGAGAGGAAGCCCTAAAGTTTCTAAGCATGAAATAGTACAAAGAAACAGGGAGCATGTTGTAGAGTCATACAGCAGTGGTTAGAAAAAAGAGATTCATGGAATCAGTATAGGATCCCTTCCTAAGCCTTTCATTTTCTTCATAAGTGGTCTCACTTAAGGTACTAAACAGCGATATTGTAAATGTCCTTCTAGTTCATACTGTCTTAATGAATTGTTACTCATCTATCCAGCTGCTACTGGACATATACACCCTGTTTGCAATTCATACTTCAGCCTCCACTGGGAAATTCCATCTCCCAAATGTAAATGCATTCTATCTCAACTCCCCAAACCCACTTCTTCATTTTCATTCCATATTCCAATATATTGCACCCCTGTTTATAGACAGACCCATATCAAAAAGGCTTGCTTCATTTTTATTCTTCACTTCTAATGGTCATGATGACCAATGACTACTGCCTGAATACTTATCAAAACTTTTTTTTTCTCTCCATCTCCAATTGCCATTGCCTAAGTTTAAGGTTTTAATGACTTTGTCATCACCTAGCATGATCTCCTTTAGCCTTCCTTCATCCACTTTTAGATCAATTTCCACATTATCATCAGAGTACTCTTCCTGTCAAAGTCATCAAGGATGCCTAGAAGGTCAGTTACAGGAGGAACACTGTTAGACCTTGCCTCCTGATTCAAACTCATTTATTTGGAACTCTGACTTAGAAATGTTCAATGTTCCCAAGGAAAAAATACTTACAGCACATGCCCAAGAAGCCACTTGCATCTCTCAGATAACAACACCTTTCCATCTTTATAACATGCCCTCTATTGCGAAACTAGAGCATTCTTAGTTACAAATTAACCATAACATGAACACTGCAATAACATTTCCAAAGTTGATGCACAAAACCAAGGCCAAGTGGAAAAAAAGCTCAAAAAAAGGTTTGTACTCTGGATAAAATTTTAGATAATGCTTTGGCTTCTACATACATTCCCTCATTTAAAACAGTTCCTACTCCCAATGCCAAATAATGCCAGAACAGGATGACTTTTGAGAAAATGTTATGTACAGAAAGAGACTTGGTGAATCTTTCTAATTGGTGCTATAGGATGGTTTATGCATAGGTGAAGAAAATGTCAAATCAGACTTTTTTAATGCTCAAAGGGAAACTAGTCCTGTCTTCTGATCAGTAAAGTCCACTATACTGTCCACTAGCATAGGGACTCTAGAATATGGTACAAAAGGGGCCAAGAATATGGAAGAAAAGTAAACATTTTCTACCTGATCTGCTTTATACAAAGAAGCAGTAGAAGCTGGGTGGTGGTGGTGCACATCTGTAATCCCAGCACTTGGGAGGCAGAGGCAGGTAGATATTTTCAGGCCAGTCTGGTCTACAAAGCAAGTTCCAGGACAACCAAAGCTGTTACACAAAGAAACCCTGTCACAAAAGACAAAACAAAATAAAACAAAGAGAAGAAACAAAAATAATTAGATTTCATCAAGAAACTCCAGTTTGACTCTGCCAGGTTCTAGGCAGTTTAATAATAGTAACGGTAACTCCTCTTCCTGTTTGATCAAGCACATGGGATGACACAAAGTACCTGACTCTCCAAACAGCTACCTTAAGAACTACATTAAGGATCAATGTATTCAGTCAGCAGCATAGATCACAGACATCCACATAGTTTTTGGTAAATCCATGTTGATGTCCATGGCCTAGGCAGCCACTGGACATATTGATGTCCATGACTCATGTTTCCCAGGAGGCCATGCTGATGTCTGTGGCCTGTGCTGCTGCCAAGGTCTAGATAGTGTCCATGGCCTGTGATGCAGCAGAGGGCCATGTTGATGTCTGTGGTCTATACTGACACTGGAGACCATGCTGAGGTCCAAGTGGCTCATATGGATGCTGGAGGCCATGTAGATGTTCATGGTCTGTGCTGTGGCCCAAAACCATGTAGAAGTCAGTGATCTGTGCTCCTGCTGACTGTAAAGGGCAAGGAATCTTCTTTTGCAGTTGTATTGATGACTGCAGAGTCACATTTGAGAAAAACATATAAAGCTTCTGGGAAAACCCCTACCCCCATCCCACTCCATGCCACCTCATACCAACCCCCCAAAAGCAACAGCCTAGACAGGAAGCCATTGAAGTGAACTCTTAAAAATTGTGATAATGATGGCTTCTGGCAAGGGTCAGGGTGGGGAAATACTAAGTTTTCTTAAGGGGCTGGCCACTGGGTCTTTGACCATATGGGCAACACAATTTGAAAGAAAGAAAAAACTTTCTTGGGGGCTGCCACAAGGGTCAGAGAGCAGACCTGGGAGGAATGGCAAGTGAGTGTCATGGGGTTCATGTTGTGAAATTCCCAAATAATCAATGAAAATATTATGCTGGGGAACAAAGGAGCAATATGTTAATCAAGGGAGTAGTGAAAGTACCTGGGGCTAGTTCAACTAAATCCTACATATAGTCTATGGAAGGACTTGAAATCCAAGATAAATTGGACATACTTTAACTGAAGTTCATTGGAAAAACACTGGGAGATTTTTGAAAAGGTGGTAAATACAGTGAGGCTGACTATACTGTGCCACTGTTTCTTTCCAATCAAATATAGTAAAGTGCTACTGTATACAAAACAGTATATTCAGTACTGGGATTTCAAATGTGAATGCAAAATATTCATCCTTCATCAAAGTGGCCTTTGTGATCTCATGGCACCACTGCCCAAACTCAATAGGTAAGGTCTCAGCTCACAAACAGGATGGTCAATGGCACATGTGTCACATAGAAAGGTCATGTCAATCTTTGGTCCCTTGACTACTTGTTTAGCAAACTCAACCCTGATAATAAAACAACACATTGTCTGTTTTTCTCAGATGCTATAAGTTCTAGCAAACCCTTGCAGAAGAAACAAAAAGTTAAAAAAAGAAAGAAAGAAAGAAAGAAAGAAAGAAAGAAAGAAAGAAAGAAAGAAAGACAGGAAGGAAGGAAGGAAGGAAGGAAGGAAGGAAGGAAGGAAGGAAGGAAGGAAGGAAGGAAGCAAGGAAGCAAGGAAGCAAGGAAGCAAGGAAGCAAGGAAGCAAGGAAGCAAGGAAGGAAGGAAGGAAAATTTTCAAACCTGTGCCCTCTGTGGCATATTTGGACAATGGCACAGGTTCAGGCTTTCATTGGAAATTAACTTAAGGAAACCAGGTGGGACACACACACACACACACACACACACACACACACACATATATATATGTACACTAGGGAAATAGAGGCAGAGAGATCAAACTATGAATTCTAAGTCAGTCTGGGTTACATAATCAGATTCAGTCTCAAACAACAACAGGAAACAAAAACAACAAACTAAAAAATAACCAATTTAAGGAGACCCCAAGCACTAACTTTGTCTAGTCCCTCCTGAGAACAGTGGACAATAGTCTAACTCTAAGCCCCACTTCACAAAGTTCTACTTTTATTCCTATATCCACTCATATTTCCATAAAATGTGTTAATTGTACTTCATTTCTCAACATGACAATCAATACACAGAGCAGGAATGAGTAGTATCCAGAGATAAATGAAAGCACTACCTTGGTTCATCCAGCATTCACAGCAATTTACTGTAAACTGAGTTTTTTTAAACAATAGAAATTTTTTTCTCAACATCCTAAAGGCTGAGAAAGCCAAGTTCCCAGTGCTGAAAGATTCAATATCTGCCCCAATTTTGTTTCTTGTTAATATGAAAAACAATATCCTGACAAAATCAATTTTAAGGGAGAAAGGGTTTGCTCAGTTTACAACTCCAAGTCACAGTCAATCACTACTGGGACATCAAGGGAGGAGCCTGAAGAAGCTAATTACACCCACAGTAAAGAGCCTCAAGAATGAACACACGTTTGCTTATTGCTCAGCTTCCCTTTTCCACTATTATACAGGGTGGGACGCAAACTCATAATGGCACTGCTCACAGTGGACTGGGTTTTATGACATCATTTAAGTCAATCCAGACAATCCCCCACAGACATGCCCACAGCCTTCCCCAGGTGATACTACATGTGGTAAAGTTGACATCTAAGACTAACCATCAGTATGTCATATGACAAATGCATTCAGGTTCATAGATAGCATCTTCTCCCTATGCCTTCATAACAGAAGTGATAAATGAATACCTTAAGGCATCCTTTTGGAGGGGACTAATCCCATCCATTAGGGCTATGCTACCATAACCTCATCCCATCCTCAGGGGGCCATCTCTTAATATGATTATCTCAAGTAGTAGGGTTTCTTTTGTTTGTTTTTGTGTACATGTTTGTGTTCATGTGACAGTGCATGTGCATGTGTCTTTTTAAGACAAGAAGATAATCTTGGGTGTAGTTCCACAGGCTCCTTCCATCCACCTTGTTTTTTGGAGACAAGGTCTCCCATTGGCCTGGATCTCATTATTAGAACATCCTGACTGGCTAGTGAGTCCTGAGGGAATCCATCTGTCTCTGCCCCCATGAGCCCTGCACTGGGATTACAAACACACACACACCCCATTACCCAGCTTTTTTACATTGCTTCTATGACTTAAAGTCAGGTCTTTACACTTGTGCACTAAGCATTTTTCTTGAAGCTCCAGGATATAGGATTTAAACTTTAGATCTGAGGGGAACAAAGCACTCAGACCAAAGCAGAGACTTAATATCCTCTTTTGTAAAAAGGCTTCACATGTTTTGAGTTACATATATGCAAAACAGCATCCTGAGAGGTGGAGGATTGCTTTTGCTGTCTCATTCCTCACAAGTTAAACATGAATACACTAACAACCAAGGCAACCAGGTTGTTCTATGGGACACTTGTACAATGCTGTGCTGGTTGGTTTTTGTCACCTTGACACAAATCTAGCCATAAGTGGAAAGAGGGACACTTGACTGATAGAATGCCTCTAGCAGATTGGCCTCTGTAGGGCATTTTCTTGATTGATTAATTAAGCTCACTGTTGGCAGTACCACCCCTGGGCTAGTGCTCCTGGATTGCGTAAGAAAGCAGACTATGGGGATCATTAAGTAGCACTACTTCATTGTCTCTGCTTCGGTTCCTGCCTCCGGGTTCCTGCCTTGAATTTCTTCCCTGACTTTCCTCAGAGATGGACTATAAGCTGTAAAATGAAATAAACTGTTTCCTCCCAATTTGCTTTTAGTCATAGTGTTTAATCATATACATAGAAATCCTAATTAGGACAAATATAAGTTTTCTAAGACCAAATACATGCCCCAGATAGCTTTTTGGATGTTTTTCATTAGGATTGCTCGAAACAAACATTTTTTAAGCTTTGGAAAGCAGAAACAAAATGGAAACCCTACTTTACTCTTTGAAGGATGATGTAGGTCTAGAATTCTCTTTTTCTATGTGATGTTTCATCTTGTTGTCAATGATAGTATCCACTTTCATGCCTCTAGCTATAAGTGTCCTCTGCCTTCTGATTCTTTAATTTCTGTTCCAGGTTTAGAAGTTATGACAAGACTAACACTTCTCTTCCTGAAGGTTCCATTTAATGTGGCATTGAATCTGTATGCCTAGGGAGATACAAAGTCTCTGTGAGATAGTTTCCATCCAGATTTCAAGACCCATTTTCCCTTACGTGTCTCTCTTCCGGACTCCATGTCCTTCCTACAACCTGGGGCTCACACTGCTCTCTAGAAAAAATCAAAGTCCCCAAGCCATTGTACTGCTTCTCTACAGTAGTATGCAGTCAAATGTCTAGTGAAAAGCTTTCTTCCAGAGAGGAACTTCCATAGTCTCCCAGAAGCTGCATAGAAAAGGAGCAATAGTTTCTCTAACAAATATTCTATATGGAAAAATGGATTCCTCCAAAACCAATTTAGAGATTTTACTCTGCAGGCCTAAGAAACTAATAATTGGTGGCCTCACACAAATACACGATTGAGACAAAAGCATTAGAGCTTTAATATACCTAAAATCCAAAATCTGATATTATTCAAAATAAAAAGCCAACATAATACCACCAGCACATATTTTATAATTGTGTTTATATAAAAGGTCAATGTCAAAATGCAGGTGTACAAAAATATTGCTGATGATTATGTACAGGAAATGCATATAAAGAGCATATAGTAGTAAGGAAATTTCAGTTCTACACTTAAGTCCCATTGCCAAGGTATCAAAATCCAAAAGAACTAAAAAACCAAATAAATTTTTACCATCTAGGATAAATAAGGGATACTTCACCTGTTGATTTATACATGTGTAGCACACCACAAAGCAAAATGTGCTTTTGTGCCTGCTACTTTAAATTATTCTCAAAGCAGTCTCATGAAACAACGAGGGAATCAATTAATTAGTTTTGTAAATTATAAAACTATGGGAATGACAAACAACACACCAAAAGTCACATAGGAGAGCTCAGGATAAAACCAACTCAGAGTGATATGATTGTGACCCAGTTTTGTTGTTGAGTTAGAAGTTTTCTACATTCCCTTCCACATTTAAACCAAAGAATGAGGACCACTGTGCTCCCATGTCAAGGTGGGACCAGAGGCAAAATTTAAAAGCACTGCAATTTGTTTAGAGTTGTGAGTGAGATCTGTTGATATTTTTTTCTGAACTCAGATATTTCTGAAGTTGTTTGTAATGGTAGAATATTTTTCTAAAATTAATCTGATACACAAAACATTGTTCTTTTTTAGAAAACCTTTGACATAACCTCTGATGTCTCTATAATTTTAAGAAATATTTTAAATCAAGGTTATAGCTTAGGAGGGGCTAAATGATGAATCAGAGTCTTATTTTGTTTACTGAGAAACTATCTGTTACCAAATTTCTTTTCAGAAGCATGTCACCAGGACAAGTGACCAAGGGACAAGTGTTGAGAAAAGAAAATAGCTTTAATGAAGATAGTAGAGACATAAAATGGGGAGAAAATTAGTCTCAATTCCTCCTTTTCCAAGATCTTAGGGAAGTACTCAATTGTTGTACATTAATCAGTCAGTATAGGAGCAACATGGAGAAAACCAGCATTTTCCAGATGCCTTGAGTTGGGCAGTCTGGAGTTTTATAGTGACCAGATGATGATAGAATCCAAATTAGAGTTTGTTGCTAACTAGAAATCAAGCATTTCTGCAATGCAGAGTAAAGGACAATTTCTCACAATGAGACAGAAAAAGGAATAAACTGAGGTGAAGTTATTGATAGTAGCATAGTTGCTTTTCAAAGTATTATTCCTATGCACCCTTTGGAGGTTTTATGTAATTTGAGAAGTACTCATTAAATATCTTCTACTTCTGTTTGTTTATTCATTGATTTTTATTGTTACTTGTGATGATAGAATAGTTTCTCTTTCTTTCTTTCTTTCTTTCTTTCTTTCTTTCTTTCTTTCTTTCTTTCTTTCTTTCCTTATTTCAAATCTGGCTTGCATACAGTGTGCTATGTAGGCTAGGCTGGCCTCAAACTCAACAGAGATCCATCTACCTCTGACTCCCAAGTACTGGAATTAAAGGCTTGAATGCTCCACAACTTCCAGCTTTGCTTTTTTTGTTTAACTTTTCTTCAACCTATTCTAAATTCATGTATTTCAACTTTACATGATTTTAAAATAAATATGCTTACTAGCACTAAAATATCCAGTCTTCATCTCTTTCTTTCTGAAAGGTTTACAAAACTGCTAAGATCTGCTTTCTGTACTATTTTTAATGCCTCTGTCCCTATTGACATGTGTGCTCCCTAGGTTGAAATCAGGTAAACAACATAGTGTTCCATGCCTCGAAGTACCAGCTTATTATAACATTTTACTCTTTCTGGCAGTGGAATTTATCAGATAGACAGGGCATCAGTGAATCTAAAGTTAGCCCAGAAACCTAAAGAATCAAGAGACAGGCATCGGATAATTCATTTGCTAAGGTCCAAGTGTCAAGGCTAAAGTTAAGTATCAAGATAATTCACTTGCTAAGGACCTACGCCATTCATTGGACACAAAACATGTCAATCATTACCTCTTAGCAAATGACTTTAAAGCACATTAGAAAACTAGAATTGTGTTTTATGACTCCTCCAGAGTCCACCCATGCCAACTGCCAATGTGAATCCTTCATGCTCATCTGAGGTCTCTGGGTAAATAAAGTAGCAGTTGTCCTCACCACTTCCCAGAAGGCTTCTTGACCAACTGTGTCCCCCTTTGGTAAATAGCTATAGCTCAACCATATTTTTTGACAGGTGTGTGCCGTACCATGTTTTATTTCCAAAAGCAAAGCCCATCTCCAACAGATGGGGTTGGAGTGGATAGACAAATGAGCCCATATCTGCTTGTCGATGATGAAGGCTTGGTGCCTGAAGAATATGTGTCCTTAGTCCCTGAAGAGATGATCCCTGTGGCTTTGGAAGCAGAAGTGGAAGAATCTATGGCAATGGAGGAAGGGAAGGAAGTCATTTGGTTTTATGTACCACCAAATGAAGAGGAGGAGAATCAGGCTGAGGCCCAGGAAGAAGACTGTGACAGGATTCACAGTGTGGAAGAGGGTGACGATGATGATGAGGAGGATGATGAAGCTAATTATGAGTATACTGAAAAATTCACAGGCAGAGGTGAGTTAACTGCAATGGGATTTTGGCACTTTACTTAAGATCTGGTATGTTCTATACAGCATATCTATTGGAATGATTATATCCTGCTCATTGGCCCAGGCAGGCTGTGTTGTGGTTAAGTACCACTGTGGACCTGGGAAAACACTGAGACTGGGGAAACAATATGCTTTATTAGTTTGTAAATTCCAATGACAATTTTTCTTTTGTGGGATGGCAGCAAATATCACCAGAACCAAGTGGCTTTGCTCATTCTTGTCCCAAGAGTCAGAAATAATTAGCTGCACAATATGTAAGATCTACTATAAAGAGAGGGTAATGTTATTGAAAACTATTAACCACTTACAATCTAGCCCTCAGCTATAGTCTGAAGACTATGGAAATGTAGTTTCACCCCAAAGGAAGGTACCCAGATATATTTGCTAATATTTTAGATTTTTTCTACTTAGTTTTATACTGAGTACACTGCTAGATATTACTGCTGATTGTAAACTAGAATTTTTTAGAGGTTCTAGTCTTAATGTCTGTATATTTCTTTACTTATTTAAGTGAATGACCATACATATGAACGTGCCCATTATGAGACAAAAGAAGCTGAGTGTACAGGGAAAGATGAGAGTGAAAATGAAAACCAAGAGGTGGAAGATGGCATTAATCCAAAATGAGCTGAAAACAAAGCCTGGAATCCAGGTAGATATATATGGTATAGCATTCAATCATTCCTGTCTATGTTTGTGTGTATATACTGTGTGTGAATATACATATATATATATATATATATATAATATATATATATATATGTGTGTGTGTGTGTGTGTGTGTGAATGTGTGATTGTGTTATGTTTAAAGTTTTCCTTGGTAAACCAAATAATGAGAACTGTTAAAAAATTAGTTCTTAAATTCAGTTTAAGGTTAATAATGAACACTAGATAGCACAGACTACAATGTGTTCTTAAATGTTCTTCATTTTCTTTTTAAAAATTATTTGTGTGCAGTTGAGCATGTACATTTGTATGTATGTGTGTGAGTGTGGTGTGTGGCAAAGTGTGGTATATTCATGCATGGGATGTACATACTAAGCAATCAAGAATCAGAAGAGGGCATTGGGTGTGTTCCCTTCATCACTTTATACCCTTTTTCTTTTGAGGCAGCATCTGTGACCCTAGAGTTCAAGGTTTTCTGGCTAGCTTGGCATACCAGAAAGCCCTAGTGATCCTGTCTCTCCTTTGTTCAGTACTGGAGTTAGAGGTGTGCACAAGGTCATGAATAGCTTGTTAGGTGGGTGCTAGGATGAAAAGCCAGATCCTCATGCAGATATGGCAAGCGTTCTTAACTGCCAAGACATCTGCCTAGCCCAAATGGTCTTCATTTGCATTTATTCAGCTATGGCTTTGAGGATCAACAGAAGGTTTGTCACAGTGAGTAGTTGAGCCCATAATATTTGGAGAAGCCCAAACAAGTGGCTAAAGTAATATTTACATATAACAATTTAGACTTCATCCTGTAGGAATAGAGATAATCTATTTTAACAGGGAGGAATGTTTGAGGTTGTGATGACTTACAGAACTGTAGCAACTAGAATCACTGTGATTGGTATCTTAGTATTCATTTAGTCGAAATTATTACATTTCACCTAATAGTCAACAAAAAATTAGTCATAGGAAGGGTACACTCCCAATGACTTTGTACTTAGTTTATATCTAATTGTATAACTCCATTTATCCTTTTTACCAGTATAGAACCTATTGGTTAGGAAAATATGATTCTTGAATAGAGAATGCAGGGATTTTTTTACAGGGTCACACCATAGACCACACTGTCCTGGAACTTGTTATCTACCCTAGGCTGGTCTCAAACTTGGAAACTTCCTGTCTTCACATGTTGAATGCTGAGATTACAGATGTGCATCATCATGCCCAGCTAGCAGGATTTTGTTTGTTTGTTCTAATAGAAAACTGTACTAAAATCTCAGAATGGCTTCTCCAAAGCAAACAACAAAATGGAATTTTTCAATGTTGAAAAGTGAGAAAGATGAAGTTGCTATGGTAGGAGGGTGATTGGTTTGATATTCTGTATGAACATTTTCATTCCCAAAGATCTAAGCTATGATGGAGAAATACTGTGGAAAAATTCATGTTAAAACAGTGCATTCCTGTTGGATTGGCTGCTTTCTTATATTTTCAATGTAGCTGGTGCATGTTAATGCTCTACAAGTGCTAATTATCTCTTATTGCTTCCTACAGTTTGAAGGCATAGAGATAAAATACAGGATGGCAGAAACATACAAGGATTTTATCAACTCTGATTATGTTTCAAAGTTCATCATTACCCTTTTTAGTCAACTTTACTGTTATCTGATTTTTTCCTATATTATTTTTCTGTAATCCACAATGTTTGTTCAGTTCAAAATAAAGGATTTGAAAAGCATAAGCACAAGATTCTTTGCATAAATAACACTGTCTTAATTTATTAATATTGCTTTTGTCTTTGCTTAGCAGATATTAAAGGGAATCTTTGGCAGCTACGTTTTAAATTCTTTCATTAGTAGCCTCCGGCTACAACAACATCAGTGTCAAACAATTTATTTCAAGAGAGAGGCAGAGGTCTAGCTTCGATTCAAGGAAACTAATGAATGTACTGGCTTGCCTGGAAGCCAGATGGTGTCACTGTGCAGTGGCAGCAGCAGCAGACAGAGAAGAAGCAGTATCTAGGCACTTGTTAGAAATGCAATTACACAAGCCCACTACAGATAAGCTAAGGCAGAAATGTTCAAGATAAACAAAAAATCTGAGTTTTTAATAAGTCTTTTAGGTGATCCTAAAGCACATTAATGCTTGAAAAACATTAGATTAGGGCAATGGGAGGCCACGTTTCTGCTTTCTGAGTGTTAGTTAATCCACTTGAGACCCTTTTCAGCAAATTGAACAGGGAAATCAAGGTTGAGGGTGAGCCTTGAATTCCTCAGAGTTTAGACATAAGATGTGGAAGCTTAAAGATTATATTGTGGAAGTGGGGAAAACAGTTAAGGGAGAAAGCTAGTCCTAGAAATATACCAATTTTATGATGCCACATATACATGTTGTAATGTATAAAATAACCATCTACTAATTGCAGAGTCATGCAAGTATAAGAGAAGGGATGCATAGGAGAGATGCCTGTGAGTGTATACTGCATAGAGGTGTGTAAGACAAGAATAAACACCTTATCTAGGAGGATGGCTATCTTTGAAGAGAGAGGATAGATCATTCACTTGGAGAAGATACTCTTGACCCTATAAATCTGTGATTAAGTATTACCACAAAAGCAAATAGCTTCAAACAAGAGAAGTTTATATTCAGACACTTCTGAAGGCCACAAGTCTGAAATGAAATTCTAATCCAGGAACACTCACTTAGTAGATTTAGGAAAGAATCCTTCTTGTTTCTCTGATTTCTGGTCACTTTACATGTGATCTCTTGTTTATCTGTTTCCTCCAGATTGGATATGAATCAGAGCTTCTGTGATTAATAATTTACATCACAAACCTCCTGAGATCAGGCTTACTGTCTTTTCCCTAGTGGAGGGATGGAGAATATTTACAGGGATTATGGGGATCAAAATCCTTGAGAGATCTTCCCAAGGCTCATTTTCCCCTGACATTATGTAGGAGGTAGAATGTTGACAAGCTATGGGACTCTGGCTAGCTCCAAGTATGTGGCCCGTGGGGATTCTTCAAAGTCATAGCATTTTATGAGTCATTCATGAGGTGGATGGCATTCTTCAGTAGTATAGCTTCAGGTAAGTTGTTTAGATAGCTTGGCATGAACCACCCATGCTCCTACATATATTCTCAATAAACCCATTGGTTCACCAAGCTGTATTTGCATGGAATCCTTTCTTTGGTCAGTTAGTGCTATATCTGGGGTGAATAAATGGTTCTTTATGTCTCTTGAGGAAAGCTCATGCATGGCATATATTTTTTCCTTCCTAGCCTTTCTCTTAGCCAAGAGAACTCACCAATCATTGGATTTAAGACTCATGCTTTGTTTTTGAAACTTTTATTGATTCTTTGTAGATTTCACATCATGCTTCTTGATCCCACTTATCTTCCTGTCCCCTCAGAGCTACCCTCAACCCATGTAAGCCCCCCCTAAACAAAACAAAATTTAAAAGAAAAACCAAAACAAACAACAAAAATAGAAGAAAAAAGAAGAGGCGGAGGAGGAGGAAGAGAAGGAGGAGGAGAAGAAGAAGAAGAAAGAAGAAGAAGAAGAAGAAGAAGAAGAAGAAGAAGAAGAAGAAGAAGAAGAAGAAGAAGAAGAAGAAGAAGAAACAGCAGCAGCAGCAGTGTGGCCCATTGAGTCACACAGTTTATTTATTTTAGTCCATTCATTTTTACTTGTAAGTGTTCATTGCTATGAATCATTTGTCTGGTTCGAGGCCCCTGGCCTCTGCTATACCACTGATACTGGGCTCTCTCTGAGGATCCTCTTGGATATCCTGTTGTCCTGTGTCATGGAGATCCTGCAGTTTTTATATCTGTGGTTCATCCCCTTCACATGTTCCAACAATTCATTGTTGGAGTGGGCTAACTCATAGCCCTTCCTGGTTCTGGGCCTGGATGACACTGGCCACAGACATCATCATGGACCCCTGCTGCACAAGAACCATAGACCCAGACATGGCCCTCAACAGCAGGTTGGGCTCTGATGTTACCATGGCCATAGTGGAAGCATGGGCCACCTAGATCAGTATGATCCTGGTGGGAGCATGGCCCTCAGATACTATGGTAGTTTGAAAGAAAATGGCTCTCAAAGGGAGTGGCACTATTAGGACGTGTGGCCTTGTTGGAATAGGTGTGGCCTTGGAGGAAGTGTGTCACTGTGGGGGTGGGTTTTGAGTTCTCCTATGCTCAAGCTACTCTCAGTGTCTCAGACCACTTGCTGTTGCCTGCAAGATATAGAACTCTCAGCTACTTCTCCAGCACTGTGTCTGCCTGCATGCCACCATGTCCCATTATGATGATAATGGACTGAAGTAAGTGAACCACCCTTGTAGGGGAAGCTGTAGCCATGCCTACTTAGGGGCTGGCTACAGGTGTGCCTGACCACGATTGCGAGGGTGTGGTCAGGGTGATGTAGAGCGATACTTCCATGGGACTGCGTTTTCTCTTTTGGGTTCACTTTGGTACTTGCTGGACAGACTGCTGCCGCGCCGGCTGGCTAGGGTGCTCTGTAAGTAAGGCTTTTCCCTATTAAATACCCTATATTTCTACCTGGCTCTGTATTGGTAATTTCCCACTATATCTGGTGTCAGGAGTGGGATTATACCCTTATATTTCTACCTGACTCCGTATTGGTAATTTCCCACTATACACCCCAATTAAATGTTTTCCTATAAGAGTTGCTGTGGTCATGCAGTCTCTTCACAGCAACAGAAACCCTAAGACAGACACTGATACAATCTCAGGTAGCTGACTAGACCCTGTATATCTGCAGAGCCCTCAGTGTTAACAGGAGCCATGGACATCATCTCAGATCCCAGACACTTCAGTGATACCCCAACCTGTTCTTCTTAAGTAAATTTGAACTTCAAAGATACCACATCCAATTAAAATCACATTTATATGTTGTAGATATTAGAATTTGACATTCCTTATGTAGAGAATGAAATTTAGTCCATCACAAGGAACACAGAAAACTTCCATTATTCTTATATATTAAGTAGTGTGGTTGGTACATATTATAAATATAATTGATTTCATATCTATGGATGCCACACCTATGAATTAAAGTATGATTAAAAATTTTAAAAAACAGACACCTCATCCTTGTCCCCCCTCCACTCTCTGCCCTCAGCCTGCCACCTGAGGTGAGTCTGAGCACTGTTCTTCCCCCAATTCCCTCCATCACCCCTCCTCCCTTCCTCCTGAGCCTGCCCCTCGCCACCAGTAGACCTGCCCAGACAGGAAGGCCCACCCTGAGTCTGGCCACACCTCATGCTTATCCTCCTTCTGCCCTCTGCCCTCTGTCTGCCACCTGAGGTGAGTCTGGGTACTGCTCTGCCCTGAACTTCCTTCACTACATGCTCCTCACTTCTTCCTGAGCCTGCCCGTTGAGTAGAGTGGACCTACCCAGACTGGAAGGCCCACCCAGAGTCCAGACACACCTCACTCTTGGTTCCCCCTCTGCCCTCCGCCCTTTGCTTGAGGAGACTAGAAGAGAGGGAGAGACCCCACCTGCACCCACTGGAAGAAGGGATGGGAAGATGACAGAATAAGAACACACTCAACAACAGAAGGACCAATAGGACACCACCAGATTCTAGGGACAAGCCCAACACAGAGGATGAAGAAGAGATGGACCTTAAAAATTATCTTATGAAGATGATAGAGACCATTAAAGAGGAAACAAAAATCCCTTAAAGAAATAGAAGACATACAGGGGGTGGGCCTAGGCCCTATCCCAAAGGATACAATAGACATTGATGACACCCTATGGAAGGCCTCACCATCCAGGGGGAGCAGAAAGGATATGTGATAGATAGGGTTTTAGTTGGGGGAGTGGTAGGGGAGGACGGGAGGGGGAAGGGAACTGGGATTGTCATGTAAAACAATTCTGCTTCTAATTCAAATAAAAAAAGTTAAAAAATAAAATTAAGAACTCTGCAACCTTCCACTTTGTTCTTTGTTTGCAAGATTATTTTGGGTGTGCAGGGTCTTTGAAATTCCCTATAAATTGAGAATGGGTTTATCTAGTAATCAAAAAAGCGTTTTGGAGTTTGCAAGGCATTATATTAAAACTGTCCAGCATTTTGAGTACTATAGGCATCTTTAAAATATTAATTCTCCTAACCCAGAAGAGAGAATATCTCTCCATATATTTGTCTTCTTGCATTTTATTTCAATATTTTGTAAAACTTCACTTATAAATCTTCTGTCTTTAATTCTCTGCACTTGTTTCTAAGTATGTTATTTTTCAAAAGATTTTTTAAAGTAGTTATTTATGAGTCTGTGTGAGTAGATGTCACATGTGTGCATACCCACAGAAATCGGAAGAAGGAGTCTTATGGTAGAAGTTGGACCTGTAGGCACTTGTGAGGAGAACAATGTGTATGCTGGGAACCAAACTCAGGTCCTCTGGAAAAGCAGAAAATGCTTTTAAGCACTGAGCCACCACTCTACCCCAGTACTTTATTCTTTACTGTGGTATGGAAACTGAAATTAAGTTTTCATTTCTTATTTTGGCCATTTATTGTTAGTGTGCAGAAATGCAATTGATTTTTGTGTATTGGTTATAATTTGCAATCTAGCTGTATTGGTTGAATTGTATGTGTGTGTGTAGTAATTGACACTGTCTAAATATATAAGATTATGTCATCTGTTAATAGAATACTTTTACTTCTTTTTTTTCTAATAAAATAGACATAGAAGAAAAAGCAAGCAAAAAGTTACATGAAATAGAGGAAAAGACAAACCAAAAAATTCTAGATATAAACAAATCTCTTAAAGAATCTAAAGAAAGCCAAGAAAAAACAACCAAACAAGTAAAGGAAACAATTCAAACAGTTCATAGTTTGAAAGCAGAAGTAGAAACAATAAGGAAAACACAGAATGAGGGGATGCTGGAAATAAAAAAGCTGGGTGAATGATTAGAAACCACTGGTTATACTGATGCAAGTATAACCAATAGAATACAAGAGATGGAAGAGAGAATCTCAGGTGTTGAAGACTCACTAGAGGATATGCAGTCATCAACCAAAGTAAATCTCAAGTTCAACAAAACCCTAACATAAAATATTCAGGAAATATGGGAAACCGTGAAAAGACCAAACCTAAGAATAATAGGTACAGAAGAAGGTGAAGAAATTCAGCTCAAATGTACAGAAAACATATTCAACAAAATCATAGAATAAAACTTCCCTAACCTAAAGGATAAGCTTATGAAAGTACAAGAAGCTTACAGAACACGAAAATAATAATCAAATTATTGCCACATAATAATCAAAACACCAAACTCACAGAATAAAGAAAAATATTAAGAGCAGCAAAAAAAAAAAAAAGGCCAAGTAACATATAAAGGCAGACCTATCTGAATTACACCAAACTTCTCAATGGAAACTATGAAAGCCAGAAGGTCCTGGATAGATGTTCTGCAAGTGCTATGGGAACATGGATGCGAGCCCAGATTACTGTATCCAGCAAAGCTTTCAATCACTATAGATGGAGAAAACAAGATATCCCATAACAAAATCAGATTTAAGCAATACATATCCACAAATCCAGCCCTACAGAAATTACTAGAAGGAAAATTCCAACCCAACAAAGATAACTACTCTCAAAAAATCATAGGCAATAGATAATGCCACTTAACCAAAAACCAAAAGAAAAGCGGAGGGAAACCCACACATAATAACACCACTAAAAACAAATCCAAAACAAACAAGAATCAACAATCAATGGTCATTAATATCCATCAATGTGAATGGTCTTAATTTGCCTATAAAAATATACAAGCTAACCGAATGGATACGAAGACAGAATCTATCCTTCTGAGGCATACAAGAAACACATCTCAATGTGAAAGACATGCATTCCCTCAAAGTAAATGGTGGGGAAAAGACTTTCCAATCAAATGGATCCAAGAAACAAGCTGGTGTAGCAATCCTAATATCTAACAAATTCGACTTCAAAATAAAATCAATCAAAAGAGATAAAGAAGGGCATTTCATACTCACCACAGGAAAAGTCCATCAAGATGAAGTCTCAATCCTGAATATCTATGCCCCAAATACAAAGGCACCCACATTCGTAAAACAAACATTACTAAAGATCAAATCACACATAAAACCTCACACACTTATAGTAGGAGATTTCAACACTCTGCTCTCACCACTAGATAAGACCAGAAGACAGAAACTTAAAAAAGAAACAAAAGAACTAACAAAAGTTATGACCCAGTTGGGTTTAACAGACATCTATAGAACATTCCATCCAAACACAAAAGAATATACCTTCTTCTCAGTGCCACATGGAACTTTCTCTAAAATTGACCACATACTCAGCAATGAAGCAAACCTACACACACACAAAAAAAAATAGAAAAATCCGTGTTCTTATCAAACCACCATGCTTTAAAATTAGAATTCAACAACAACACAAATTGCAGAAACTCTACAAACTCATGGAAATTGAATAATGCACCAATTGCACCATTCCAGGGTCAAGGAAGAAATACAAAATGAAATTAAAGACTTCCTAGAATTTAATGAGAATGAAGACACAACATACCCAAACTTATGGGATACTTTGAAAGCAGTGCTAAGAGGAAAGTTCATAGCACTAAGGGCCCACATGAAGAAACTGGAGAACAGCCACACTAGAGAATTAACAGCGCAACTGAAAGCTATAGAACAAATGGAAGCAAACTCACCCCAAAGGAGTAGACACCAGGAAATAATAAAACAGAGGGTTGAAATCAATAAAATAGAAACTAGGGAAACATTAGAAAGACTCAATGAAACAAAGAGTTGGTTCTTCCAGAAAGTCAACAAGATAGACAAACCTTTATCCAAACTTACCAAAAGGCAGAGAGACATCATGCTAATTAACGAAATGAGAAATGAAAAGGGGACATAACAAAGGACACTGAGGAAATCCAGAGAATCATCAGGTCATACTTTGAAAACCTGTACTCCACAAAATTAGAAAATCTAAAAGAAATGGACAATTTTCTGGATAGATATAAATTACCAAAATTAAATCAAGAACAGATAAGCAATTTAAACAGACCTATAACCCTTAATGAAATAAAAGCAATCATCAAAGTCTACCAACCAAAAAGAGCACAGGGCCAGATGGTTTCAGTGCAGAATTCTACCAGAAATTCAAAGAGCTAATACCAGTACTCCTCAAATTGTTCCACACAATAGCAGCAGAAGGGACATTGCCAAGCTCTTTCTATGAGGCTACAATTACTTGGTACCCAAGCCACACAAAGACACAACTAAAAATGAGAATTACAGACCAATATCCCCCATGGACATCCATTAAAAATATTCAACAAAATACTCACAAACTGAATCCAAAAACACATCACAGAAATCATCACCATGATCAAGTTGGCTTTATCCCAGGAATACAGGGATGGTTCAACATATGGAAATCTATCAATGTAATCCACCATATAAACAAACTGAAAAAGAAAAACACATGATCATCTCACTAGATGCTGAAAAAGCCTTTGAGAAAATTCAACATCCCTTCATGATAAAGGTCTTAGAGCTCAGGGATAACAGGAACATACCTAAACATGATAAAATCAACATGCAGCAAACCATCAGCCAACATCAAACTAAATGGAGAGAAACTCAAAGCAATTCCTCTAAAATCAGGAAAAAGACAAGGCTGCCTACTCTCTCAATATCTCTTCAATATTGTACTTGAAGTTCTAGCTAGAGCAATAAAACAACAAAGGGAGATCAAGGGGACACAAATTGGAAAGGAAGAACTCAAACTTTCACTATTTGCAGATGACATGATAGTTTACATAAGTGACCTGAAAAACCAAGGAACTCCTACAGCTGATTAACACCTTTAGCAAAGTGGCTGGATACAAGATTTGCTCAAAAAAATCAGTAGCCCTGTTATATACAGATGATAAATGCACTGAGAAAGATGTCAGAGAAACATCACCCTTTACAATAGCAAATAACAACATAAAATATCTTGGGGTACCGCTAACCAAAAATGTAAAAGACCTGTATAGTAAGAACTTTGAGTCTTTAAAGAAAGAAGTTAAAGAAGATACTACAAAATGAAAGATCTCCCATGCTCTTGGATAGGTAGGATCAACCTTGTAAAAATGTTTATCTTGCCAAAAGCAATCTACAGATTCAGTGCAATTCCCATCAAAATCCCAACACAATTCTTCACAGACCTTGAAAGAACAGTACTCAACTTCATATGAAAAAAAAAGGATAGCCAAAACAACCCTGTACAATAAAGGAACTTCCAGAGGCATCACTATCCTGGATTTCAAGCTCTATTATATAGCCATAGTCCTGAAAACAGCTTGGTATTGGCACAAAAATAGACAGGTAGACCAATGGAATTGAATTAAAAACCCTGATATTAACCCACACACCGATGAACACCTAATTTTTGACAAAGAAGCTTAAGTTTCACAATGGAAAAAGAAAGCATCTTCAACAAATGGTATTGGCATAACTGGATTCAGACATGTAGAAGATTGTAGATAGATCCATATATATCGCCATGCACAAAACTTAAGTCTAAATGGTTCAAAGACCTCAACATAAATTCAGCCACACTGAACCTCCTAGAAGAGAAGTTAGGTGGTACCCTCGATCAAATTAGTACAGGAGACTACTTTCTGAGCATAACACCAGTAGCACAAACATTGAGATAGACGATCAATAAATGGGACTTGCTCAAACTAAGAAGTTTCTGTAAGGCAAAGGACACCATCAGCAAGACAAAACGGCAGCCCACAGAATGGGAAAAGGTATTCACCATACCCACATCTGATACAGGGCTTATCACCAAAATATACAATGAACTCAAGAACCTAGCCACCAAAACACAAACAATGGAGTTAAATAGTGGAGTGCAGAACTAAATAGAGAATTCTCAAGAGAGGAACCTACAATGGCTGAAAGACACTTAAGAAAGTGTTCAACATCCTTAACCATCAGGGAAATGTAGCTCGAAACCACTGTGAGATACCATCTCACACCTGTCAGAATAGCTAAAATCAAAAATACCAATGACAGTTTATGCTGGAGAGGATGTGAAGAAAGGGGAACACGCCTCCACTGCTGGTGGGAGTGCCAACTCTTAACAGCCACTTTGGAAATCTGTATGGCGATTCTTCAGGAAAATGGAAATCAGTCTACCACAACATCCAGCAATTCCACTCTTAGGCATATACCCAAAAGAAGCACATTCATACAAGGACATCTGTTCAACGATGTTCATCGCAGCATTATTTGTAATAGCCAGAACCTGGAAACAACCTAGATGCCTCAACTGAAGAATGGATACATAAAATGTGGTACAGTTACACAATGGAGTACTACTCAGTGGGGGAAAAAATAAACAATGGAATCTTGAAATTCACAGGCAAATGGATGGAACTAGAAGAAGCCATTCTGAGTGAGGTAACCCAGTCACAAAAGACAAACATGGTATATACTCACTCATATGTGTATTTTAGACATAGAGTAAAGGATTACCAGCCTATCATCCACACTTCCAGAGAAACTTGGAAACAAGGAGGACCCTAAGGGAGATATACAAGGTCCCCTGGAGAAGGGGAAAGAGACAAGATCTCCTGAGCAAATTGGGAGCATGGAAGTGTGGGGAGAGGGAACTAGGAGAATGAGAAGGGGAGAAGAAGAGGGCTGAGGAAGACATGATGGGGCAGGGAGGTTGAGTTGAGAGAAGAACAGAAGAGAGCAAGATAAGAGATACTATAATAGAGGGCGAAATTACAGGTTTAAAGAGAAATCAGGCACAAGGGAAATGCCTCGAGAGCTACAAGGATGACACCAACTAACAATCTAAGCAACAGAGGAGAGGCTACCTTAAATGCCCTCTCCTGATAAAGAGATTGATGACTAATTCATATGATGTCGTATAGCCTTCATCCAACAGCTTGTGGAAGTAGAAGCAGACACAGCTAAATCTTGAACTGAACTGGAATCCAGTTGCAGAGAAGAATGAGTGATGAGCAAAGGGGTCCACACCAGGCTGGTGAAACCCACAGAAACAGCTGACCTAAACAAGGGAGAGCTCTTGGTCCGCAGACTGATACCTGGGAAACCAGCATGGGACTGATCCAGACCCCCTGAATGTGGGTTTCAGTGAGGAGACCTCGGAAATCTATGGGACCTCTTGTAGTGGATCAGTACTTATCCCTAGCATAGAAATGGACTTTGGGACCCCATTCCACATGGAGGGATACTCCCTGAGCCTAGATACAAGGGGTTTGTCTTAGGCCCTATCCCAAAGAGTAAGACAGACTTTGAAGACCCCCCACAGAAGGCCTCACCCTCCCTTGGGAGCAGAAAGGGTATGGAATAGGTAGGGTGTTAGTTGGGGGGGGCAAGGGAGGAGGGGAGGGAAAGGGACTTGGGATTGACATGTAAAATAATTTTCTTTCTAATTAAAATATAAAAAAGAAAGTCTTCGGAGACAAAGGGCTCCATGCTGTGGATTATCTACATGATTGAACAATATTGAAGAAGAGCTCCCAGCTGAAATAGCAAACCTGGAAGTGGTTCTTGCATGAGGAGGGGATTGAGGAATACTAGAGTAACTGAAGTAGATGTTTCCAGAGAAGGGCTAGAAGGGTTGGTCATTGATTATGGTCTGGGACCCAATAATACTTCACATGAGTGAAATGCTCTTCCCCCTACAAGGGAAATATGTTCCTTAAAAATGGGCATGCAACAGCACTTCCAGCAGCTCCACACAGCCACATCCTACACATCCTTTTCCATTGATTAGCTTGGTGGATTCTTTTGATCCTTCCTTCCACACACTCTCCCCAATCCATGGGTTGTAGAAGGAACCAATGTGGGGAGAGAAGGAGCTCCCAAGATGGAAATAGCAGGACATGAGTGCAATGAAATAAGAAATAGGCAAAGCAGGAGGGGGCTCTTTAATTGGGAAGGGGGAAAGAGGGCAACACAAAGGGAGAGGGCTAGAGGATGGCTAGATAACACTGAAGATGTTTGAAAAAGCCATATGGAATCATAGTATTTTATGTTTACCTAATACTATATAATATGTGTGTATGTGTTTTATGTGTATATATATAATATAGTTAGACAATTTTAATGAGTTTATGCCACTTGGAATCATAATGTTCCACCCCAAAGCCTTAGACTAACAATAACACACAAAAGAGGCTTCTGCATGGCAGTCCAAGAGACCCCTCACCCCAAGAACATGATAGTCTATTGCCATTGTCCTTGGTTGCCTCCCAGATTTTGAGGGTAAGCGCCTATTGCTGAACACACCACACACTTTGGAAACAGGGTTTGGAGGCATCAGGCTGCAACTGACCAAAAAGCCTCTTCCCTGAATATCACCTCCTATAGTGCTAGAAGGTGCTAAGAAAGCTACCAAGGGAGAAAACAATCAATATTCCTAGCCAGCAGTAAAACCTATGAACTGCAATAATAACTAGCAAGGCAAGAAATCTCCAAAGGTGCAGCAGTCTCACTTATATACTGGGAGCAATCAACATCCTTCTAATTGTAGTGTAGGGCTGCTCAATAGCAGGGAATTTGTGCCAGGTGCTGTAAACCTAGCCAACTATACATGGCTGATTTGGCCATGGACCCCAGAGAAGGGCCAACTGTCATTTTCCTAAACAAGTATAATTTCTAACTGCACTGTAAATAGTTAACTTCCTATCCACAGATAAGTGTAGTTCTCACCTCTCATCAAAATTGCTTGCTTTAGCTCCAGACAAAAACCACCACAGAAAGACTCCACTGGTAAAAATGCAGAGAACACCTAACCATGGGGTGCCTGGCCTCGGTTGATGAACATACAACACAACCTCTATACCTAATGATCAGGAAACATTGCAGACAGGTGTCATATAGATTGAAAGAGCAAGAGGTCTAAGATGGTGGCTTCAAGGTTGTGTCTTCTATATAGAACAGTTGCTGCATCCATGCATGACTCCTGGGACTTTGACCAGATAAGGAGAGGGGGTTGAAGAAAAGATACATACACATAAACAGAAGAGCTGGGATTGGGTGGACTGGGGTCTCTGCTGTAGAAACCACACCACCCTGGAACCTCAGCATATTTGTTATATATACCTGAACAGGGATATTGCATACAGTTGAACAAGGAGTCTGTGCTTATGGTATACAGCTGGATCAAGGAGGAAGTTTTAGCTAATCTCAGTAGGACCAGTTTTGTTTTATCTATGTTGTTATACTAACAATAAAGACTCAGTAGTCAGATATTGGGACAAAAAACTGATAGATCGCTGGGTGGTGGTGGTACATGCCTTTAATCCCAGCACTCAGGAGCCAGAGGCTGGAAGATCTCTGAGTTCGAGGCCAGCATGGTCTACAGAGTGAGTTCTAGGTCATCCAGTGCTACACAGAGAAACCCTGTCTTGAAAAACCAAAAATAAATAAATAAATGAATAAATAAATAAATAAATAAATAAATAAATAAATCCAAAAACCGATAGATCAATGAGGTGGAGGAGTGACTTGTGAAACTATCTATGGCCAATTCTTGTCAATTAGTTCCTGGCTCAGCCCCCTGACCCAAGGTTATTTTATTAACACAGTCTCAGAGTTTCAAAGTGTGATCAAATATCCCACAATGGAGCAGTCTCTGTACTGGTGCAATATTCAGATGATTGATATCCAGGAGAAGAACTAACTAGAGTGAACATTTTATGTACTCTCTTGGTTCCCTGGAAAAGGCTTTGCCATTTCTGTCTGAGCCACCCCAAGGAGGTAGATTTGCCATTCCTCCATGGGTCTGAAGCTCTGAGGTCCTTGGCATGGCCCAGGTCAACACCACACACTCACTGAGGACTTCATTCCTTCACAGTGATAAGGACAAGGGAGGCTGGCAGCATGACTAACCCTGCAGCTGCCCAGGTCCAAAACCAGAGTTACAAGTTGGCCCACCCCAACATCCACCCCATCTATGGACTGCTGGAGCATGAGAAGGGGCCCGTCCTGTAGACCCAAAGCTGCAGGAACTCCATGACACAGGGCAACAAGAGGATAACCAAGAGAAGTTCCAGTGAGGGCTCAGCATCAATAGTGTAACAGAAACCAGAGGCCTCAAATCAGACTTCTTGCAATGAACACTTGCAAGTAAAGATATATGGATAAAAGCGTAAACTGTGTGACTCACTGTGTCACACTACAGTTTTGATGGGGAGATCGATTTTTTCTTTTTTCTTTCTTCTTTTTTTTCACTTAAATTTTATTTTATTGGGCTGGAGAGATGGCTCAGAGGTTAAGAGCACCAACTGCTCTTCCTGAGGTCCTGAGTTCAATTCCCAGCAACCACATGGTGACTTACAACCATCTGTAATGAGATCTGGTGCCCTCTTCTGGTGTGCAGATATACATGGAAGCAGAATGTTGTATACATAATAAATAAAAAAATGTTTTATTAAAAAATTATTTTATTTTAATTTGGGGGGATTGCAAGGGTAGAGGGCAAGATATGAATGCAGGAGGAAATGAATGGGATGGAGATGCATGTTGTGAAGGCCAGTAAGAACAAATAAAAAAGAAAGTTAAAAAATGTATAAACTTAGAGTATCCCTTATCACAAAGTGAGATAGAAGGCACAGGTCCTTTTATCATCATTGTTTAACTGGAAGTGTAAAACACTAGAAAGTTCTCTATGTAGGTAACTGGGCACAGGATTTAAGGCCTTATAGCTCAACTCTATTTCCTCTCTCTTCCCTGCTTCCTGTTCCTTAAAGATGATGAGTCCCAGCTGCACACTATTTTCACCAAGGAGCCACTGACTGCCATGTTCCCCCTCCATGATGGATTATATCCCCTCCAACTGTGAGCCAAAATCAATCTTTCCTTCTTCATGTTGTTTCTTTCCAAGTATTTCATCACAGCAACAAGACAAAGAATTATACAGCTATACCAAATATTCAATTTACATATTCCCAGTGGGCCTGTGATAAGTACCTTGAGGAGTTTGTATTGCTTTTTGCTGCCCACATGACTTTTTTTAGATGAAACCAATGTACATTTGTCCCAATATCAATACCCTAATCCTGTTATTACCTATCTGTAATTATTTTTTGTTTGTTTGAGGACTAACTGTTGGAGTATCCACATAGACCCATGGCCTGAGATATTCACATGCATATAGATGTGGCCTGTCAATGTGAAGGATGGAAAGCAGGTGGAGACAAAAGATTTCAGGCTTACCTGAGGCCAAGGGGCTAAAAAGGGTGGTAGTCAGGATTCCCGCTCTGATAGTATAAAATGCACAGCAGTCAAAGAATTCAAAATTCAAAATTAACTGGTTGGGTCTTTATAATGGTGGATTTATTATGAAATAAAAATTGTTGCTTGTGAATGGGGCCCAGGTTTTTTGTGTTCAGGTCCTCGGCCTTTTATCCAAAGAGACAAATTAAGAGCTCACACAGATTTGCTAAAAGAGCAAGATAACTTCATTTGGCACAAACTGATAATGTAAGTTGTAGAGTCATGCACTGTTAAGACTGACACCCTGCCCACTTGAGGCAGGCAAGCTTATGAGTCAGTCTGGTGTACCCATTTGGGTTTGGCTTATGCATACTCTTGTAATAATTTACATGGCAGGGCTTCCTTCCTTTGCATATACTATATGTACACCTTGTGGTAGTTGAATGTAGTTGACCCCCATAATCTCATAGGCAATGGAACTATTAGGAGGAGTGACTTTATTGGAGTGGGGATGGCCTTGTTGAGGGGAGTCTGTCACTGTGGGTGTAGGCTTTAAGGTTCCCTATGCTCGGGATACTGCCTAGTGTCTCAGTCAACTTCCTGTTGCCTGCAAGATGTAGGACTCTCAGCTACTACTCCAGCACCAAATCTGCATGCATACCACTATGCTCTCCTCCAGGATGATAATGGAGTGAGCATCTGAAACTGTAAGCAAGCCACACCAATTAAATGTTCCCTTTAAAAGAGTTGCTGTGGTCATGGTGTCTCTTCACAGCAAGAAAAACCCCAAGACACACCCTTCTCCAAATAATGTGCCTAGCACCTTCAGAAAGTCCCTCCACCCCTAACTCATATTGGGCTACACTTACTCCTATATATGGCCAACATTGTAAATTCCTCTGCCCCAGTTCACAATCAAATTTAGACAGTTCTCTTCAAGGTTATTGCTGACATATTGGGATAAAAAAAAAGAGTAGGACAGGTCTGGCCTGAAGTAGGTTTGGGCACATGCTCAGTAAAGCATAACTGTCCTCTAGTAACTTCTTGGCGAGAATCCTATATACTATCTTATGAGTACATGCAATTGGGTGTGGATATGATTGAAATCAAATGTATTGTGGGAAGGGTCATGCACAGAACCTAATATATGGATCAAGATAGAGAATCACCCGAACTACATTTCTTAGGAACCAGCCTGTCTTTCCATAGATCCATAGAAAGAGACAGCCCAGGACCATAGAGTGCTCTCACTCATGTGACCTGATGTCAGGCTTAACAGCATATCCCTCTAACAATCTGCACTACTGCTTTGCTCCACAAAAAAAGTTGTCTTACTTCTTTCGCAAGTCTCTGTGAGCCTTCCTTTTCCAGTTTTTTTTTTTTTTTTTTTTTTTTGGATAAAAGGTCAAGAACCTGGAAACAATCAGCCCACCCCACAGCCAATAACCAGTAACCAATACACATTGTTTTATTTAACAGGTAATTAGTTGACTTAAACATTTCAAATCATTATATAGATATCATGCAGGCCTCCAACTGAAGCCTTGTCCTAAGCCTTGTAAATTTCACAAGCATTACAGGTGGGTTATGTTAAATATTTAGTCTACCCTTTCCACATGAACTGTGGGGCTTCTCTTGGTGTTATGTGCTGCTTTATACTAAACACATGGCTAGGTTAGAGAAAACAGATGTGCCTTTGTCACATTATCAATACCCTGACTATATTCCCTATCTTCAATTCCCCTTACTCCACACAACTACCACAAACACTATTGTCCAGAAGAACTAAAACTTTTGGTTTATTATGATGGCGGGAATAGAAATGTCCCCCATAATTTAGGGTACTTGTACACACTTAGTCACCAGTTGGTGGTGCTGTTCAAGGAGGTGGGGGTAGATGGTCCAGCCTTGCTAGAGATGGTACATCACTGGAGCCTAGCTTTGAGCTTACAAGGCTTCTCACCACTTTCAGCCCACTCATTCTGCTTCATGGCTGTGGTTGAGGATGTAGGCTATCAGCTTCCTGCTCTAGCTGTCATGCCTCCCTGTCATGAAAAACCCATTTGGGCTCTGGAACCATGAGCCCAAATGAAACCATTCATTCCTTCTGAAAGTTGCCTTGGTCATGGTGTTTTATCACAGCAGCAGAAGAGTAAGTTAGGGAATTGCTATTCTTATGTCATTAGTAAAATCTAGCCATATAACAGTAATACCTGGAACTAAGTTTTACCAGAGTTTGGGGTACCTGGAACACTTGAAGCCAGGCAATGGCATACTAGTCATGATGAAAAACTTCTACTGGTGTACTAGTAGGCATAAGAATCAAGGGTTGTTTCATAATCTATTTTCATATTTGTGCTTCTAGCATTTTCAAGCTGAATCTATTAGTAAGATTTCTGGAAATAACACTTCAGGTGTGATATTCCTAGGAGCTTTGTGGATCTTCTCTTAGGGACACTGGTAAAATTTATTATTTACATGGGTGTTGGAGTGTGTGCTTATTCTTGTGTGTGCTGGTTCACATGTGTATAGTACACAGGTAAATGTGCAATACATTGTTCTTCAGGAACTTTCCATCTTGTTTGTTTTTTTTTTTCATCCAGGACCTCTCACTGGGACCTGGGGCTTGGTGATTCAATTAGACTGGCTTTCCAGAGAACCCCAGAGATCATCAACCTTCCTCCACCTCCCCAGCACCAGAATTATAAGTATCAAAATACCTACATTTTTACATGAATGCTAGGGGTTAAACTTGGGTACTCAGGTTTTCATGAAAAGCTTTTTTTTTTAATTAAAATATCTCCAAGCCTCCAAAATTGTTTTTTAATCCAATTGATTGCATTCTTTAGGAGTGATATTAAGGTCATACATCAAGCAAAGCAACTTTAATTCAAGAAAATCCATACAAATTCAATAATAATAATGTGAGACTGTGATACCTGAGCCAGTGTCCACACCGTCTTTCTCCTTTACAAAGGAAAATTCAAGACTATTGTAGCCAATAAAATAGGGCATTATCTTCCTCCAGCTCTGGAGTGATGCTTAAAAGAGCAGAACACCTAAAGATTTAATCCCATTTCAACCTACTTTTCCCCCAAAATCTGATTTTGAAGTGGATGTGGTGTAGATGTAGAAGCCCCCATCTTTCATGATGTCATCCCTTATAAGATGAAGGCCCTACCATGGATCTAACACTGGTGAGACTATTAGGCCCCCAACAGGGTAAAGAGGTTCTTCTCTAGATGAGTCAGTCCTTTAGAATACTTCCTATTTCCCTCTCATACCCTTTGAGAAGCTGCAGCAACATACACATCCAATGTTCTTAGGACAAGATGGAGACTGCTAGCTAGCCTTCCCCAGCAACTCCCTCCCTATGTTCAGAGAGCAATGTGATCACCTCTTTGCCCTATGATGTCTCCCTTTTGCTTGCAAACAAAAGCATTATTTCAAGATTTCATTAAAGCCTTACCTGTATTCTTGCATACTTGGCTGAGTGTCCTTTTTATTGCCTCTATTGCAGAGCTCCTCTCTCCAGTAACACAGACATTGAGTACATACCTCCTAAGATAGAGTATCAATTATTAAAAAGATCCACCTGTTGCATGACTTTTTCTGGGAGCTACATAATTAACATGTGACCACAACCTAAAATAATGTAACTATCCCAGAGAACGACTCATTGAAGTTAATGTTAATGAGTAAATTGAGTTTATTTGGAGCTACTGGATGATTGGGACAGCTGTTATTTTTCTAAAGTCCACCTATCATACCATTCATTCCCCTATCTCTGCTTATCATGTTGCTAACTTATACAGCTCTATGTCTACAGCAGAATGGATGCAAGCCTGAGTTCAGAGCGCTACCTAGTGTTAATGAAGAGGAGGAGACACTAGCCTCAATTAATATATGCCATAAGTAAAACCAGATCCTGGGAGTTCCAAATTTCCATGCATTCTGTCCTTACTCTTATCACGGATTCTCCTGGTCTTGGCAGACTCCATCTAAGCTTGGGAGGAATGGCTTTTTGTTGAATTTGGTTGCATAGAACAGCCAAGTGGTGTCTGCAGCAAGATGGAGTTACTCTAGCTAGGATTTGAAAGACTACTTCCATACTCTTAATCAATTCTCCCTATCCCCCAGGTCCAGATCCACACCACAAAGATTTTGCCCAGGGGGTAAAGCAGTTCATGGGGCAGGTTTCTGCATCTTTTCCCTCAGAGAGTTAATCTATTTGCAACAGAGTATAAAATCAAAGCTTATGATGCTCTCAATAATTAATAGTGTCTGTGGTTAGAAGCAATTAAGAGGAAATAGAATCATTACAAATAGAAGCTAAAGTAATAGGCAAGCTATCTTGCCAAAATAATTGAGGATAAACATACTTAAGAAGACTCGATGTTGGGATCAGAAAAATTTCAAGTATAGCCTAAAACATTATTCCTTCAAAGGAACCTGAATTTAATTGGCTCAATCTGCTGAGCAATGTATTTCACAAGCAGCAGTGAATAGAGAGTAATGGCTGAGTGTGGTCAGGGAAAGAGATTATCAAAGAGAGCCATGACAGAACCATTCTCCTCCCAGGGTGAACGTGGGCAAACATATGAAGGCAATACACCCTTACAAAGATCATCATTACTGTCATGCCAGAAGGGAGGGAGAAGTAGACATTGTCAAAATAGTCCAAGCAGTCAATAAACAAAAAAGCAAGTAATGAGAGAGATAGTCTAAAATATATATTGTCTAAAATATGGTGTTTCTCACAAAAATAAAAGACAAGAAAAAACAAATATGTCTAACTCTGAGTCTGATTTATTCCTATTTACAGTTTTACAGTGTCACTCTATCTGAAATGATAAGAGATTACTAAACACCCAATACTCAACATCAGGCACACCAAATCAAACTGAACTTTTAAAATCAAACACCCAGTCCCCAAAAGACCATGGTGGCATGTAGGACAACATAAGTCTTGAACTCAGGAATAGTGAATTTGTGGAGACTGTGGAGGCAGCCCTTGTAGAAAAAAGAGACTGATTTGATTCTGGTCCTTGTCATAGGGATGAAAGGCAGGAAGACAGAATAAAAATGACCATATGCAACTAGCCGCTTCCCAGGCACTATTTGGGAATAGGAAAGTTTAACTATATGCCAGTATCCTGTCACTTAATATGGTGCTCTGTGTCTGGTAACATCCTTCCTTTCATGGCTTGGTTTGGGAAGCTCATGTGTCCTGGGACCACATTTATTAGTAGATATGATTACTATGATGTTGGTAACCTCTAACACAAATAGCAGGGTTTACAACTATCTCGGTCAGTGGTTAATACACTTTTTTGATAGATAGCAAGTGCTTCCTTTGGCCACACAAGGCCAGAGACCTTCTGTGATGAGGAGAAATCCTCTTTTACAACCTAAAGACCAACATAAATCCAAGTTAAAAAGAAATGATACACTTGAAGACATGATAACAAGAGAAATAACAATCTCTGTAATGAAATATGAATTTAAAGACCTACAAAAGCCCTGCCCTTCATGCAGTTGCTTTTACACTCTCACTGCTAACCCAGGTCACTGAGTTCACTTCAGAAAGTGTAACTTTCTCCCTTCCCCTCTTTCTATTCTGCTTCTGACACTTAGCTAGCTGAAAGTTCTCCAGTGCTGGGTTCAAAGTGGACATGGAAAGTTGGGAGTAAGACACTTATTAGAAGAATGTTGAACACCATGGTCCGACAGGAAACAGCATGATGGTGGACTCAGGAATACAGGCCCCAGAATCAAAGACAGACACCATGCAGGGCGCTCCAGTGAAGTAGAGGTGGGGGCCCATTCTTATAGGTGTTTGAGGAAGTGGGAATGTTTGGGGCATCAGGGAAAGCCATGGTGGGGAGATGCATTGTCACTGGCAACCACTATTAGTTCTCTGCTGCCTGATTCTGGCAAGCCTTTTTGAAAAGTCCCAGGACTTTTATGTAGAGAGTCTGCTGGAATATTAGAGTCACCAGCAGACTCTCTTTCAATTGCCTGCCAGGGGCTGTGCGACTGCAGAGAGGGAACTGATGCTGTATGTATAATGGACTGAGCATATGTCTGCTTTGTGTTTTAACACCTGATGACCTTGATATGCACTGACATTTTGCGGCTGTCCAACCCCCACACATATAGTCAAAGACTTCCACTTCAGGCTGAGGCTCTCTGTTTTCTTCAACTTCTAACTCAGAAACTATAACATTTCTCTCCTTTTCCTCTCCTTCCCCCTGGGCAGCTGCCAAGATCTCCAACTTGCCTGTCCTGATGTTTTCTCTAATTCCAATAAATTCCTTAAGCTCCTTCTGATTCTGTTTTTAGATTTTCAAATATATTCTAAAGAGACATTCAGATCCCTCTATCTGACTATCTACTCTTTAGGAATTTCCTGATGGGAAAAAGAAAAGGCTAAATCCTGCTGACAGCTAGAGGATGAACTTGCCTCCCAGGAAGATATTTCATGAGATGCTGACATCATGTTAGAGCACCTTACTGGAGACACCAGAGCCCAGACAATGATAGTTCAGTGATGAGTGATGGGCAGTCCCATACCTTGGCCTGGGATGCCTAAATTACATCTCCATGGCCCTCTATTTATGCTTTAACTCACTTCAGGATCCCAAAGATGAATTTGGGGGCCAGTGGGCAATCACTGGATTTCTTTGTTCCTTTTCCCCAAAGTGACCACATTGAATAAATGTCTTATTTCTGTTTTTCACTATTAATTTTGGCTGTTTTAATTGATTTCTTGAAGCTGCAACTAGCTTCTTGGAGTGCAGACTGACTCCAATCTCAATAACAATAATGAAATTATAAATCACACAACACAAAGTTATAATTAGAAGATAATCCTCCCTCTGGAAATCGCCAAAGGCCTATTGTTGGAGACTGTCTTGTCTTATCAACTTTTTTCCAACCAATGAATAACAATAAGACATGATCAGAGTCTCTAGGACAGACTGTGGAGGCTGAAGAGATAATAAAACATCTTTATATGGAACAGGTAGATAAAAAGTGCTACTGTTGCTAAGAACCAGTGATTATATATGTTCTGAAACCAAGCAGCACAAGTTAGGCTATTGAAAGACAAGGGCTTATAAGAAATAGACAAGACTGTTGCAGGCGCCTTACTTTAGACTTGATAGTTATTATTCATCAGCTCATACAAAAGGCTGCCTAGAAATAAGAATGGAAAGCAATTTGGCATTTATTATTTCATCAAGCTTGTTCTGTTCCTGAGAGAAAACAACTAAATGGCAAAGCTGTTCCTCCATTGAAAACAAGCACAGACGATTTCTGCCTATTTTTAGAAACACTATTGTGCTGTGGTCCATCTAAATGAGCTGGAAGATGCACTGTCTCCTTCCCTGGTCCTTTTCAAGGTATAATTTATCGGGTTTATGTGAAATTAAGAACATAAGTCAAAGAATCCTTTAAATTAACAACTCAGTTACATAATAGTCACATTTCTACAAAGAAGATGGGGTGCAAAAACAAGGTACAGTGTATATAAGTCTACAAAATGCACATAGTTGGGTATCAGCCTTTCTGTAAACACTGTAAATAAAACTACACAAAGGAATAGGAAGAAATCTGACACCACATTAAAAAATTGGCAACTCACAACCAGGCTTTATTTATCAGCCTTCTAATGGAATCCCTATGGAAAGCCAGATTGTAGATTAAAATGTGCTGCAAGAACTCCTAAAATTGATTTAATTTTTTGAAAACTCATATACAGATGAGTGCACATTTAATCTCAACACCAGAGTTAGATTTCATTTGAATAATTTTCTTTACTCAAAATTAGCACAAAGATTTATAAAATCACCAAAGGAGAAAAGAATGCAGCAGGACCTTATGAAAGAGAGAAAGATAGAGCATGGAGTTGGGTGAGTGGCATGTGGAGAGGATCTGGGAGGAGTTGGGAGAGGGAAAACCTCCATTATCAGAATTCATTGCATGAAACTTTCTTTCAATAATAATATTCTCATTGCCATTGAAATCTTTAGTTTTGTATTGTCTCTTGTTTTTCTACATTTTGGTTTCCAATAATAACCAATCTTTACAGAAGTTCATTTCAGATTGCATAATACAGTAAGTAAAAAGCAGAAGATTAGTACAGGACATTTAAAGTTTATGAACATTATCTTTCTGCTACAACAGATTAAGTGATTGAAATAGAGATTTAAGTAAACCTTTATTTTCTTCTTCTTTGGTATTTTACATGGGTACAGGGCCAGTTTTCTTTTTTATTTATTTTTTATTTATTTTTATTTAAATTAGAAACAAGCCTGCTTCACATGTCAATTCCAGCTCCCTCTCCCTCCTTTCCTCCCTGCCCCTCACCAACTCCCCCAACCACCCACCCCATCCCGCCTCCATTCCCCAGGGAGGATGAGGCCCTCCATGGGGAATTGCCAAAGTCTGTCAAATCATCCAGGGCAGGGCCTAGGCCCTTCCCCATGTTTCCAGGATGAGAGAGCATGCCTTCACATAGACTGAGCTCCCAAAGTCTATTCATATGCCAGGGATAAATACTGGTCTACTACCAGAGGTTCCATATATTGCCGATAAAGCAAGTTTTCTATAGCTTTGAGATTCTTATCTCGATGGAAATGGCTAGTAAAGTCCAGTTTATTTTCCTGCATTGCATTAGACTTTTTATTATATTGGCTTAAAAAAACTGTACTGTAATTTGTAAACATTTTGTGTTGACTTTGAATACTGTTTTTGAATTTTTCCTCCATATTAAATTGAGGAAAATTAATATTAAATATTAACTTTAAATTCTTGCAGTCTGTGTAAATTATAATAACAAAGATGTATATTTACTTTTGTAATATTTTACTACAGATGATTCTTCTTAAAATAAACTGATTTAGAATAGATGAAAATGTTTATATTCTTGATACATTGAAATTCAAGCTAGTGCATTCCAGATGGTAATATATTTAGTAATACACAGACACAATGTATAAAAGTTCACCTTATATTTTACTATGTATGCCAATCTGTGCAGAGAAAAAATTAGGACATCTTTTTGGTTCAATATATTACCGTTGCTTTTTCTTTTCTTATTTTTTTTTTGCTTTTTTTTTTGAGACAGGGTTTCTCTGTGTAGCTTTGGAGCCTATCCTGGCACTCGCTCTGGAGACCAGGCTGGCCTCGAACTTGGAGATCCGAGTGCCTCTGCCTCCCGAGTGCTAGGATTAAAGGCATGTGCCACCAACACCTGGCCCTACTTTTTGTTTTCTCTATGAATAAATTATGCAGTATAGTGACTCAATATTTTATTTATCTTTTACTTTCTGTTTTTGTTCACTTTGTTCCTCCAAAGTGAAAGATCTAGCAAAAATAAGCAATTAAGTTTTATGTTGAAATTTAATTTTTCAACCACTTTTTTAAATTAAATTTCTTCTTTGTATGAGCTGACAATTCTTTTGATTACAGTCTTAGTTACAATCAATTTAAAACTCAATGTAACAGTCTTAGTAACTATACTACTTATATATAATCCAGCGGCACAATGCATTCAAGCCACCAATGTTGTTAATCTGACACCATGGTCTTTTTCTGTGTTGTATGAAAATAGTCTTTAAGGCTTGGTTCAGTGCTGGGGATGTAGCTCAGTGTGGTAGAGCATGTGCTTAGCATGTTGAAAGCCTGCGTTCAATCCATAACACCAGAACAACACACACCTGTTCTCTAATGAAGCTACTGTAAGTGGCTCATACTTAAACAGAAGTATTTTATGGTTCTCAGTGTCTATGAATGGCACTATAGACTGGAAACAAACCTTTTACCATGTGGCCCATTGGGGAACATTCCAGGTCCTAACTATTACAGAAACACAATAACAAGAAACTATGACTATGCATTTGTTCTCATTTCTTCTCTAAGAATCTTTAAAAGTGGTAAAATTATATAAATCAGTAACTATAACAACATATGATTTACTTTGTAGCATTTATGTATGTAACTGGTATCATTTGGGAAAGGCTTTGTGTTTTCTCCAGATCATAATCTATAAAAGCATGCTTTACCTCTCGCCTGCCTTAACTTGTCACAGGCTCAGACTCTTTTTGTATAATAATGTCAGAGAAGAGCATTTTTTTTCTAGAAATTTTATAATGTGTGTGCTCATTAAAAACAACTTGCAATTTAAGAGTGAATTAATTTTATGGTATTATTTAGACAGCATATTATACATATTAGAAAAGCCTTTGTTTTCAAATGAACACTTAAAATGAGTTCGTCTTAGTAGGAAAACACTTAATTTTTCTATCATTTACTTCAAAGGTATGGATTCTTTCAGATGTAAATTTTGCAACAAGTTGTTTTCATACAGTGTATTCTATTGTGTATGCTATTAGCATATTACATCAATGAACTGCTTAAAATTTACTGTATGGAAAACTTTTAGTCATTGAAGTTTTAACATGGTTTATGATAAAAAACATTTATACTTCAGAAGAGTGGTGTTTTTATATAAGAAACATATTTCACGCCTAAAGAATATTATAAAAATAAAATTAATTTACTGTAACAAGAATAATTGAAATTTATTCCTTTTTAGGACACATGGGTATCTTTCCCCCTCCTCTAATTCCTCTCATAACAAACCTCTTCCCCTCCCTCTCCCCTTCCACCCAACTTTTGAGTTTTCTACTTTTTTTCTCCCCCATCAGGTCCAGGTTGTTTTATACAAGTACCCTTGTGAGTAAGGCCAGTCTGGAATGCGGTTGACCTCCCAGGGGTCACCTCATTTAGCAAACTGACTCTCCCTCTCCCAGCAGCTATCAAATGCCTGTAGCTCTTCAACTAGTGGTAGGATTTTATACCTACATCCCACTTTCATGCTGAGATTTTGTCTGACTTGAGCTTGTGCAGGTCTTGTGTGTGCTGTCACAATCACTGTGACTTCATATCTGCAACTGCTCTGTCTGTCATGTATAGAAAACACTGCTTCCTTGATGTTATCCACCACCTCAGGCTCTTCCAATCATTCCAATCCCTCTGCTGATAATATCCCTGAGCCTTGGATGTAGGGAGTGTGATATGTATGTCCCATTTAGAGCCGAGTACTCCACAGATTTGATTTCTCTGCATATTGACAAGTTGAGAGTTTCTGCTATTTCTCATCTACTACAAGGAGAAGATTCTATGGTGAGAGTTTAGAGATGTTCTGATCTATGGTAATAGCAATAAGTCATTGGAAGTCATTTTAGTACTATGTGTATTTGTAGAATGATGATAGTATTGGGTATTCCTAAAATGCCTATAACTTATGCAGTCACAGTTTTTTGTACCCTTTAACAGTACCAGCTAATGGTTCTATGTCATGGAGCAGGACCTTAGATCCATTCAAAAAGTAGTTGGCTATATCCCCATAACATCCATGCCACTATTGCACCAGGAGCCATATCTTGTCAGGCCAGGTGTTGTTGTAGTTTGCAGAGAAAACAGATGGGTGAAACTGATGCTTATGTTTCTTCTCTGGTAGTATGCATAGCAACTTCCAGCACTATGAAATCTAGCCAGTAGGGATGAAACTTTCAGGTCACTACCAGTTAAATTTCGCAACGGTTAGTGACTCAAGTATGTGGTGTCTTTAGCAAGAGTCTTACTATCAAGTTTTGAAGGGCAGTAATTGGCAAGCCCAGGTAACACAATTAGTAAAAGACACAGAGACAGATATTGGGGTTCAAGCTTCAAGCTAAAGATCACAAAAGCAAAACATCCAGCCACTAGCTATTACCTCTATCTCAGTTTCAAGGGGGGGTAATTCTGGCTGCAGAAGTCCTCAGAGTGCAATGCTTTGTCCAGGAATCCTCGGAGACAATAACTTGCCCTGTCTAGAAGCTAAATCTCCTCCTCCTGTCCTCAAGTGGATGGAGACTAATTCTTCCTTGAGACCCTTTGTTTCTGCCTTCTATACCTTCTAGTGCTGGGATTAAAGGCATGAGCTCTGTTGTTCCTCACTCTTGTGTAAGCCAGGATGGCCTTGAACTCACAGAGATCCATTTGCTTGTTTCTTGAGTCCTGGGATTAAAGGTGTGTATCACCAGAGTTAGCTAGCTTTGCTTTCTGTATCCTCAGGCAAGCTTTAATAAATCATAAAAAAAATCACCACAAAAACCTCTGAGACATCTTGCTAGCCCATATAATAGCATTCTTATTATTTAAAAAGGAACAATTTTTGAGGGAAACCTGATGTCAATTATTTCAGTGAACTATCATAAGAAAGCTGAAAGAGTGCCTGGAGTGATAGCTCAGTGGTTAAGGGAACTTGATATCGATACATTTTCAGAGGTCCACCGTTTGGTTCTTAGCACTCACATGGTGGCTCACAACTGCCTGGAACTCTCTTCCTAATGCTGTGACCCTTTAATATAGTACCGCATGTTGTGCTGAGCCTCAATCATAAAGTTATTTTTATTGCTACTTCATAGCTATAATTTTGCCTCTGTTATGAACCATAATGCAAATATATACTATGCAGATATCTGATTTGCAACCCCTGTGAAAGGGGTTGTGACCCCCAGATTGAGAAATGTTGCTGTTGATCAAGGAACTCCAATGACCTTATGGCCTCCATACATGAGGTGCACATTAACTCACACAGGAATACACACAAATAAAAACAAGTAAAGCATTCAACGGAAGTTCAAAGAACTAAACGAATCATGGGCTGAATAAGTAAATTTTGAAATTATAACAACACCTCATTAAATGGTAAATATAAATAAAAAGACAAAGACTATTTTAAAAACAAAGAAGTATTCTGTAGCTGAAAACACAACATGAAAAAATATTAGAGGGCCTCAATAGTAGAGAAGAATTATCAGAATAATTCTAAAAGCTGAAGACAGATGGTAAATCTTCATACTATCAATGAAAAGAATATAAATGAACATTCTCAAAAATGGGAAAAATATCCACCTAGCTTTAAGTTTAGTGTCTCACCGGGCATTGGTGGTGCATGCCTTTAATCCCAGTACTCAGGAGGCAGAGGCAGGTGGATCTCTGTGAGTTTGAGGCCGGCCTGGTCTCCAGAGCAAGTGCCAGAATAGGTTCCAAAGCTACACAAAGAAACCCTGTCTCAAAAAACCGAAAACATAAAAAAGTTTAGGGCCTCAAAGAATAATTAGAAAGGGAAAGTGGAGGACATCTGGCTTCTGAACACCTACATGAGCATATAGCATACATCACACACACACACACACACACACACGAATATAATGTACATACTAGATAAAACAAATTCTAAAAAAAATAAGACAATACAGAATTTTCACTAGCCTGTCTGCTATAACATAACAAAACAAAAAATACTAAATGACATTTTTAGGCTAAGAATGTATTATTTCAGGTTGATAATGTGAATCTACTCACACAAAGGAGTATCAGTAATATAATTATATGATTATTAAAAGTCATGTCTATTCTCCTTTCTTAACCATATGAAGAGCAATTATACAATATAATATTTGTATCACATTTTCTCTATAATATATACACACAAATATGATGTATTTGCCAATTACATCACACAAGTTATAGTTAAGTGTGAGGATATATTTATCTAGTCAAGAATTTTGTTTCATATAGTAACTTGAATTTACAAAAAATAAAATAAACCTCCATTATAAATGGGAAGGTAAATTAGCTTTATTTTACTGTTACAAACTACCTGAGATAAATCAACTTTGAAAAATAAAAACACATTTAGTTAGCAGTGTCAGAAAATTTTGTCCACTGTTAAGTGACCCCACTCCTTTTAACCAGTGAATAGGTAGCATAACCCTTTTTCATTTTTGAAATTTTTTTGATTTTTTTGAGACAAGGTTTCTCTTCGTAGCTATGGAGCCTATCCTGGCACTCACTCTGGAGACCAGGCTGGCCTCAAATTTACAGAGATCCACCTGTTTCTGCCTCCTGAGTGCTGGGGTTAAAGGCGTGCACCACTAACGCCCGGTTCATTTTTGAAATTTTTTATTCATTCTTTGGGAATTTTATACAATGTATTATGATCATTTTCACCCTCCACCCACCTCTTCCTAGACCCAACACCCTCTCTTATCCACCTGTGGTAGTTTGAAGAAGAATGGCCCCCCATAGGATCATATATTTGAATGTTTGGTCTCCAGCTGCTAGAACTATTTGGAAAGGATTAGGAGATGTGGTCTTGGGAGAAGGGGTCGGCCACACCATTCCCAGATTTTTCCCTCTTTCTGCCTTTACCTTGCTGATAAAATGTAAGCTTTCAGCTACTGCCATGTGTCATCAATGACAGCCTACTGCCATGCTCCCTACCATGATGGTCATGGACTCTATCCCTCTAAAGCCTCAAATTAAATGCTTCCTAAGTTAGCACAGCAGCAGAAAATTTACCAGGGCACCACCCAACTTCATGTCCTCTTTTGTTTCCTAAGCCCAGTAAGTCTAATTTAAGTTGTTCATATACTGTTGAATATGTAGCCTTCCTCTAGAGTATGGCTGATCTCTCAGGAGCTACACCCTTAGAGAAAACTGACTTTCCCTCTCCAAGCCACTATCAATTGCCAATAGCACCTCAGCTTGGGCTGGGACTTCTTGTCCCCCTCCCTTCTCTATACTGGGATTTTGTCTAGCATGAGCTTGTGCTCCTCCCCTGCATGTGCATGCTGAGAAGGCACATCTTGATGAAGAACTCATAATTTAGTTAAACTCTTCACCTGAGAGTCATGGAAAAAATGTATCAGTGGGGAGAGAAAACAAAGGAAAGTAGAGAGTAGAGGAAAGATGAAAGAGGAAAAAGAGGAAAGAGAGAAGAGGGAAGAGGGAAGAGGAAATGGGAAAGAAAATGAAAGGAAAGGAAAGGAAGGGAAGGGAAATGAAAGGAAAAGAAAAGAAAGTAAAAGAAGAGAAAAGGAAAGGAGGAAAGGAAAGGAAAGAAAAGAAAAGGAAAGGAAAGGAAAGAAAAGGAAAGGAAAGAAAATGAAAGGAAAGGAAAGGAAGGGAAGGGAAATGAAAGGAAAAGAAAAGAAAGTAAAAGAAGAGAAAAGGAAAGGAGGAAAGGAAAGGAAAGAAAAGAAAAGGAAAGGAAAGGAAAGGAAAGGAAAGGAAAGGAAAGGAAAGGAAAGGAAAGGAAAGGAAAGAAAAGAAAAGGAAAGGAAAGTTTTCACAATTTCCTGAGAGGGCAAGTCTCCAGTGAATTAACTTACTCCTCAACTTAAAACTTTCACTATCTCTGAATCCTGGTAGAAACAAAGATTTTTACACATGGGCTTTTTTTGACACATTCAAGGTTGAAGTCATAGCAAAAGGTTAATAACAAAATCTGTAATTTCATATGTGTTCTTTCTTCTCCCAGATTCTTTTCCCTCTAGGAAAAAATGTAGTTTATTTTCAAATAATAGGCAACAGTAACATACTATTGGTTGTTAATAGCAATGCACATAGTACCATGATTTTTTAATAAGATGTCCTCTAATATCCAACAATGATAAAAATCTATAGTCTGAGGAACATCTCTGGGATTGTAGGAGAGAATGCTCCTCTTCTGGCAGGCAGGCATACATGCAGACAGAAGACTGTATACATACTAAATAAATTAATTAATTAACTTGAAAATTGAAATCCAGATTCACCTATAAAATAGGTGAAAGAAAAGATTGTTAGTTGGTGATAAGAACACAATTGGGTGAGAGAATTACCAGGTTCAGTGATAAAGCTAAGATAAAGGGTAGTTCCTTAATGCAGAAACCAAAACTATTCCAGAGGCAAAAATACAGTAATAGTGAAGGTTCCCAGACATATGGAAAGTAGACTCCCATTTACTTTTCTTCCTTTAGCATTTATCAGTTTACAAACACTGGCTTTGTGCTGGTCTTTGCCTTTAAAGTATTTGGTGGGGTACACATCTTAGCAACAATGAAAGCTGTAAAACTAAGGAGAGGGTGATTGCTTTAACCCACTATCTTGGAAAAAATAATTCCTTCCTAGCAGAGCCACCAGACTTACATCACATGGTACTTTCGCATTTACTAATAATAGAAACAGTAGTATTAGAACAACTATGAACTTCCTAAGCATAAGTTTCTGTGTAACTTTGAAACTCCTCTGTGTTGTGGACTATTATTTTAAATATGTAAAGATGTATTGCATTTGTCTATGCTGCAGAATATTACTTTAACTGTGTAAAGTTGTGTTACATTTGTTCTTGATGCCTTTATTTAACAAAGGTGTGAGGTGGGAGGATGTGTTGCGTTTGTTTAATTATGAAAAGGTGTGTTGCTGTTTCACCTTGACTGCCTAAAGTACCTGATTGGTCTAATGAAAGGCTGAATGGTCGATAGCTAGGCAGGAGACAGAAAGTGGGGCTGGCAGGCAGAGAGAATAAATAGGAGGAGGAATCTAGGCTTAGTAGAGGAATGAGAGAAGAAGGAGAAGAGAACAAGGGAGAAAGAGAGGTACACACCCAGGACAAGAAGCCAGGTAGCTGCCAGCCTGCCAGACACAAGAAGCAGCGAAAGCAAGATATACAGGAGAAAAGAAAAGTAAGAAGCCTTGAGTCAAAATGTAGGTTAAAAAAAAAGGTTAATTTAAGTTAAAAGAGCTAGCCAGAAATGAGCCTACACTAGGCGGAGCATTCATAATTAATAATAAGCCATAATTTGGGAGCTTGTTGGTGGCCCAAAAGAATAAGTCTGCCACACCTATGATCCTCTTTACTTGATTTTTGTCTATCTATCTATCTATCTATCTATCTATCTATCTATCTATCTCTCCATCCAATTTATTTAAACTTTTTTTCTTATAATATATTTTGGTCATATTCTTTCCCTTTCTCCAACTTCTTCCAGATCCTACTCACCAAACGTCATATTCTTTCTCTCTCTCAGAAAAAAAGACAAAAGTCCCCAGAAAAAAAAATAGAAAAATTAAAAGTACACAAAAACCATAGCATCTGTATTGTGTTGTCACTATTCATGGGTGTGAGGCCTGACCTGGAATGTGGCTGATATACCTTTATGAGACATAAAATTATATAACATAATAACTATAACAAATATATCATTTTGTAATACATATATATATATATATATATATGTACTGTTATAACATGCAACAGGCTGAGCATTGGTGGTGCACGCCTTTAATCCCAGCACTCGGGAGGCAGAGGATCTCTGTGAGTTCGAGGCCAGCCTGGTCTCCAGAGCGAGTGCCAGGATAGGCTCCAAAGCTACACAGAGAAACCCTGTCTGGAAAAAACCAAAAATAATAGTAATAATAATAACATGCAACAGTATTGCACAAATAGTAAAAGGGGGTAACTACAAAAAAATATTTCATTATGTCATAATGTATGTCATTATTTTGTCCAACTGATATATACTAATGAAAAGAGGGAAAGGAATATTTATAGATTTATCTGGAATACAGTCGTATAAATCTGAAGCTGATTCTCAAAAACTAACCATATAGTAATCTTTAAAATAATAATAAAAATAAAAATTAATTCAAGAGACTGGTGATGTCACTCAGTGACTGGAGTACTTACTTGCCTAGCCTGTACAAAGCTCTGGGCTGGATCTCCGGTAAAGTATAAAACCTGGCTAGTGATGCAAGCCTATAATCCTAGAACTCAGGAGACAAATGCAGAAAGATTCAAAGTTAAAACTGGTCATTTGGGGCTACATAGAAAGCTCAAGAAAAGTCTAGAGTAATGGAACCCAATCTCAAAAAGAATTAATCTATCAATATCTATATCTATATCTATATCTATATCTATATCTATATATATATCAGTTTGTTAGTTTTTTTAAAGCGGAAGTTTTCTCTCCTATGCAAAAATCTTGATTTAAGTTTATACATTATACATATGCACATGGGTAGAAATACTATGAAATACAAGGAAAGCTATGAATGGGGATGAAGTTATCATAATTGAAGGGGGAGGGGGAAAGAGAGACTAACGTAATACATATTATGCATGAATTAGAAATGAGAATTATTTGGAGGAAGGGGCCTACAAGAAATACAGTATAGGGGGTGGCTAAGGGTAGTTGGGGGAGAGGATGAATGAGATCACATAATGACATTTATGTATCAAAAATGCCATAAGGAGACACTTTAGTTTGTATTCTAACCTAAAAAATGTAACAAGGGAAAATATTTGCCCTAGATGAAAAAGTAAAAAGTGAAGAGGAAAGGAGGGAAGGGGAGAGGAGGGAAAAATAGAGTGTGATTCTGATTCTTGGTTCAAGCCTTAAGTACAGCTTTTCTTGCCTGACTACAGATTGTTAGAAAAGTTTTTACGTAGTAGGCCTCATGGGAGAAAATGTCTCTCCTCACACCAGACTTGCACAGCTGATGCTTTGTCCTCCCAGAAAGGAGTTGCTGTCAGCCAGCCAAAGCCCTGGTCAGCCATGCTCTCCCACACAGCTGCTTCTTTGGCCCAGTTGCCTGGATTTAGTAACCTCTCTCAGGTGTATCTGGCAGATACTTTTGTCAGGGACCTTTTTGCTGAAATCTTTGGTGAGACATAGGAAAGGAATGAGTTCTTGTTTCTAAATAAGGCTTTGCTCTCCAGCACTCTGCTGTGATTTCTTTTAGTGAGGCAACCCCCATGTCTTTGTTCATCTATCCAACCCTTAACTAGTGCTGTTCTGTGGACAAACGAGAACACAGAGGAGCCAGAACTTTCTCCAAATTAGTGATTTGCTTGTTAGTAAACAATTAAAACCTTGCCTCTTCTCTTTATTTTGGCTTCTGGTCTCAAACAGATACCCTTGACACCTCAGCACTCAGCTCTCCTCCTTCTCAGTTTAACTCCTGCCAAAAGGTGCAGGGATCTGAGTAGTCAATTAACCCCACTACCATTGAAAAAAAAATGCTTGAGGATTTCAGAGTCCCTTTGGGAAGTATTAGAATCTGCAGAGCATCCCAGGGGAGTTGCTAATGGATTTGGTTTCCATGAGACTGAGGGTTCCACGGGTCACTTTACTAGCTATGTACATGACCTTTGAAAGTATTAGAGAAAACTATGAGACTTTCAAAGGCGTTATCTGATGTTTGTATAAATATTTCAGTGCCAAAGGAGACTTAGGTCTTTCTGTTTAATCCTTGACACTTTATCTGAAATCTACAGGCCAGTAGAAAAAGAATCCAATGAAAATGTTCAAAAAGTCAGTGAAGCAGTGTCATAGCTCTAATATAGGACAATGACAGTAGGGCCAGAAATAGGGAAGGGGGCAGATTCCCTCACAAATGGAGTAAAGGCAAATTTGTGTCCGCTGCAAATACACACATTTACAATGCAGCAAGTTGTGTAACTTCAAAAGGAAAAAGAAGTATAGTACCCAAGAGCCCTGAAAAGAGTTCAAAAACTTCACTTGATCCGCTCTAATCCCTTTAGAAGTAAGCCTGCTAAAGTTAGGGGTGTGGATGTTGCTCTGAACACCGTCCTTTACAGTGCCCTAACAGCAGCCTTAGCCATGACGACAGGATGTAAACAGCAGTGGAAGACCAGCTGTAACCATCTGGATGCTGTGGCCCTCCAGGGAAGTCCAGACTCTGCTTCAACTCTTCTTTCTCTCTGCATAGGCTCAAAAGTTCCAGCCAAGAAAGCCGTTTGCCTCAGCCCAGTCCGCACCCTGCCTGTGCCAAAGCCAGCCAGCTGGCCATGCTTGGTTTTATAAATGGGCAGCACCTGAGATTGATGCATATCCTGATCTTTGTGCCCCTCTCTGTAAGCCAAGGGCTAAAGGCCCCACAGTTTTTGTTCATAAAATCAGCTTTCAAAACCAAGCAAAACTTTTCTATCCAGAAATACTTAAGGAATGCCTGCACCAAGATTGGGATTCAATAATCCTTAGCCTGCTGTGTGTTGGCACATAGGTGGTTGTGATTCTAAGTCCCTGGACTAAGATGAAGAAAAATAGGGAGTTTAAAGTTTAGAGTTTAAAGGCACCACCCTAAAGATCCCCACACAAGCCCAACTACAAGTGAATTATTTGGGGTCTTTGCAAATGTCTATTTTCCTGAACCCTACCATTGGAAAATACATACATATATATATATATATATATATATATATATATATATATATATATATGGCTCTGAAAACATCCACTCCTAGATGGTAATGAGAAATGGAACAATTAGGGCCACTTTAAGTGACATGGGAAGCTATAAACCTGTATTATAGTTAATGCCTTGGCCATTTGACTAGGCCACTAGCAAGCCTCTGTTGGTACATAAAACAAACTGCCTGGTGGGAACAATTCATTGAGATACAAGTCATTTCTGTTCTTAATAAGATCTTTGTCACCTGTGCAGATGCTCACCAGAACATTTGCGTTGCCAAGGTGAAATGCAGTTCATGAGCAGATTGGGGTTGAGAACTAAGTACAGAGGCCGAAGTGTCTTCTGACCTCATAAAAGGATGTGATATACATTCACGCATCAAATTTGATGATGAGATCTTCAGCAACAACATCGCACCATCAAGTTATGGAGCGTAATCAAGAGCAATGGTAATAACCTGTAATGTTGGGGGGGACCATAATAGGACCTGAACTGGAAAATGCCATGAAAAGAGGGAATTTATACCTGGCACTGAGCTTTTCACAACCCTAATCAGAGAATCTTATTTCTGTGATAGATGACAACTAATACAGAGACCAAACTCTGGCCGATGTGCAGAGAATAAGAGACTACTCAGTGCTCAGCTCTAAATGGGACATCTATATCACAGGAGTATTGGATGGGGGGGTGTAGAAGGGAGGCGGGGGAGAGAATGGGAGGAGGGGGAAGGGGAACTGGTTGGTATGTAAAAAAAATGAAAAAATTTAATAAAAATTTTGAAAAGAAAAAGAAAAGAATTCAGAAACAATTTGTGGTAGTTTGAATGAAAATGGCCACCATAGACTCATAGGGAGGGGCACTATTAGGAGGCTGGAAGAGGTGTGGCTTTGTTGGAGGAAGCGTATCTCAGGGGGTGGGTGTTGAGATTTCACATGGTCAAGCCAGGCCCAGTGTCACTCCCTTCCCGCTCACTTTGGATCCAGATGTAGAACTCTCGGCTACCTCTCCAGTGTTATGTCTACCTGTGTGCTGCCACACTTCCTGCTATGATAATGAACTAGACATCTGAACTATAAGCCAGCCCCAGTTAAATGTTTTCCTTTATAAGAGTTTCTGTGGTCATGGTGGGATTGGGGTATAGCTGATATAGACCAGACCATGGTTTTTATTTGTTTAAGAGGACTATGAATTTTGGATTCAAAAGAGGAGTTGAATGCTTTAAGTGGGGCTTAGTGGGCCATAGGAGTAGACGCAAGGAAGACCGTGGTGCTTAGTATAATTTGAACTGTGAGGGCCCAATTCAAGATGTTTTAGGGGAGAAGAATATTAATATGTGGCCTAGAGATCATTCTTGTGATATCTTGGTGAAGAACGTAGGTACTTTCTGCCCTTGTCTAAAAATCTGCCTGGAGCTAAATTGAAGGGTTATAGATTAACAGCTTTGGCAGAGGGCATTTCCAAACAACCTAGCATTGACTGTACTATGTGGCTGTTAGTGGCCAGTCTTATGCAAATCTATAATGAAAATGAATAAGCTGAGCAAGGAAATATCCATAATGTAGTATTGGAGAAGAAAGGGAGCACCAGGAAGAAAAAGAAAAGAAATGATCAAGAAAAGGCTGATGCTAAGTGGAATAAATGGAGTGGTGGCCTCAGAACAACACCCCACCCAGCTAATCTTCCAACTAACAAATATTGGAATTAAAGAAAAGCTTAGGGTCAAGTGTGATAGGGCACACCTTTAATCCCAGCACTCAGAAGGCAGAGGCTGGCAGATCTCTGATTTCAAGGCCAGCCTGGTCTACATTGAGAGTTCCAGGACAGCCAAACTTAGGCAGTGAAGGAAACCATTGAAAACAGAAAGCTGTTGAAAATGTACTTGAACAAGGGGTCCATGTTCCAGCTTCAACAAGACAAAGAAAGAACTTGGCCACTTCAGCCACATAGTTCTAGCATTAGAGTCAAGGATACAAGAAACTGGTTACAGAATTTCACTCTGAGACTAAGAAAAGCTGCTAAGGCCAGGCACATGTCAGGGGTGTCCCTGCATGGATGCTTAGAGATTCCATTGTATGAAGCTGAGAAGGGGAAGCCTGGATTGCTTTGGAGGTCGCAAGATGTTTTATGCTAGAGTGTGGGATACCTGCTGAGGAAAGCTGCTAATAGGAAGTAGAACTAGTCCAAAAGAAGGATATGTCTTGCAGTCAACAAGGATGAAAGGAGATGGAGATCTGAAGAGCATTTTGACATCATACATGGAGATGCAGAGTTTAGAGTTTGTCTAGCTGGTTTTCAGTCTTTCTTTGGTTCAATATCCCACACACACACACTATGTTCCCTTTCCTCCCTTTTGGAATATTACTATATATCCTGTGCTATTGTATGTTGAAAATATATGATCTTCTTTTCATTTTGGTTTTATAGGGGATTATGGGTAAGAGATTGCATGAATCTCAGAAGAGACTCTGAACTTTTAAACACTGTTGAGACTATTATAAACTATATGGGCTTTTGATGTTGGACTGAATGCAGTTTTACATTATGATATGGTTACCAGCCTATGAAAACCAAAGAGTAGAATGTGGTGTTTTGAATGAAAATGGCCCCCATAGGCTCATAGGAGTGGCACTATTAGGGAGGTATTGTTTTGTGGGAGTAGGTGAGGATGTATGTCACCAGGGGTGGGCTTTAAGGAGGTTTCATATGCCCATGCCAGGCCCAGTGTCACTCTCTCTTCCTGCTCACTTCATCTAGATGCATAACTCTCAACTATTCTTCAGTGCTGTCTGCCTGCATGCTGTCATGCTTCCTGCTATGAACGTAATGAAATAAACCTCTGAACTATATAAGCCAGCTGCAATTAAATGGTTTCCTTTATAACAGTTGGATTGTCTAGCAATTGAAACCCTAACTAAGATACAAGTGAAAAAATGTAAGAAAAGGGAGAGAAATAAAACACCGTCCTAGAGTTTTCTTATATACATGAATAGCTTTTGTCACTAAAATGACAAAGCAGCATGGAAAACATGCCTTATCTGTTAAAAATATGCTACCCTAGCTTATACTGAAACCTGTCATGGATAGATAAAGCAAGCCAATAGGTCATGATATTCTTAACAAGTTAATTACATTGAAACACTGAGTTCATTTAAGACTATTCACTGGATCTTGAAAAAAGTAGCTGACACTTTTTCCTAGGTGAAACATTTACCTGTCCATCCTCAAGGGACAAAGTTCTTCTCTTTATACAAACTTGTTATAATGTCAATGCACTGCAATCTGTAAAAGGAGATGTGGTCACAGACTCAGGACTACTTGGCTGGCTGTGCTTTTGTGTACACTGATATCCCTTGTCTAGTTACCTTCACTTAGAAGCTGCTTTATTAGAGGCCTTCAACATAGAGCTGCCTCTGGTACTTCTGCTAAAACATCATTAAGAAGGATGGAAATTCTCTGTTTCCCAATTCTGGCTCTTTAGTCAGTATTTTTCTACTACTAGCTTTTCTCTCCCTCTACTTCTCGACTCCAAGGTCCAGAAATAAGCAGGGATATTGTTCAGGGTGCCATGAAAATGAACAGGGTGCCACAAAAGGTTCTCATGTGTGAACTGATCCATTTGTTTTTGACTCATCCATTCTACAGAGAAAAACAGAACTGAGAGAAAGAAGTCGGTTCTTTGTTGAATTTGTCCTCTTACAATAAACAATTAATGACTGTATGGTTAATATAATTTTGGCTTATTGTTCTCATCAGCTATTCTTATACCTGGTAGTTCAATGTCCTCCCCAGTACAGCTAAGATCCCAACATTAAAAACCCTTAAGCAAACCAAAATGCCATTATAAAATATTCACAAAATATCAAAAAGTTACAGAAACAAAACTAAAGAAAAAAAGATTATACACAACATACAGAAAATGATGGCTAATGGTGTATATAAATCCAATATCTATAAGAACATTAAATGTAAATGTAGTAAGTATTTCATTCACAAGGCAGTAAGTCTTAGACTAGATAAAAGCACAGTCTAATCATATGATACCTATAAGAGAGTTTAGACTTAAAATACACATAGATTTAGAGTAACACAAGAGAAGCAGATGGATCATACAAATAGAAACCATAAGTGGTAAGACCCATACTAGTAAGAGATAAAGTAGACTTTCAACAAAAAATTGACTAGAGCCAATTCCCCTTGAGAAGCCTCTTCTTGTCCTATTATGTATAATTACTTTCTCTCTTAAAGTGCTTTTATTTCTGTTACAGTAAATCCAATTTTGCTTCAAAAATGCAACTAAATAGAAAATACTATAAAAATAAAGTATAATAATTGTGAACAAATGAACAAGTACATAAAGGGTTATCTCTTTCCCCAGACCCAACTTTCAGGGTCACCACTTGCAACAGAATACAAGCTTCAACCTCCATTCTCTCCTATCCACACATCCTGTAAATCCAAAATACTATACCTCCTGGCCTCCCTTCCCAATTCATTCCTATGCACCAGCCACCAACTCAGGGAGACATCCCTCTTCAACCACAGGCCACACCTTCCAGAAGACCTGGTAGGCTTCCCTCTGATTTCCCCACTCTCTCTGTTCCCCAGAATCAAACCTCAGTTTTTGCCTCTAGGGCTACAACAGACTATCTCTCCCAGGCCTTCCCCTCTCCTCCAAACCCAGCAAGCATTCCCTATGAACACATCAACAGAGCAGACCCATAAAAGAGACAACACACAACCAACACACACTCTGAAAATCTACAGAAGAAACAGAAACCAAGAAATAAAACACCCACCCAACAACAACAAAACACAGAAAATCAGCAACTACATTTTAAATAAACCTAACCCATATGTCTAGATACCAGCATAAGAACACAATCAATAACAGCCATGACAATATGTCTCCACCAGAGCCCAGCTACCTTACCACAGCTGGCTCTGAATATTCCAAAATAGTTTAAGAAGAAGACACTACAACAAACTATATGAAGTTGATAAAGGTTCTTAAAGAGGAAATGAATAACTCCATTAAAGAAATCCAGGAAAATGCAAACAATAGGAGGAAATGAATAAATATCTTAAAGAAAACCAAGAAAACAATTGAAGGAAAGGATTAAAACTGTTCAAGACCTGAAAGTGGAAATAGAAGCAATAAAGAAAATACAAACTGAGGGAATTCTGGAAACTAAAAAGAAAATACAAACTGAGGGAATTCTGGAAACTAAAAATTTAGGAATTCGAACATGAACTACAGAAGCAAGGCTCATCAACAGACTTACAAGAGAAGAAAGAGAAGTTTAGGCAAGGAAGATACAATAAAAGAAACGGATACATCAGCCAAATAAAATGATATATCTAAAAAATTACTGACATGAAAATTTCAGGAAATCTGGGATACTATGAAAATACCAAGCCTATGAATAACACAAATAGATGAAGAAGAATTTCATCTCAAAGGACCAGGAAATATTTTAACAGAATTGTAGAAGAAAATTTTCTTAACCTAAAGAAGGAGGTGTCTATAAAGGTACAAGAAGCATACAGAACATGGAATAGATTGAGCCAAAAAGGAAATTCTCCTTCACACATAATAATCAAAACACTAAACACACAGAACAAAGAATATTAAAATCTGTAAGGATAAAAGACTAAGTAACATATAAAGGTAAACCTATTAGAAGTACATCTGTCTTCTCAATGGAGACTCTAAAATTCCAGAAGGCTTGGACAGATGTGCTGCATACTCTTAAGAGACCACAGATGCCAGCCCAGACTAGAAAACCTTCAAACACCATAGATAGTAAAAACAAGATATTTCATGAAAAAGTCAAATTTAAACAATATCTACCCATAAACCCAGTCCTACAGAAGGTTCTAGAAAGAAAACTCCAAACCAAGGTTAACTACACCCATGGAAACACAGGAAATAATCTCACACCAGCAAAATAAAAGAAGAGAAGCATCCACACACACACAAAAATATACCACCATCACAAACAACAACAACAAAATAACAGAAATTAATAATCATTGGTCATTTATCTCTTGTTATAGTCTCAATTTCCCAAGAAAGACACAGACTAGCAGAATGTATGTGAAAACAGGATCCATCCTTCTGCTGCACACAGGAAACACACCTTACCTCAACATCAAAAGGGTTAAAAAAATATTACAAGCAAATAGGCCTAAAAAGCCAGATGGTGTAGCCAACTTAATATCTAACAAAGTAGAATTCAAGCCAAAACTAACCAAAAGACATGAGGAAGTACACTGCATACTCATCAAAGGAAAAAAATCTCCAAGATGATATTTTGGTTCTTAACATCTATGCTCCAAACACAGGGCACTAAAGTTTGTAAAAGAAACACTGCTACAGCTTAAATCATACATTGATTCTCACACATGACCCTAACAGATATTGATAGAACATTCCACCCAAACACAAAAGAACATACCTTCTTCTCAACACCACAAGGAACTTTCTCCAAAATTGACCACATACATGGACACGAAGCAAGTCTACATAGACACAAGAAAACTGAAGTACCTCCCTGCATCCTATCAGACCACCATTGAGTAAAGCTGAGCATCAGGAAAGTGAAAATCAAACCTACTTTGACATTCCATTAAAAAAAAAACATCAGAAAGGCAGAGATCAATAACCCAAGGGACAGCTCCTGTTGTGGAGGATGTGGAGCAAGGGGAACATTCCTCCATTGCTTGTTGTAGTGAACACTTGGACAACCACAATGTAAATCAATATGGCCATTTTTGAGAAAACTGGAAATTGATTTACCTCAAGACTCACCTATACCTCTCCTGGGCTCCATCATGCCACAAGGGCACTTGCTCAACTATGTTCATTGTGGATTTAGACTTTATACATAATAGTCAGAAGCTGGAAACAACCTAGATGATCCTCAACTGAAGAATAGATAAAGAAATACGGTACATTTACACAATGGAGTATTACTCAGCTGTTAAAAATGACATCATTGCTGGGTGGTGGTGGCATGAGCCTTTAATCCCAGCACTCGGGAGGTAGAAGTAGGTGGATCTCTATTAGTTTGAGGGAAGCCTGGTCTACAAAGCAAGTTCTAGGACAATCAGGACACAGAGAAATCCTGTCTCAAAAAACTAAAAAGAAAAAAAATGAGATCATGAAATTTTCAGGCAAATGGACAGAACTAGAAAAAAAAACCACCCTGAGTGAGGTAACCCAGACTCAGAAAAGCAAATATGGTATGTATTCACTAAGTGGGTATTAGCTATTTAGTAAATGATAATCAAGCTTATAATCCACAGACCCAGAGAAGTTAGGTAAAGAGGAGGGTTATAGGGGAAAAGCATGGATTTCCCTAGGAAGGGGAAATAAAAAAGATTCTGTGGAGGAGGAGGATGCAGCAGCAGGAGGGATTGGGTGTGGGGGATAGAGAGAGAGAGAGAGAATGTGTGTAGAAACAGCTATAATTGGGAGGAATTGGCATTTGGAGGGCAGTGTGGAAACCCAGTGCAGTGGAAACCTTCTGGGGTCTATAAGGATGATCCTATTGAGGACTCCTAGTAATGGAGGATAAGGAGTCTGAACTATCCATCTCTTGTAGACAGGTAAGGCCTCCAGTGGTGGGACTGGGTTGCAGTCAGTAAAGTTATTGGGAGAGAAGTCCTATACAGATCTCTAAACAACTCAGGCTAAAACTAGGACAGAGGACCTGACAGGGGGCCCCATTGCTGAGGACAGCATCCACACAGCTCATTGAACATGGAGAGGTTGAGCTGGTGCCTGCATGGAGCCTTCACCCCTACATTCTAATCTCTTTGGTGTGAGTAGGTACTCTGCAGGCTATGGAAAGAGAGACCTGGACACCAACCCATCCACAAACCGTCCACCTATAATCTGTCCTGCCTACAAGATGTGTTGGGGCAACAGTGGCACAGAACTTGTGGGAGTGACCAACCAATGTCCCATTGAACTCAAGGCTCATACCATGAGAAGGAGCCCATGCCCTATAAGGCCTGAACAGCTAGGACTAGAGACTGGATAGCTCAGAGACCAAATACCACCAGCCAAAAAACAAAACCAAATAAATAATAATTAAATGACTCCTAATGATATTGTTCTATAATCATAGATTGGTGCCTTGTCCATTCATCATCAGAGAGGCTTCTTCCAACAGCAGATGGGAGCTGATGCAGAGACCCACAGCCAAATATTAGGCAAAGAAAGAGTCTATATTCTAAGTATCCATCAGGTCCCTCACCCCAGAGGTCAGGGAACTTGGGCAGGGGGGGGGGCAGAGAGATTGTAGAAGTTAGAGAAGATGGAGGACACTAGGAGAACATAACCCACTGAATCAACTAAACAGGGCTCACATGGATTACGGAGACTGAAGAGACAAGCATTGGAGCTTACATGGCTTTGCACCAGGTCCTCTGCATCTATGTTATAGCTATTAGCTTGGTATTTTTGTGGAACTCCTAACAATGGGAGTAGGAGTATCTCTGACTCTTGCCTGCTCTTTGGACTTCATTGTTCCTATTGGGTTGTCTTGTCCAGCCTTAGATATGAGGGCTCTTGCCTTGTTTATCTTATCTTAGTTTGTTGTATTTGGTTGTTTTCTCTTAGAGGCCTGCTCTTTCCTGGAGGGAAATAGAGGGGGAGTATATCTGGGGGAGAGGGGAGGTAGGGGGTTGCTGAGAGGAATGGAGGGAGGGGAAACTGTGGTCAGGATATACTGTATAAGAGAAGAACCTCTCTTCAATAAAAACTAAAAAACATATACATAAAGCCAATTCTGACAAAATTAAGGGAGAAAAAGAAATTTCAACAATAACAGTTGGAAAATTTACTATTTTAGTATTGGATAGTACATTTAGGCATAATATTGGTAAAACATGAATATTTAGACAAAACAATTGAGTCTGGAGAAATTGTTATGTTTGAGAGCAGTGGCTCCTCTTCCAGAGAAGCCAGGTTCAATTCCCTGTATCCACATAACAGCTCACAATCTTCCGTAATTACAGTTCCAGGGATCTGAAACCTTCTTCTGGCCTCTGGCCTTACCAGGTTTACACGTTTATACACATAATATACATAATAAAATCAATAAAAAAGAAATCAACTAGGCCTAACATGTCTATAAAATACCCAAAACAGGAAATAGTCTTATCGAGTACCTCTGGAACATTCTACAAGATAAATATTATGATACTATAATACTACTAACACCTATAAAGTCACAAGAATGAAAATAGCACAAATATTATTTTACTATATAACATGGAACAAAACTAGGAATACCAGTATAACTAAAGCAAGGAATAGATATGTACAAGATAAATAACACACACTTAAATAATTAAGAGTCAAGGAGAAAAGTCAGAAGGTAAATGTGAAAACATTTTAAGATACATGAAAACAAAACATGATATATCCAAACTGAGCAATTGTAAGTTAAGTGGTACTTAAAGGAACATTTATCTCTGAAAATGCCCATATTAAAAGATGAAACTCAGAGCAATTGTTGATCCATCCATTTTAAGATACTAAAAAAAAATTAAATAAAGCAAGAATAAGTAAAGTTTAATTAATAAAATAGATTGTAATGTTGGAGACTATCTCAATCTGAAAATGGTTTGCCTTTCAAAGCACGAGAATCCAAGTTTGGTCCTGAGAACTCATGTGAAAAAGTACTGGACATATGACTAATGCTTGTAATCTAGGGTTCACTGGTCAGCCAGTCTAGCCTATTCTGTGAACTGCAGGCAAGTAAGAGACCCTGTCTCAGAAAACTGGGTTGATCCCAGGGCTCTCTCTATATAAGCAAACATAGGGGCTGGCAGACAAACACAGACACATATTTCCAAATAAATTTTTAAAAAAATCAAGTATCTAAAAACAAAATTAAATATAACCAAAGAACTATTACTAAAACAAATTATATATAAATCAATAAAAGTAGAATAAATAAAGCAATGAGGGAAGGGAAGGGGCACACAGAGAGAAAGAGAGACAGAGAGAGAGATCAGATCATTAGAGTTTTAAAAAGAGAAATATAATGTTCATTCAAAAATTGAAAGATCTGTCATCAACTTTGGGAAGCAATTTAGTATATGGCAATAACAGTTATTACAAGTCCATTACAAGCCACAATGATAATGATAGGTTGGTAGGATTTATGAAGCTAATAGAGATCTATTAATGCAGCAATAGGAGACATTATGCACCATTAAAAGTGCTAGCATTGTGCTCTAGTCACAATGGTCAGTTACCCATCTAGACTATGTTTGGCTGTAAGTAGGTGAAGGGACAAGGAATAGTTACCAGATTAGTTCAAAGAGACTATCTAGCAGCTAAAGTGGACACTAAATAGGGTTTAGATCTTTACTGGAATTTTGTAGAACCATTATTGGTTGTGGCCTACAGTAAAGAATTTAAGTCATTATTTATTTGCCTCTTCCACTTTATCACTTTGCTTCTTAGCCTTACTAAGGTGAACTGGTTTCCTTCATTACATATCCTCAACATTATTTATTTTCACCACAGGCCCAAAACAAGAGGGACAAAACATGGACTGACACCATAGGTCAAAATAACCCCTCAATCCTTATTAAATATTTATCTCATGCACTTTAACACAGGAATACAAAGATGACAGACACATTACCATACCGCCTGGGATAGAGATCTGTAGAGCGCAGGAAGATATAACATGGCGAGAAATCAATGCTTTTTTGTTCCTTGGCTCCAATACCCCAGCATGGCTAATCACCCTATGGTTTACTTTAGTTAAGTGGGAAAAGTATTTGTCATGTTGCTGATTTTGTCATTCTTACCTTCTTTCTAAGGGAATTCATATTTATCTCCTAATGCCTAAATAGCCTTAGAGTACATCATGATGGTTGTATGTTCTGTATCTACATAAGAACAGTGCTTATGTTGATTACCAAACAAATGTAGAGTTGACCCAAATCAAATGTAATAATTAATGTCAAGCTAGAGTACCCTGACATTGTGTTATATGCTTGCATATGTTGTAGAGTTTGGACATAGATGGGCTTTACATTGTCAATTTGAATGGCATTTACAACATGCACCATTCTTTTTCATTATTGGTAACATTATATGTTGAACCTTTTCTTGAACCACTAAGAGAACTGTCTTATACAGGATGATACAGTAACTTTTGTGTCCGTACAGCAATGTGATTGCTACTTCCTAGGTTCAGTGTTTTGGCCCTACAGACAATGTGCATGAACCCTCATTTACTTTAGGTACTATAGATACTATAGTATATGTAGTAGAGCGATGGTTCTCAACCTGTGGGTCCTGAACACAAATTTCTGATGGTCTTAGGAAATGAGACATCGCTCAGTAGCAAATTAAAGTTCTAAAGGGCTATGCAGAATTAGGGTTTTTCCACATGATCAGAAAGGGGGGTTGCATGACTCTCTGGAGGGGGTCACCTAAGACCATCAGAAAACACAGATATTTATATTAAGACTCATAACTGTAGCACAATTACAGTTATGAAATAGTAACAAAAATAACTTTATGGTTGGGGTTACCACAACATCAGGAACTGTATTAAATGGCCATGTAATAAGAAAGGTTGAGAAGCACTGATTGAAGGTAAATGGGATAGTAGCAGAAGATAATTATAGGAAAGGAAAACTAAACGAGAATAATTATGAGGACCCAGCAAGCTGCAAAGCTTCAGACTGAAAAGGACAATACCAATAGACATGCTACCATGGAAAGGGGGCATCTCACAGGGACCCAACCCTAGACAAGGAACTACAGGCATGTAAGAGATGCTGAGAGAAGAAGAAATAGTCTTCCCCAGAGAAGAGAACACTAGTTGTTTATCCAATATCAAATAATCAACCCTGAAAATTAATCATATACATATATATACATATATATACATATATATACATATATATACATATATATATATATGTAGCATTATATATACTAAGAAAGTTGTATTTATAAATTTAGGAATATATAAATGAGAGAGAAAAAAAGGCCAGAGGCCCTGGATCTGAGAAAGAAAAAAAATGGGATACAATGGGGGAGGCGGGTGTTGCAGAGAGGAAAGGTAAAGGGGAAAGTAATGTAACTACACTTTAATTTCATTTTTATTTAATTATTTATTTTACATAACAACCCCAGTTACCACTCCCTCCCCTTCTCCTACCCCCACCTCCCCCATCCCACCCTCCATCCACTCCTCAGATGGGGTAGGACCTCCCATGGGGAGTCAGCAAAGTCTGGTATACCAAGTTGAAACAGGACAAAGACCCTCCCCCCTGTATCAAGGCTGAGGAAAGTATCCTACCATAAAGAATGGGCTCCAAAAAGCCAGTCCATGCACATGAGATAAGTCCTGGTCCCACTGCCAGCCCCTCCAACAGATCAAGCCACGTAATTGTCACCCACATTCAGAGGGTCAAGCTGCAGGTTCCCTAGCTGTCAGTCCATAGTCTGTGAGCTCCCACTGGCTCATATCAGCTGTCTGTGGTTTTTCCCATCACGGTCTTCACGCCATTGTTCATATGATCCCTTGCTTCTACTTAACTCCAGGAGCTTAGCCCAGTGCTTGGCTGTGGATCACTATATCTACTTCCATCAGTTACTGGATGTAGGTTCTATGATGACAATTGGGGTACTCACTAATCTGATTAAGGGCAAGGCCAGTTCAGGCCTCCCACCCTCTCCACTCTAGCTAGGAGTCTTAGTTGGGGTCATCCTTGTGGATTGCTGGGAATTTTCCTAGTGCCAGGTTTCACACTAACCCCATTATGGCTCCCTCTATCAAGATATCTCTTTCATTGCTCTCCCTCTCCCCAGTCTCCTTCCCTCCCTCCAGTTCTACAATCTCCAATCCAAATATTCTCATCCCCTCCCTTCTACTGCCCCTCCCACTTTACCCAGTAGATCTTATCTATTTCCCATTCCTAGAGCCCACCATGTGTGTACCTCTTAGGTTCCTCCTTTTTACCTAGCTTCTCTGGGGTTGTGGATTGTAGCCTGGTTATCCTTTGCTTTATATCATAAAAAATATGATTCAGAAAATCCTTTAGACTGAAATAGTTTTATCCCTCCTTCATGTTAATACCAGCATAACTATATTAATACCTAATCATTTATTCTACTTTTATTCTCATATTGGTTCATGTTTATATAAAGGAATCTTATTGAACTTAATTTTAGAACATATCAAAGATGCCTCAGAGGAGGCATGAGGATTGCACCCAAACAGATAAGAGGATGCCAAGCACATTGACTGAGTGCTTTTATTCAACAAAAAACGTCCTTCTCAGAGCTCTACATGCTAAGAATACCAACTTCAAGATATTAAAATATTTGGTATCTGAGAGAAAAAACTTTCAGGTTCACATATCGTGACTTCTCCTTATGTTATTGTGGGGAAGTGGCCACATCAAAACCTCTCTTGGAAGGGCATTGGTCCCATTCACAAGAGCTATGCCAACATGGCATTATACTGCTCCTAAGGATGCATCATTTACTATTGTCACCTCAAAGAATAGGATTTCAAAATGAGGAAACACGAACACACAAACTAAAACAGGGACTTCATACCCTGTTTTGTGGAAAGTCTTTACATCTAGTGGTATGTAAGAGTGGAGAGATAATATTCCTCTTTTCTATGCTAGAAAATTAAATATTCGTTAAAACAAGGCATATGTTACAAGGCTGTTCTGTGAGACACTTGTAAAGTGTCACTTGGGCTAAGCTCAACTCTACGTCCCAAATAGCTTTCTTTAAGCATTTCTCACTAGGTTGCTCACAACAGAAGTTTTTTTCTGAGTTTTGGAGAGTAGAAGTGATACAGTAGCCCTGCTTTAGTTTTTCCATGATGATTTAGGTCCAGGGCCCTCTTTTTTCTCTGTAGGTCTATCTTGATGCCAATGGTAGTAGTTACCTTCATGGCTATAGAGAACAGTGTCCACTGGGTCCAGACTCTCTATCATCTTTGCCAGGTTCCAGGTTGTGGACTTTGAGGCAATACAAACATTTCTCCTGTGGGTTCCACATTGGCAGTAAGGCTGTTTGCCTAAAGATGGACAAAATCATAGTGAGAGTTTCTAACATTTCATATCCCATTTTTCATCTATTCCTCCATGTCATATTCACTCTTCCCTTCTGGACCCATGTTCTGTGAGTGGAGGCTTACACTTGGTTCTAAATAAGCAGCTATATCAATATTGTTTTTACCAGTTTCCATTGAAGTATGCAGCTAAATATCCATAGTGATTTCATTCTGGAACAGAGAAAATATCTTAGCTCATTGGTACTTCTGTAACAAGATGCTATAGAGTAGGTAACTTATATGTTATTTCTTATTTCTTAGTATATTGGTGCCTGTGAGTCCAAAACTAAGTCACTGACAGTTGCTATGTCTGTCTCATCTGCTTGCATGGAGGCACTATTTTGCTTCATCTTCCAGAGGGAATCACTATTGTGTCCTCATTTTATAAGGCTCAGACCTTTCATTACAGGAGAGCCCTTACGATCTCATAACCTACTTATATGACAATAGATACTGTTGTGTTGAGCATTAGGCTTAGATATGAACTTTAGTTGAGAAAGAAACATTCAGGCCACAGAAGTGAATCAAGTAATTTACCAGATAATAAGCACATTTTGAATTTGCCAGAGTGAGCCTCATGTTCCATACACAGGGCTCTTTGGCCTCTTTTGAAGTCCAACGTAAATCTTTATTTCTAAATCCCACTCACTGTTAGTCTGTCCTGATTTTTTTCAAATAATTGTTTATTACTTAAAAATGAAAATATAAACATATCATTCCCCATTCCCTTTCTCCCATTTCTAAGAGCCCTTCTGATGTATACCCTCATCTTGCTACCTCTCATATTCATGGCCTCTTTTTCTTTAACTGTTATTTGTATCTAACACTAGACAAAGAACTATAAACAACTGAGGAGTATCGAGAATGGGAGAATCAGTGTTCCCCAAGAAAGAGCCCTCCATCCTGATATTTTATAGGCAATATATTGCATGGAACAATCTTTCTGCCATAGACTAGTTCAGGTTTAACTTTTGGGCCTACCATGATTTTGAGAAGCTCACTCCACTGCATGCTTTTCAACCTCTAACACTGTCTCTCATCAACGGTGGAGAAAGTCTGGTTGGGCCTACTGAGGGCCATGAATTTCTTTGTATTTGGCTAATTAACCTTTCTACATTCTCTTTGATATTTATGTGTTTTATGAAAACGCCATGTTCCCCTTTTGAAGTGGGAGTTTGCTAAATTGTTATTAACTTCTACATTTTGTGGGAATGATTAAGGAGATTGGTGGGTGTCATTTTCCTGAAATGGGATGTTTTTGTTTAAAGATTTTCACTATAAACATGAAAAGGTATTTTATTTCTTCATAGTAGAAAAATTCTTTATATTTTGGAATTCTTTATTCTGGTCTAACTGGGAAGAATGAAACAGAAAGTTTTAGTTTTGATAACTCATCCTAGAAAAGCTGTCATTTTAATTTCTGACATGCTTTTCCTCTTTTTGCACACATTTATAGGAGGATTGGTTTGGATTTGGCAGTGGGAGTTAAATACTTTCCAGGTCCTGGTTTGTTTGATTTTTCACTTTCAACTCTTTGTTTTGACTGTAACCATTTAAATTTTTCAACATTTGGCTCTTTTCTGTGTCCTTTAATTTTACCACTGCTTAAATATGAGCTATACAATGATTGGGTTTTTTTATTATTTTGGATCTTATTTTATATGTGTATTGGTGCTTTTTCTTGCATATATGTCTGTACATCACATGTATACAATGCCCAATGAGACCAGAAGGTACCAGATGCCCTCGAATTGGAGTTACAAATGGTTGTTAACCCCCACGTGGGTGCTGGGAATCGAACCCGGGTCCTCTGGAAAAGCAGTAAGTACTCTTCTGAGCTATCTTTCCTGCCCTTCTACAATTGTTTTATAACTGTTTATATTTGCATAACCCATGCCAAATAGAAGTCAGTGTGGAGAGGCTCATTCATATTGATACACTATTATTTTGCTGACAATATAAAATTTAAAATACGGGGCTCCTATCACCTTAAAAGTATCCCAAGACAGTAAGGCCTCAACGGAAAAAGGTCTGATTCTGAGCAGTCCAGTAAGGCCTCAACGGAAAAAAGGTATGATTCTGAGCAGTCCCTTGAATTCAAAGACCATTATCGCTCATTGGGCACAATGAGTGTCAATCACTATGTCTCAGCAAATGAGCTTACAGTTCTGATGACGTGTGAGAGGGACCATTATTACTCTTCAAGGCTCCACCCCCTCATACTGGTCATAAGCCATCTTGTGGCTCACCTCGGTAGGCTGCTCCTCCTGGTGCTGTCTAGCCCTTCCTTTTTAGGTGTTCCACACGAACCAAATCCATCGGTTGACTAGTGGAAAACCTTCACTACTGCTCTCACTGCCTCCAAGGAGGTACCTGTGGCCAACAGCCTTCCTCTTTGTCTTTGACTGCTCTCACTGCCTCCAAGGAGGTACCTGTGGCCAACAGCCTTCCTCTTTGTCTTGGTAGTCAACTTAACAACGCCTCATCCCAACCAACACCTTCAGAGCTCCAAGTTTGCAGTAACATCTTGACTGGCAAATATATTGTGTCATGTCTGCTGTTGCAGAGCAGGAGCCAGGATTACCTGAGCAACAGCAAGAAGGTAGTGGGATGGGGCATGACGCCAGACAAATTGTCTTACATGTACTACCAATAGACGACGCTATTGATGACATCGACGGAACCGTGGCATTTCTGGTTTCTCAAGCAGTAGTGAGAGCAATTGCGGAGGAAGGGTGTGGGCAGGAGGAGATATGGCCCGATATTGAGGAGATATGGCCTCAAGTGGAAGGCATCTGGCCTGAAGAGGAGGAGGTATGGCCTGATGTCGAGGAGGACTGGTATGTCTGGAACAATGACCAAGAGAATGAGGAAGTTTGGAGGGAAGCAGAGGACGACGACGACGACTATGACAACCAATACTACAATAATGAGGAAGATGAGGAGGAGGGCTACTATGACTATGATGACGATGATGAAGATGACGACGACGACGACGATGACGACGATGATGATGATTATGAATATGATGATTATGAGGAGGAGGATGAGGAGGACGAGGACGAGGAGAACGAAGACGAAGAACAAGATGAGGTTCTGGGGGAGGAGATCGTCCTGCATGCTTGTGAGTTCACCTAAGGGGGTTTCAGGTCCCGATAGAGAAAATTTGTTTCTCTTAAATACACCACGCCACTAAAGTGTGTATACATGCTATTAACAACCACATTTTGCTTCACCCAAGGCAAGGGACGTAAAATTCAGTCATTGGGAGCTCACAGATTCAGGAGAGGGAAGAACTATCCAAGAAGTCCAGACCTGTCAAAGGAAGCATAGAATTGGGAGGGTGAGTGTCTATTAGGAGGAGCTACCTCCAGGATGGCTGTCTTTGGTAACATCCCAAAAGGGATCCCAAGGTGCATTACACAGCTCAGAGGAAGCTGAGGGTGGCATGTTCTAGTACAGTGAGTCCTTGACTAACACTTCTGTATTTTATTAGTTGCTGATTTTTGCAACAAAGGGAACAAGGCCACCAAACATCAGCAAAGCTGTTTACCATTCAGCATCTGTTGGCATTGGTAGCTCACTTGCAGACCATACACAGAAAACTTGGTGTTAAAGTGGGAAACCAATTCTATCAATACCCTGTTATTGAGGTATTTGGGGGAGTGGTTTGCTGCTTTTTACCAATCTGTTTGATAAGATTACCAATTCAGTATACAATCCTACAGTAGGTGACTGTTGCTTTTTTAAGGAATATTTACAAAGGAGTGTTGGAGGATGGAGAGACCAGAGGCAAACAGCAAGCAAATGCTATATATTGGTTTTGGATGAGGGTTTTAAGAATGCAAATAGGATCTAATGTAGGATGATACAAGATAATGCTGAATAGCTATAAGGATACTTGAAAGTTGTAAAAATCAGATATGAAGAGATTGGGGATATCAATGAGATAGATGCACTACAGAATTTGTCTTCAAATATAACAAATGTTTTTTTTCAACAAATCTCTACAAATAATGAAAATTCAACAAGAGGGAAATAATTCTACTTTCTTCCAAAGGACCAGAAATAATCAAAAGTACAGGATGTTCATGCAATTAGGAAAGGGGGAAAGCACCCTAAAGGAATACAGAACTCAGCAGATATGTGAAGTTCAGAAATGTAGCTACCATTGGGAAGCTGCCAAGACTACTGGATTTTGTTTGCCTACTTCTTTAAATGGAAGGGCATGAAAATTTTTAAAATTATGGTTTATTAGAGGACAGAATATTTTAACACAGAATAACTTATTTGTCTCTTTGCAAGGTCATGGTATAGCCAGAAAAAAACAAGGCCTTTCAAGGTGATTGAAGGTATTAGATGATACGAGTATCCTGATACACAAGTGTTTGAGTTTCAAGAAGAAAATACGCTCATTGTTTTGTTAAGAAAACAGAAAGATATGATATACTAACTTAAGATAAAAAGTAGTTCATGTTAATGTTTTCCAGTTGTTAATTATCTCTTATTCTTCCTACAGTCTGAGGGCAAAGGAAGGCGTGGATGAAGATGGACTCGAATTGGTTCTTCATGGATTTGAGATCTTCTAAAATTTATTCACAGATGAAAATTATCACCACTGATACTGTTATAAATTTCTTCATTAAAAATATACACACTGAAAACTTCCCCCATTGTTTAATCATTCCTTAGATTAAAAATAAAAATCATTTGAAATTAATAAATTGTAGAGGTTTTGTATCAATAAAACTAACTCAAGTTGACTGATGTATACTTTTGTTTCAGCCTACCAGTCCCAGAAGCAGATCACTTTTAACTGCTTTAAGTCCTCTTATTACACTCTCAATAAATTGCATTAGTAAGTTTAAACCATTTATTGAAAAAACAAAGATGTGTAAGACCTTACCAGGCCACCTGACCTTGGGTGTCAGTTGGGGGGCCTGGACAGTCTATGAGGCCTCTGGCAATGAAACCAGTGTTTATCCCTAGTATAAAAATGGACTTTTGGGGCCCATTCCCTATGGAGGGACACTCTCTCAGTCTAGATAGATGGGGGAGGGCCCCCAATGATGTAATAGACTTTGATGATCCCCTATGGGAGGCCTCACCATCCCTCAGGAGTGAATGGGGAGTAGGAAGGGGGATGGTGGGGAGAATCGGAGGAAAGGAGAGAGAGGGAACTGGGATTGGCATGTAAAATAAGATTTTTTTACAAAATGCCAAAAAAGAGAAAAAACATATGGAGGTCTAGCATAGTCTGAATTTTATTCACAGAAACTGACAAGTGACCCAGTTTGTCTGGAAACAAGATGAGGCCCTTTGACACATGGAACAGCAAAAGCAGCAGCAGCACCTGGGAATTTGTGAGCAAAGCCAATTCCTTGGCTCCATTCAAGATGCACTAGATAATACATTCTCAAATTGACATGGCAGAGCTTCTGAAGAGCTCTAGTTTATTCTTTTTTATTCTTAATGTCAACATAATTTGAAAACTGCTAATCCAGAGTAATGTTCCACTATGATTGGATCAGTGTGATATCACTGAATTGAGACCCTTTAAAATAAATTAAATAAAACAACAAATACTGGATCTTGGATGAGGGATGGTACAGGGAGATCACACAATTATGAGAGGTCTAAGACACAGAAAGACCTAAAATGGCAAATATTGGATGTTGTAGTGGAGAAAAATATATAAGGCAAAAAGACCATTTCTGGATACATTATAAAACACATATAAAGTTTAAAAACATGTAAAACAACAATAAATACAATTATATAAACATATATAGTAAAGTGAGTATTGTGATGCATGCTTATGTAGCATGCAAAGAATCTTCTATGAGAATGAAAATACCTATTTAGGATTACTGGGTATATTTTTTAAGAAAAGGGGAGTATTTAAAGGGTAGGGCTACATGGTGTACTTCAACTACATCATAGTATATCGCTTAGGTTAGTTCAAGGGTGTATACATGTAAGTACTCACTACACCTTGTTATAGGTTATCGATGTTTCGAGAAGGGAAATGGAAAACAGGAAGGGTAAAATAAAAAAAAAATGGTTCAACAACTGGAATCTGTTTAAGGGAAAAAGATGGATGTGACTAGAGTAGAGAATCAGAAGAAAAGGGACAGGATGTTAGGGGTGGAAAGCTATGTTCTACCAGTATTATAAAGCTTCAGAGGTGCTCATTTGCCTTAACACCTCCAGTTGTATTCTATGGGAACACATCTCATTTTAAAATATTACATAGCATTATTCACATGTATATCATTGTCATTCTCTAGAGGTCAAGTTTCCAAATTATTAGGACTTTTTAAAAGTTTGACTTACATATCTTTCTTTTCTTCTTTTTTGAGGGGCATTTTCGAGACAGGGTTTCTCTGTGTAGCTTTGGAGGCTGTCCTGGAACTAGCTCTTGTAGACCAGGGTGGCTTCGAACTCACAGAGATCACCTGTCTCTGCCTCCCAAGTGCTGGGATTAAAGGCGTGTGCCACCAACGCCCAGTTATGTATCTTTCTTAATGTACCCATCATTGTGTTTTCCACTTGGTAGATGTTTGATAAACATTTCTTGCAAAAAAAGCTTGCTTAATGCACACATAATTCCATTTTGGGTCACCAATGTTGACATTTAAAAACACATTATCAGTGATGGGATAATAAGGACCATGACAGAAATAGAAAAAATGGATTCATTAAAGTGTTATATAACACAAAAGGGTATGTATAGTCTAAAATAATTTATTGCATATTTTTAAAAACTAGAGAAGGAAGGTTTTCAGACTCTCAACACAGAAATTCAAATGTTTGATAAGATAGTGTGACTCAGTTTGATTTTATCATGAAACATTGTATATAAATACATGTACCAAACTATCACACTATACTCCATAAATAAATGCAACTGAACACTCATTAAAACTAAAGATAATACAGTCTACATAGTACATATTATTAGTAATTTTACATATTTGTGGCAGGCAGATGGGACAGAGACACACTGTAAGTCCTTTTTCACATTCACACTGAGTAGAGAGTACAAATAGGAATTTATCTTAGTGTCATTGAAGACATTCCCATTCATTTTAATTGGTTGCTTCTGGAATTTCTGCTAATATAACTAACTTATACATCTTCTTTCCACTACACATGAAGTATAGCCACAAATCTCTTGGTCTCTTCTCAGATTACTTAGGGACAACCTTCAGTTTAGATAATCAAGTATTTTTTAAGTTTATCTTTTGGTAATTTCATATATGTATACAATGTCACACCACTTTTCACGTCCACCTTCTTACAGGATCCTCAACATGCCTCTTCTAACTTCATGGCCTCTATTTTTATAATCTACAGTTATGATTTTGGGGCCATCTACTGGAGCTTGGGCAACCTATCACAGGCCACACCCTAAAGAAATCAACTTCCCCTCTCCTAACAGTTATCAACTGCCAGTAACTCCTCAGCTAGAAGTGGGGAACTGATGAGGCCTCTCACAATCCCTGGTGGAATTTTTGATAATCTTAATTTTGTGCATGTCTTATGCAGGCAACCACAATTGCTGTGAGTTCATGAGTACAATAGTTTTGTCATGTCAAGAAGACATTATTTTGCAGCAGTCCTCCCTAATCTCTAGCTCTTAACAATCTTTCTCACAGGATTCATAGTTGGGGAAGATTTCTAGAAGCCTGCTTAGCACCTTCTAGAACTATGTAAGCTAGCCAGTAGGGAGGAAGCTTCCAGGTCAATATCATCTTGGTGTTTTTTTGTTTGTTTGTTTTGTTTTTATTTTTTTTTCCCCGTGACCAAAATGTGAGACGTCTTCAACAATAGGAACTTTCCTTTGCATTCTGGTGGATGACTAAGAGCAATGGCAATAGCCTGAATTCATTGAGGGTTCTCTAGGATGCCTATGACCACAAATTGTAGTGTTTATCTCAGATTTGGCATTAGGCTTTTTGTTTGATACCCTATGACTTCTCAGAGCAGCATTATTTCTTTACATGGAGCAAATCCAAATAAACCTGTGTTTCACATACATATTTTTGGATACTTTTAAAATAATAGGTTTCTATATGGTCTTTCCAAGCATTCTCGCTGATATATATCCCTCCTTCTATGCCTGTACCTTGTTCTTCCATCTATCCCCTCCCAACTTAAATGTTCCCCATTATTCTCTTTTCTCCATTCATACAAACTGTACTCTACCACCCCCTGACTTAATCTCTTTCTCACCCCTTCCATGGCCTCTCTTTCTAGTTTCACGACTTCCACAGGTATTCCAAGTTAAACACACAAATCTGAAACTTTCATGCTAGTGTCCACATATGAGAGACAGCATATAGCATTTGTTCCTTCTGGTACTGGCTTACCTTACTCAGCAAGTATCTCTGTTGCAGGATTAAAGACTTTTGGGTACATGCCCAGAAACACTAGAGCTTTTTCATATGTTAAATCTATTTCTAGAAATCCACATTGATATCCATCATGTCTGCATTGTTTTACATATCCATTAACAGAACAAGGGCTACTCTTTCCCCCCACAGCCTCACCAGCATTTGCTGTCATTCAATTTTCAATCATTTTCCAAGCCAATTTAACTGGAGTTAGAAAACAAAAAAAATTAATTTACATTTCTCTGCTTCCTAAGATGTTGAACACTTTTTAGAATATTTCTTAACAATTTATATTTTTTGAGAATTCTGTTAACAGCTAAAGCCCACCTTTTCACTAGGTTGTTTGTTTTCTTGATGCTTTGCTTTTTTATTTTATTCTAGATATTAACAGTCTAGAGAGAATATCTTTCCCAGCTCTGTGGGTTCCCTCCTCACTCAATTGGCTGTATCATTTGCTGTACAGAGATCTTTACATTTCATAAGGTGGCACTTGTCAATCAGCATTAATTCCTGAGTAAATTCAAAGTTTTTATTGTAGTGGTTTTCACATCTTTGGTTAGGCTTATTCTGTTGGCATTCTAAGACTATTGTGAATGGAATTGTTTCCCTGATTTCTTGTGTAGAGTGTTTGTTATTGTTACATAGAAAGGCTACTACTAATTTTTGTAAGTTGATTTTGTGTATCTGTTATTCTTTCTCTTGTCTTAGCAAGAACTTAAAGCACTGTTTTAAACAAGAATGAAGATAGTGGACAGTCTTATCTTCTTCCAGATTTTAATGGACTTTTCCTTAAGTTTTTTTTCCATTTAAGATGATGTGGGCTATGGATTTGTCATATATAAACTCTATTATGTTTAAATACATTCCCTTCAGACATATTTTTCTAGGACATTTATCATGATATAATGTTCATTTTTGTCAAATATATCTATTGAGAAGACCATGTGACTTTGGTCTTTAAGTTCATGTATATGAGTTATTATATTTACCAATATGTTTATATCATCATCCATGAAGCACTGGGATAACACCAATTTGATCATGGTGGATAGTCTGTTTTATGTTTGTCTGAGGATTTTTGCATCTATTTTTCATAAGTGGTAGTGATCTATTCTCTTTTCATGTGTCTTTACCTGGATTTAGTGTTAGAGTAACATTGGTTTCACAGAACAAGTTTGGATGTATTCCTTATATTTCTATCTTTTTGAATAATGGAGAAATGTTTCTTGCAGTTCTTTAAAGGTCTGACAAATTTTTTCTCTGCATCCATCTGGACCCAGTATGGTTTATTTATTTAACTTTCAGTCAAGGGACCTTTTTATTACTGTTTAAGTCTCACTTCATGTTGTGGATCTGTTTAAAGTATTGATCTCTTCTTGGTTTTAATTTGATAGTTAAGATATATTTAGAAATTAATCCATTTCTTTTATGTTCTTCAGCTTGTTTTTGGTCTGGAAGACCTGTACATTGATGAAAGCCAGGTACTGGGATTACAGTCATACCCTATCATGTCTAGCAGAGAAAGTCATTTACTTGATAGATAGATAGATAGATAGATAGATAGATAGATAGATAGATAGATAGATCCTTTGTATTTTGTTATGCAACAATAAAAACCTCATGTATGGGGCTTACCAGAGAGCTTATGTTATGTTTCTGTATGTATAGGTAAACTATTTTTCAGCCATTCCTGATATGGAAAAATAGCCTTGCATTCAAGATTTTCATGCTTACACATGTATCTATTTATGCAGGTGTGAGTCATGGGTATAATCTTTGAAACTTGAATAGGTCTCCAAAGGAGAGGTGGGGAGATGTGATGAGGAAGGTTAGAGGACAATAGAACATATTGATAATAAAGTGAAAAGGAGACTACTGACGTAGAAGGGCACAAGTGGGTATTGGGGGTGGTGGAGTTGAAATGAACGAAAGAAAATTGTTTGAAAACACCATAATAAAACCTAATAGTGTGCACTAATTTTAAAATTAATTAATTGACTGAAAATATACACATATTCTAAGTTGAAACCTGGTATTTCAGATTGGAAAGAAGTCACATTCATCATAATAAAGGAAAGGCATTTTACTTAATGCTTGATTTAAACCTTTCAAATGCTTTTTATATATCACAAATAGGGTCACAAATAAACTCTTACTGAGAGCCCTTCATATGTTACTCAAGTTGTAGATGGTTCAGTTTGCATTTTTGGTTCATACCCCCTCATCACTCCCTGTCATACTTGGCCACCTAAACACAGAAACAATACTTCTCTTTGGCTTGGAAAGGAAATTTTCACCTTGGACTCATATTTCCTCTTTTTTCAGGGTTTGGACCTGTAGACCTAGTGTGAGAAAGGCTAAAATCAACCATCCTACTCCTCCACCCACTCCTAACCACGCCTATCATCTCTAACACATAGCTTACTTTTTGTCATACATTTTATGTAGTTTCTTGGACTTAAGAATTCTGTTCTTTCCTCCAAATGAACATAGTTACATGGAGTCTAATTCCCATCAGCTGAATCAGGCATAACTATTTAGAGCCCCTAGGATCCCGAAAAACTTTCCAAATGACATTTTGCTTCTCTGATAGTTCTCAGGTCTGAACTGTCACTATCCTACTGGCTTTCTCTCCTGTTATACACAGAATGAAGTGAGATTTAAAAGTAGTTTTTGGTTTTGGAATTTAATTTGTCATAGAACTAAGACTAAGGAAACTAGATATTTGACTAAATGTGTCTGTTGATATCTAGGGACATTTTTAAGCCCTTCACTGACAAACAAATAGACAAAAGACAGAGTCTAGGCATGGCTATAATCCTAGCACTTGGGAGACTGGCAAGACTGTGAATTCAAAGACAGCCTGGTCAAGATTGAGTAACAGTGCCTGCTGCCAAGCCTAATCACTTAAGTTTGAGCTTCGGGACACACATGGTGGAGAAAGAGAACCTATTTCCACAAATTGTCCTTTGACCTGTATCCCATTAGCATACTAGTGGCCCCACATACACACATACACACAAAATAAATAAAATGTGATTTAAATATTTTAAAAATACTATCAACCAAAATTACAGAATTTTCCATGAAAAATAAAAATATTTTTAGGAAATATACAGTCAGCCGGGCATTGGTGGTGCATGCCTTTATTCCCAGAACTCAGGAGGCAGAGGCAGGCAGATCTCTATGAGTTCAAGGCTAACCTGGTCTACCAAGCAAGTTCCAGGCCAAGCTCCAAAGTTACACAGAGAAACCCTGTCTCGAAAAACCAAAAAAAAGAAAGAAAGAAAGAAAGAAAGAAAGAAAGAAAGAAAGAAAGAAAGAAAGAAATACACAGTCAGATCCACCACCTATAGAAGCTTTCAAAGTGCTACACACAACATGCTAATGTGTTCATCACTGTCAGTGCTATTGGATCTGATGGGCCACAATGATCAAATGGCACAGAAATTTCCATGATTATCTGGAACTATTATGAGGCATTTTCTTGTTCTGGGACATGTTCAAAAGTAGAAGCTTTTCAGATTACTCAAAAATGGGTATGCTTTGTAATCCCAAATACATACATGATTCTTTCACAATAAAAAATAAGTCCACAAGACATCATGACCTGGTATTGGGGACCAGATACAATTTCCATTTCCTCTTAGAAGAAATAATTTCAATATAATTTTGACCTCTGATTACCTAGAAGATGTGTTAAAGACACAAGTCCCTAAATTTCTGTGGGGCTCACATACTCTATAGTGCAAATATGCCTTAGCAACATAGATAAGGATAAGGTGGTCAGTACACACTGCTCATCAGCTCCAGTTCACAACTATCCACAAGTGATGTTGGCTAGAAGAGAGAAGTCTGACTGACTTATGTGCCATGATGCTTCCAGAGGTTCCATCTGCATTGACTTATGTGAAGATCAGGACATTAGTTTCTACCCAGTGTTACATTTTACCAGTCTTAAGCTGAGTCCCACAATGAACTTCTGTGCTTAATACCCTGCTCTCCTCCTAATGAATACAACCCACAATATACACAATGGAATAATATCCAGCTATATTAAGAAGAAAATGAAGCCATAGCTTCTATGGCAACATGGATGAGATTGGTAATCATTATGTTAAATTAAATAATACAGGCACAGAAAGACACGTACTGCATGATCTCATTCACATGTGGAATATAAAAACATCAATTTCATAGAAAATGAGAGCACAGTGTTTGTAATCAGAGGCCTGGGAAAATAAGGAGTGGGACAGAAAGAGGTTGAACAATGAGTATTATGATATACTTAGATGGGGATAATAAATTTTGGTACGCTATTGCTCAGTAGAATGACTACAGATAATGATAATGTATTGTGTATTTCAAAAGAGAAGAAATTTGAATATTTTCACCATGAGAAATGATTCTTGAGAAGCTAGATGTGTTTACCCTAACATAAACATTGCACAATTTGTGCATGTACTGAAATACCATGTGCCTGTCACAAATATATCCCAAGTCTATAGTTTTGTATATTAGCTACAAAATAAACTTTAAGTAAAAATACAAGAAAAATATGTCAAATATTACAGAAAAAGTTTACAAATGGCAAATAAACATATAAGACAAACAAGTCTCTATAACACACCTAAAATTCATTAGTAATTAAGGAAGTGCAAATCAGAATCTGTATATTTAATATAATAGATTAACACTATCTACCAACTATTGGTAAAGATGTGAATGACTGACTTAATGTACTTCTAATGAGAATTCAATATGCAATTACTATAAAAGAGTTTTTCTTTTTCCTTTTTTTTTTGGCTTTTTCGAGACAGGGTTTCTCTGTGTAGCCCTGGCTGTACTGGAACTCACTTTGTAGACTGGGATGGCCTCAAACTCACAGAGATCCTCTTGTCTCTGCCTCCCTAGTGATGGGATTAAAGGCATGCACCACCACTGCTTGGCTGAGATTTACAGTTTCTTAAAATGTTACATATACAACCACCAGATGATCTGTTCATTCTGCTCCTAGATATTTATCCAAAAGAAAGAAAAATTGTGTTCAGACATCACAGACCTGCCTATGAATATATGCAACCGATTTATTTGTGACTCCCAAACCTGAAATCAAAACTTAAACTTATGGAAAACTCTGGCATATTTGTTTAATGTAATATTTAATAGTGATAAAAAGAATGTACTATTGGTGCATGTAATAATAGTAATTGATCTCAAAATAGCCATTATGAATAAAGAATAGTGACAAAAATCAGTCACCATACAAATGCACTTTTATAAAGCTCTGGGTGAGGGGAGACATTTGTGTAGCAACAGAAACCAAAGTAACGAGTGGAGATGAGAACTTGAGAAGGAATTCTTATGAAAGAATATAGGAAAAGTTCATTATCTTGTTTGTGGTAGTGATTTAAATAATTTTATGTCAGAATTTATAAGGTGTTATAACTCTTAAGTATATGCAGCTTATTTATTATATGTCAATTGTTCTTCAATAAAGCTATTTTTAAAAAGAAAGTAATTAAACACTAGGATTGTTTATTAGTTTCAACCTGAAGCTATAACAGGAATCCCCTAGGCTGGCAATTTCTAGATAATATAAATTTCTCATAATTCTGATCAAAACATCAACAAGTGGTGGGAGTATAGCTCAGTTGGTACAGTACTTATTTAGCAAGCAGGCAGCCCTGGGTTTAACCTTCAACATCTCATAAAAACAGGTATATATAGCTATAATCCCAGTACTCAGGAGGTAGAAGTTGTTAAGCAACTGGAGATGACGTATTAAGCAATCTGGGCTACATTAGGACATTATCTCAAAACAAAGGCTACTGGCTTTTTGCCTTTGATCCCTGCACGTGAGAGGCAGGTGGATCTCTGTGCGTTCAAGGCCAGCCTGGTCTCTACAGTCAGTTTCAGGACAGCCAGTAGTGTCTAGTGAGGGCTTGCATCTTCTCATTGCATTTTTATATGGAAAGAGGTGAATGCTGCATGGTGGTACAACAAAAGAGACTGACAAGTCAAGTACCTCTGTGAAAGCTGTTTGGGTTTTTTCTTTTCATTTTAATTTTTACTTTGGTTTGAAGTTTTATGTTTCATACATTTTCATACATTACATAATGAATTGGTGTGGGATAATGCCCTTGTACACTGTAAAGATTTGTTACTCGTATTGGTTTAATAAAACACTGATTGGCCAGTAGCCAGGCAGGAGGCATAGGCAGAGCTACCAGACTAAGTGAATTCTGGGAAAAGGAAAGGCAGAGACAGAGTCGCCAGCCAGATGCAGAGGAAGCAAGCTGATACTGCCTTACTGAGAGAAGACATTAAATAGCTGCAGGAGTGGACAGGACAAAAACTTCCATCTACAATGAATATTAGTTTTTCCTCATTCCATTTCGCTCCTCCACCATCCCCTCACACATGGAAACCCTTCTTTCCTCACACTATCCTTTTGTGTGTGGCCTGCTAGTCTGTGCACCATGTGCATGCAGTACCCAAGGCGACCAGAAGAGGGCAAAAGATACCTAGAGCTGGAGTTTACAGAGCATTTTGAGCTGCCATGTAGGTGCTGGGAAATAGAACCCCGAACCATTGTAAGTACCTCACATTCTCTTAAACTCTAAGCCATCTTGCCAGCCCTCCAAACCTGTCCTTTGATGTTTTCCGAGCCTGGGTGAGTGTGATACATGTGTCTCATTTAGGGCTGAGCATTCTACCATCATTTAATCTCTGTACATTAGCCAATTATGGATTTCTGCATTAACTGCTACCTGATGTAGTAAGAAGCTTTTCTGATGATGAGCTATGTGTAGCACTGATCTCAAATGGCAAACAGGACTTCAGGCAAATTATCATGGGGCCTCTTTTATAAAAGCGTTAACACCATTCATAAAGTAGAGACTTTCTGACTTATTCAATTCCACAAAGACCTCTCCTCTCCTCTCTCTACATGGGGGTTTAAATTCAAACATACAAATTTGGGAGAAACATACACATCTACATAACTACAAATGGTCTATCCATAAGAGATGGCAATATATTACTGCTAAAAATGTTTATTTGAAGTTATGTAAAAACTTGTCAAGATGGGTGTTTAGTATCAAAGCAAAATCAATGGTTCTATTAATCTTACTGTCTTATTTTTAAAACAAAATGAATAAACTTAATCAATATGTTAAAAGAATGGAAAATAGCAGCAATTAAAGGAGAATTTGTGGGAGATAGGCAAGGAGTGGGAGCAATAGAAATACGGTAGTATACCAACACATTTTGTGAAAACTAGCTTTATGTCAACTTGATAAAAGCTATAGTCATCTGGGAGGAGGTGACCTCAATTGAGAAAATGCCTCCAGAAGATCTGGATGTAAGAAGACAAGCCTGTAGGGCACTTTCTTAATTAGTGATTGATGTGGAAGGGCCCAGCCCATTGTGGGTGGGACCACCCCTGGGTTGGTGGTCCTGGGTTCTATAAGAAAGCAGGCTGAACAAGACATGAGGAGCAGGTCAGTAAGCAGCACCCTTCCATGGCCTATGCATCAGCTCCTGACTCCAGGTTCCTACCCTGCTTGAATTCCTGCCCTAAGTTTCTTCAATGATGAACAATGATGTGGAATTGTAAGCCAAATAAACCCTTTTTCTCCATAACTTGCTTTTGGTCTTGGTGTTTTATTACAGCAATAGTAGCCCTAACTAAGATACCTATATAATGCAATTATGCAATTCATTCACCCTAAATTGCTTCCAGAAAAATAAGGCACTCACCAAGGGAGATATCTCAATGGTTAAGACACTTGTAGCATGCTTGATGGATTTAGAGTCAGTGTGGATACAAACTCCTTTGGGTATATTTATAAAGGTATTGCTAGAAATGTTAAACCAAGAGGTGCATCTGCCCAGAATGTATGTAGAATCATCCCATGGGCTGAAAATTGGGCCGAACACTCTGACTACAGAATGTGGAAGCAATGAGACAAGCTGCATCATTTGCCTCCTGTTGTGACTTCTCCACTAAGATGGACTGAATTCCCTCAGAGTCTGCATTAAATAAACGCTTTACTCCTTAATTCGATTATTCTCTGGTATTTTGGCTATGGTAAAGAGAAAAGTAATTAATACAGAAAATTGGTACTAAGAAATAGGACCTTGCTTTGAAAATATGGCTAGCTAGTTCTTAGGCCATCAGGATTGCTTCATGGGAGGAACGTAGAACATTCTGAAACTCTGACCTAGAAAATCACTAGAACACAGTAAGCTGAACTTAATGACGCATTCTTGTGAGAGATAGGAAGACCAGAGAGGCACACAGATACTGCAGGCCTAATTCATGATGCTTCAGGGACTAATGACTCTAAATGAAAATGTGCTAGAAACTATTCATATGATGTTCAAGCAAAGAGTCTGTCTGCATTCTGCCTGTGTCCTGAGATCTTTAAAGTCAAAAGTAATGAACCAGTTTGTTTGGAAGAAGAAAGCCTCAAGAGAGGACATTCAGACTGTGACACAATTACTACTCACCTCTTTTATGCAGGTCTACATTGAGCAAGAGCAGCAAGTGGAGAAAGGTAAGAAAAAATGTACAGTTTTTCAAAGAAAAGGGCATGGAAGAGCTTAAAAGTATAGGCAAGGTGAATGGAAATGTAGATGCAATTGTTCATTAAATAGAAACCTAGTGTTCTTTACTGCAATAATAGGAAAGTTACTCTGAGAAAGGGTGAATTCATTTGAAGGGAGGAAACCTAAGTAGATGATGCTGAAGGAATTTGCTGTTGGAAAACAGCTGCCTATGGAAATGATTCTCTGGGGTCAGCAAATAGATGCAAATTCAACAAAGATGTAATTGGACAGGCTCAATCTCGGGTTGGCAGTGTAACTTTTTAGCATCATCCATGTGAGACTTGTTCTATTGAATGAGAGATGCTAAGAGTAAGGCAATCAAAGTTCCTGATGGCAACTGAGACAAGGCAATGTGTGGCAGGGCTGGAGTTCCTACAAGGACGTCCTGAGAGGCCACTGTGTGAAGCTATGAAAGGGAAGCTCATGTTACAAGGGAGATACCAAGGATTCCAGGACCATGAGACATCCATCAAAGGCAACTCCAGGCATGAAGGCCAGTGAGCCCAAGAGAGAGAGAGAGAGAGAGAGAGAGAGAGAGAGAGAGAGAGAGAGAGAGAGAGAGAGAGAGAGAACATGTGCTCCAGGATGCAGATCTCTAAGATTGGAGTTCTGACACAAGCCTGGTGGAGCTCAGATATTTTATCACATACTGTAGATGCCAGGCATTCAAGATCTGGTGTTTGGTCTTACCTTGGTCCTATCTCTCCTTACCCATATTCCTTCTTTTTACAGAATGGGAATGTTACTGTGTACCATTGTACACTTGAAATATATAATTATTTTAAATTTTGTAGGAAGCCACAAATAGGAGACTGCCTTGGGTCTCATAAGAAGCTGGGACATCAGACTTTTAACAGTGTTAGAACTGGTAGAGACTAAGAGGACTTTTAGGGACAGACTAAATATATTTTGCAATATGATATAAAGACGAGACTTCAGGAGTCAGAAGTACAATGCTATTATGTAAAAACATGGTTGTCCATTGGAAAATGGGTTGACTTATGATGGCTAATCTTGATTGTTCCCTTGATGGGATTTTTAATCATTGTGAAACACACCCATAAGTCTTTGAGAGTGTTTCCAGAAAAGTTTACCTGAAGACAGAAGGTTTTCTAGCTTTAGTGTAGATGGTTCCATGGGCTTGGGTCCCAGACTGAATAAATGAAAAAATGAGCTGAACACTAGCATTCATATGTCTCTGCTTCCTGTGAACACAGTGTGACTGGTTGCCTTCCATTACCACCAGTATGGTTTCCCTACCAGAATGAACTGTGTCCTCTAGAATTATGAACTGAAAATAAAGCCTTCCATCTTAATGTTGTTTCTTTTCCAGGTATTTTGGTCTCAGCAGTGGGAAAAGTAATTAACACAGGAGACTGTAAATAGGCAAGGATAAGGAACTATTGGTGCCTGATCTCTGGAAATGTTCCAAGGAGTTGCCAAGCATTACAACCCAGGCAGCTGAGACCCTCTAGGCTTAAGAGCTGCAATACTAGCAACTAGAAGACAGAGGTTCTTAACCTGGGGGTTGCAAACCCTTGGGGGGTGTCGCATATCAGATACCCTGCATACCAGATATTTACATTATGATTCATAACCAGTAAAATTACAGTCAGGAAGTAGCAACAAAATAATTTTATGGCTAGGGGTCAGCACCACATGAACTGTACTAAATGCCGCAGCACTAGGAAGGCTGAGAAGCACTGCTATAAGGAGTGCACTCCAATATCTCACAGCCATTCAGGAGCTATATTCATAGCAAACAGGGTTTGCTGCTTTCTGATACTGCTCCTGGCTCCCTGCTGCTAGAACTTGAGGATTAAAATTGTTGCCAAATGCTAAGGTTCCTGTGGTTAAAGCCCAGAGCAATAAACCTCCAACTTTCTTGCCTAGAGCCATAAATCTCCGCCTGCTAAACCCTAGGACAACAGGCCCCTGGATCGCCTTGCTTGGAGCTGTAAGTAATTAGGCTGTGTGTGCTCAAAGGCCAGGGCCTGCCAACACTAGAAGAGCTTGTCCTCGCCTACTCATGATTTCTATCACAGTTGAGGAAAAGGCCTCCAGCAGCTGACTGCTGCTAATTCCATTGTTTGTGATGCTTCTGTTTTTTTCTTCTATCCTTCTGTGGTAAAAGTGACAAGGACTGTCTTACCCAGATTCCCCTGGCAGCTCTATGTTAGGTTATTTCAATGGGAGATTTACTCATTGAGAGGTTGGAAGGTGGCAGAAAGAGAAAACGATTATTTGTGGTTTACTACAACCCTTGCCCAGTCTCTCTCTGTCTCTCCCTCTAGTCACCTCTTCTTTCAATGACTTTAAGAACCGTGGCAGCGGGGGTGGGGGGCAGGGAGAATTGGCTCTTCAGCGAGAGTGTGATTTCCTCGGTAGAAACATGATCTTCCGTGTTCTTACTCCGGGAGAAAGGCACTAGCTGTGGTGGGAAGTCATAAATGCTCTGGCAGACTAGGCATGTGCATAGTCCTGACTCTGACTCTCAGAGAAGCGGTGGAAGTTCCCATTTGCATTCCCACAGCTTTACGATCCTTGTGTGCTTTGTTTCTAAGGACAGTACTAGCTGTATTTCCTCACATATATGAGTGTGGACGGATATGCATGTGTCTTAAAATAGATTAACAAGAAGGAGAATATATTGGCCTTAGAATGGTAGGCTACACGTCTCCCAGCCCCTTATTTATGCAGTCTAAGTTTGGGGCCTCATCAGTATAATCCCATTCTCTTCTATTGATTCTCACGTGTACTTCATTCTCATAGACCATTCCCTTCTGTCATACAACCTTGCTTTGTGGGTTCTTCCTTTGTGCCTTGTACTTACTCCAATGAGTTTAAGTCATGCCCATTCAAAACTTCATGTTTTAAGAGAAAAAGAGGAGATACTAAAGATGAGATAATAAGTAATACATAACCCAAAAGGCCTTATAAAAACACTGCTTGGAAATAAGGAACTAAAAGCAAACCAATGATGTAAGGATGTCACCAGATTGTAGAAAATCCATGCTAAATTTCTAGTCTATATACATACACGCCAGTGGGCCACAAATAATCTAAAACTACCTTGTGGTTTATTTGGGCCTTGTTTTCCTTTCTTCCCATCTGTGTTACGCCTTCATTTGATTCTTGCACATACCTATGAAAGTTAGTACCATACACCCTTTTTATACTTCCTTTAAGCATAACTTCATATATTAAAGTATTAGTTTTCTTTACACTTCTTTTGCAAAGGTTTCCTTGAAATTCATACATGACTGATTTTTATGTGGACAACAGTATTGACTTAGTTGCTTTTATCAACTCTAAGAAATAAGTATTAAGACGAGTCATATGTTAAACAAGATGAAACAAGTCTGGATCAATCAGGGAACTTAAGATAACACAACTAGGGACAGAATGGGATGTAAGCTGTAACTGTCAGATTGTGTGTTGTAAGGAAGACAGCACGTATGTCAAAACCTGAACTGAAGGCCTTGTGAACAGGTTTCTGTGTATCCTCACTAGAAAATCATGGCAGCATCTATTCAAATTAAATAAAGAAAAGAACTGATATAGCCTGGCCCTCCTGTTATGAGTCCTCCAGGGAATATCATATGGTTCCTTCTTGCTTTAGAATCCCCAAGATGAACAACATGGGCTACTCGGAGTATGGCAAGAGCTAGGGCTATTGTTTGTCAATTGCCAATGTACTGTGATATTGTACTTGTTAGGTTTTCAGCAATGCTAAATATCTTTAAAAGTAAATTTGTGCTATATGATAGTACCTCAGAGCAGTCTAACTCATAGGAATATTGCCCACTGACAATGTATGAGTTTTTGTATCAATGTAGAAGGACAAAACTAGCAAATGTGACAAAATCAAAGTGTATCCCAATGAACATGTGTTGGGGAATTCTGTGGTCTTCACCGGGAGCTCTATTCCTTCTCCCCCTGCTCACACATATTGGACAGAAATTTACTGGCTCCATTTGGCTCTGGAAGTGACACATTGACCAGCTGAATTTCCTTGGTTTCTAGGAGCTTAATAACACATTCTTCCTTGTTCTTGCACTTCAGGTGGGCTCATATTTAGCCAGTGTGCATTTTAATCTTTCTATTCTTTGTTTAGAGCCAGTGTTGGCTATTGGTTGAGGCCTGTAACTTAGGGTTTATTATAAAACCTGAGAAATTTTTGCTTTAGATAAATTTACCTCCAGCAGTGTTATACTTTATTATTTTAGCAGCACAGGAATGCCCACATGCATGCACAAATTTCAAACAGCAATCCAGAAGAGAAAGACCATTGAAATATTGAAATAGAATGACTAGCAGTTTGGAGACTAGGGAAACTTACTAAAACACACACACACACACACACACACACACACACACACACACACACACACACTACAAAGAGCATTCCAGAACAGAAGGGATGTTGAAATATTGAAATAGAGTGACTAGAAACTTGAAGACTAGTTAAAAGGTAAATTAAAAATTAAAAGGTAAATTTTTGTACTAATTAAGAAATCATCTGTTCACAAAGTCTTGAACACATAATGTTCTTGGCAGGTGCAACTAAAGAAGATTAGGTAGTACAGTACATGCTGACTATCAGATAAAAACAGTGCAGTCAAGTAGCAAAAGGTAAGGCTTGTGATAAAAAGTTTTCATCCACAAGACTACTGTGTAATGGGAATACCTATGGAAAAAGCACGAAAGAAAGTTGATAGAGGTTAAAGGTAGAGCAGGGGGTGGGGGAGTAGGGGAGTTATTTTCAAGGATGCTGAATATGAAGTCTGCACATTCCTTAGTTTAGCCACCTTTTTCTTTTGATCTCTTTCCCTCCGAAGCATTTAAAGTTCTTGTTTGATTGAACATTTAAGAATTACGTATATGGGGCTACTTAGACATGGGCTCATTTTTATTGTTATTAGAGCTATGATTACTAGCAAAGTTTGTTCTTATTCATTTTATATGATTGTTTAATATTGTACCTCAGCTTTCAACACCTACAACAAATTTCCAAGTGAAATTACCAAGTAGATCAATCCTGTTTAAGACAGTTTCTCTTTATGGTACCCAGGCTACCCTAGAACTCTTTGTAGCCCAGGGTAGTCTCATGCTCTCTCTCTCTCTCTCTCTCTCTCTCTCTCTCTCTCTCTCTCTCTCTCTCTCTCTCTGTGTGTGTGTGTGTGTGGGGGGGGGATAAAGATACCAAATGGGACATAGCCTGAAAAAGGATTAGTACCTATAATAAATAAAGATTTACTATACACAAACCAATAAAAGCACCGACAAATAAACCAATGGGTAACTTAGAAAAGAGTAAAGCCAAATGTCCAATAAACAAAGAAATTATGTTTCTTTCTCTTCCATTTGTAAATAGAGAGTTGTACATTAAAACACTGAAATGCCATTTCACACCCATTCGCTTGGCAACAACTTTGAAGTTTGACATTAGCAAGTGTTGACAAAGTGGAGCATGGGGAGACCCTCATATAAGGCATGGAACTGTGAATTGGTACAGCCTCTTTGAAAACTCATTGATCCATGGCCAGCAATGATGCCATTTCCACTGTCCAGAGCCCAACAATTCCACACCCGAGTAACTACCCTTAAGTCTGTTTTCATACCAGGGAGTGGGATTTATTTATTTTTAAGGTCTCATGGTGTTCCATTTATTTTTTCTTTTTATTTAAAAGATTCTTTTCTCATATAATATCTTCTGATCATGGTTTCTGTTGTAATTTAAAAAGGAAAAGACAGTTTCCCTTTCTTCTACTTCTTCCAGTTCTTTCCTACATCCCCTCCCATCTAGATCTATCCCCTTCATATTTCTCATTAGAAAACAAACAATCTTCTAAGGGATTTTAATATATAATATAATACAATACAATACAATATAATATACACTGATAATGATTTCCCTTCCCTCTACTCCTTCCAGGTCCTCCCTACATCCCCTCCCACCTTGATCTACCCCCTTTCCATCTCTCAACAGAAAACAAACAGGCATGATTGGTTTAGACTAAAACCCATTTCAGGAGACAAACCACCCCTGACACTGTCTGTCTGGAGCACCAGGACCCCACAGGCTGGGTGACCCAGAGACATAGAATAAAACCAAACACGATTGGAGAAATAAAGTCAATGTAATGAATGACATCTAATGATATTCTGCTATACTCACAGATTGGTGACTACCCCATTAGTCATCAGAGAGCCTTCATCCAGTAACTGATAGCAACAGATGCAGAGACCCACAGTCAAACATTAGACAGAGCTTTGGGAATCCTATTGAAAAGAGGGAAGAAGAACATCTAGGAACCTGAGAGGTCAAAGACACCCACCACAAGAAAACCCACAGAATCAACTAATCTGGATTCATAGGAGCTCACAAAGACTGAACCAACAACCAGGAAGTCTGCATGGGACTGATATAGGTAAAGTTGTGTAGTTGGTCTACTTGCATGACTCCTAACAATGGGAGCAGGGCCTGTCCCTAATGCTTTGGCTGGCTTTTGGGAACCTACTCATCATACTGGGTTGCCTTGCTCAGCCTTAATACAAGGAGATTGCTTAGTCTTACAGCAACTTGATATACCATATTTTGTTGACATCCATGGTAGGCCTGCCCATTTCTGAACAGAAAGGCAGGAGAAGTAGATTGGGGTGGGGATATAGGGGAGGTGGAGGAAGGGAATGGGAGGAGAAGAAGGGGGAAACTGCAGATAGGCTGGAAAACAAAGAAATAAATTTAATTAATAAAAAGAAAGAAAACAAACAGGCTTCTAAAGAATAATAATACATATATGATATAATAATATAAAGCAAGAAACTAACATATCAGAATAGGATAATACAAATATATAAAAGGAAAAGACACCAAGAAAAGGCACAAGAAACAGATATAGATGTAGAGACCCACATGTGTAGCCTTTCTAAGCCAGGTTATTAGCTTACATCTGTAATGCCAGCATTTGAGAAACTGATTAGGAAGATTGTTGTGACTTCAAAACTAGCCTGTGCTAAACAGTATGTTCCAGGAAAGCCTGGGTTACATAGAAACATATGTAGATATTGATATGGTTATAGCAAATGATTCTGACTTTAGGTATTGTTTGGAATATTTTTAACTCTTAAGGTAAATATTACACCTACACATATTTTATTAATGAATGAACTAAGGTACATGACAGTTAATTAAATCACTTAAAATTGCACAATTAAGTGTCAGAGCTGAGAAACAAATTTGTATTAGTTCGAATGTCCGTGATATTTCAAATAATAAAATATGTAGCCTTCGTCTCAAATGGTTCCCTGGTAACATAAAAAGCAAAGCCAAGCAATGGGCTTGACGGATAGTCTCCTATGTCATTATTATTAAGTTTTCTAGTCTCTTGAAAATTTATATTTAAAATTATTTCGTACATTAAAAGTTATCAATGTGAGAAAAGAAATTTTTGGTTCTGGATTCTGATGTGCTGATAATAGCATACTATCTGAGGATTTTAATCTGTCATATGTTAATATTTGGCAACATGAGCTATACAGCATTTCCTCCATAGATTTTCAGGTAATGACTTGAATTTCAGACAACTTAAAGAGTGAGATATTTCTGTTCTCTGTGGTTACTGAGAGCTAGAATAAAAAGAAAAATGGGAGAGGGAATGTTCTAAGATAAAACTTGTACACAAACATCAGAATCGATATATAAAGTACAAAATGTAAAACATCCCAGGGTAACCTCAGAATTACAATTTTATCATTCCATTCATTTGGCTCTCCCTTAGTTTCAAGCATTGAACTCTTATTCCATTTATCTTAAATTGAACAATTGACTCCTTGCAATAGTCTGGGAAAATCTGAATCATGGATACTTTATTTAATCTGTTTCATTGTGATTCTAAGACCTTTTTAAGTCTTTTTTTCTGTGATGCTGGCAGATTGTGATAGGTACCCCCAAACTACATAGGTAGATGCAAGACAGGCACAGATTCACTTATTAAAGTGATTAAGTATGTGAAAATGGAGAGTTCCCCTTCTTGTTGGATATAAGGCTTGGGCAATAACTGTCATAATTAAACATCAGAATGTTTTAAGGATTAAGCTAACAAATTGCTAAGAGTTTTTTTTTAATTCTTCCTGTAAGGTATAATCATAATTATAATTAGCATTCATAGAATAATATTCCCTTGAAATGAAATCATATATATTTGCAAAATGTTACTGTACTTATCTGTGTACATGAATAAGAACATGTTTTAATCTATCTTAACAAATGCAGACACTGAAGCATATGTATACCAATAACCCTTTAGCTATATAAAATTAATCTAGTACAAATTGATTTTCTCCTTTTGATTTGATATTTTCTACAACATATAAAAAAGAGATAGTGGCATTTTTATACTTTGAATTTAATTTTAAATATAGAAGACACAAAATATGCTGAGGTATATTTTTCATCTTTTTCTTTTTAATTAATTTCTAGCTATATGGAAACAGACAAAGTTGATTTGAATGCAAGAAACACCTTGACAGTTTTGTTATTCTAAATTAGGTTCATATTTGAAGGAAGAGAATAAGAGACTATTAGAGGAAAGTGGCTGCTCAAATAAAATCAGAGCACAGACACCACAGAGAACAGAAAAACTTTCTATGGCCATATCATCCTGAATGTGCCTGACCCTGGAAGCTAAGCAATGTTGGTCCTGGTTAGTGATTGCATGGGAGAACGGAACAATTTTAGCCATGAACTGTAATGGCAATATAATATTTAAATAAACAGGGCAGAATGAAGTACAAAAACAAAATTTATCTTTTGTGAAATGAAGAATCCATTTACATGAGTCAGCATTAAAGGATATAAATTAAATTTGTTATAGTGAAAAAATTTGTTCTTTTCTTTTCTCTTTTTGTTTTGTTTTTTATTATGTTTTGTTTTGGTTTTTTTGTTTGTTTTTCCGACAGGACAGCCTTGGCTGTCCTGGAACTTGCTTTGTAGACCAGGCCAGCCTCTTCATCTCAAGTGCTGGGATTAGAGGTATTCACCACCATGCCCTGCAAGGCACACTGAAAACACATGCAAGATGTCAAATATTTCACTCTAATGATGGAAAAATAAAAAATAAACAATATATTCTCGTTATATATTGTACATTCTAATATTGTTTTTCACTTTAATTTTAACCCCCTGTATTCCATTGTTTTTGAAATATATTGTACATTAATGTATTATGTGTATGTACTGAAACATATAGACACATATAAACATAGATGCATTTGAACACATATTAAAGAAAAGTGTAAGTATAATTTTTAACTAACTTATTTTCATGTGTATGAGTGTTTTGCCTAAATGTATATCTGTGCATTACATCCATGTCTGGTACCTGTGGATGACAAAAGAGACTGTCAGATCTCTTATGACTGGAGTTACAGATGGTTGTGAACCACCATGTGGGTGCTAGGAACTGAACTGGAGTCCTCTGGAAGAACAAGTGCTCTTTTTTTATTTAAATTCTTTAATTACCACTCATATTTACATATCCATTCCCCCATTCCCTTGCCCTCCCATGTTCCCCAGCAACCCCTCCAACCCATTCCACAACTTCTCCCAGCAACAGTGAGGCCCTCTACCAGGGACCTTCAAAGTCTGTCATATCGTTTGGGGGAGGGCCCAGGCCCTCCTTGCTGCATCTGGTCTGCAATAGTATCCCTCCATAGGGAATGGGCTCCCAAAGTCCATTTGTGCTCTAGGGTTAAAGACTGGCTCTACTTTTAGAGGTCCCATAGACTGCCCTAGCCTCCTAGCTGGCACCTGCAGAAACAGTGGACCTGATCTAATGAGAGCATGGAGACCGTAGTCATAAAGCTGTGGAAACAGCATTGGACTGAATCAACAAGTGATCTTAACTGCCGAACCATCTCTCTAGCCACTAAATATAAATTTTAAACAATTATTAATCATTTAATACATTAAAAGATTATTCATATACAATATTGAGCTTCTAAAAATGCTGTTAATAAGAATGTTGATTTGATTGTTTTTATGAAACTTCATATGCTTGATGCTATGTGTTTATCTGTTTTTACACTTTCAGGAATTTTCTAGATACAAAATTTTTCACTTTATACACGAAGCCTTAAATTTATTTGAAGAACTCAGAAATTAAATTAAGTCTGGCATTAAGGAAAAACAGAATCAGCAATAAAACCTGAGCTTTATAATGTTATAGTACAAATAGAATAACTTTACACCTATATGCCTTTTTGTATTGTTTGAAATTTTTTAAAAAACAAATCTTTGTCAAGACTTGTCATATTGCTGTTCAATTAATCCTTATGTTGAATACTTGAATATGTTAGCCTTTCTGAGCAGTGAGCTCAGCATATAGGAAATTTAGATCATTCCTTTTTGTGATGATCATCCCAAACCTTGCAAATCTAGGAGAAGACAATTGAGAAGACTTACATAGCCTGTAGGAATTATGTTTCCACACATTTACTTTGCACCATTCTAAAGAATTTTGACTCCATCCCCAAATATTAGACTTTTAGCAAATATATAATTGTATAAGAATAGTAGTAATATTTTACTATATACATTTAAACATTCATAAACTGAAGTTAATAAAACAAATAAAAATTAAAAGAACATAAACTCAGAACGCTCATTTCTTACGTTCTACGGCATGGTCTTATGTTCTCTCTGGATCCACAGAGCTGTCTTTAGTGGAGGCCATTTCTTTGCTCTCATGTACAAATGTCCTTTTCATATGAAAGCTTTACCCTGTTTTTTGTTTACTTCTCTGATGTTTTGTTTTTGGCAATGATAACCAAACATTTTCAGAAATGTTGGTCACAACTTAAGTGACTTCTGGCATCACTGTGTGAACCTGACATTGTTTTCCTTACTAATATTTGTATTTATATTATTATATATTTTGTCATATTTGTGTTTAGTTTTTAAAACACTTATAATTTAAAAGAAAAATATTATCAACAACAGCTTTAAAACAAGGCAACTTTAGGAAAGAGCCTTTTTGTTCTAAATAGCAGTGTTCTTCAAGGTCTTGTGATTTGCAAAAACAAAGTTTATCAGGTCTCCATTTTTAATCAACAATGTTTCTTAGCATTGTGTCCTTGATATGCATTAGGAGAACTGCTTTGAGACTTTCCAGATTCTCACTCATAGAAACTATTTCTTAAATTTCCTTTATTATTCTTTTATTTATTTATTTTGGGGCCGGGGAAGGATGCCACTTTCTGCACATGGAGGTCAGAGTATAACGAACAAGAATCAGGGCTCTCTTTCTACCATGTGGATCTTGGGGCTAGAACTCAGGTGGACAGGCCTGGTGGCAAGTGTTTTTAGCCACTGAACTAACTCACCAGCCTGAATGGCAACTATTTTATTGAACTGACTAAGACTCTTATATTATATAGGTGTTCTCTGGAGAACTTCCCATTAGAAATCATATGAATGCACAAGAAGAACTCAATTTAAAAAGTGCAATGGATACAGGTATATTTTTCCCCAAAGAATATATGCAAATGACAAATGGGTAGACAAAAAAGCACTTAATAGCACTAATAATCAACAAGAAAATGTAAGATTAAAAACACTGATCTATCACACTTTACCCGTTAATATGGTCATTACCTAAAATTCAAAAGTTAACAAATGTTGACTCAGAAAAGGGGAGCAATTACTATAAATGATTGCTAGGAATGTAAATTAGTATACTCAATTTAGAAAAAAAAATGATGTCCCTCAAAAACATTAAATACCATATGATCTAACAATGTCACTTCTGAATATATATTCAAAGGAAACAATATCATCATTTCAAGGAAATTTATGTATGCACATGTGCATGTACCACTTATACAGGTTATGGAAGTAACTTGTGTTCATGGGTGGATAATTTGATAAATATATATACACAATATTAAGTCTTTTAAAAAGGATATTACACGATCTCTAAAAGCATAAATAAATGTGAAGGATATGTTAACAGAAATAAGCCAGACACAGACATGATCTCACATACAGAATCTTAAAAGGTCAAATTTGGGGGCTGTAGAGTTGGTTCACTGTTTGAGCATACTTACTGTACTAAGTGGGTTTGATTCCAGCACCCACAAGGCATCTCACAATCTTCTGTAACTCCAGTTCTGGGGGATCTGATGCCCTCTTCTGATTTCCGCAGGCTCAAAGCATGCATGTGGTACACATACATGCAGAAGAAATACTCATACTCATAAAATAATAACCTGAGCTCAACCTTTAGCTCCTACAGCAGGAGGAGAAAACTAACTCCCTAAGGTTGTTCACATGTAAGCCATGAAAAGGACAAATACACACACACATACATACACACACACACACACACACACACACACACACACACACACACAGAGAGAGAGAGAGAGAGAGAGAATAATAATAAATGTTAAAAATGAATTGCAAACATTTATTATTCATGTCTGTATGTGTGTGTGTGTGTGAGAGAGAGAGAGAGAGAGAGAGAGAGAGAGAGAGAGAGAGAGAGAGAGAGAGACTAGAGCTACAGCCCTATGTGTGTATGTGTGGGGCAAGATGACACATTTACCTGCTTAGCCATCTCCCTGGCCCTCTGGTAATATATTTCTATTTGTTTCTAATTAGTACATATTTTAAGATAACTTAGTAGGTACATAAAAGTACAATTGGCTAATTGCTAATTGTAATATCAGTAAGTGGAATAACAGACTAAAGGAAAAGAGTGGAAGGGAAGGAAATTGCAGGATCTTCTTTGCTGTGAGAGAGTGACATAGGACTAATGACACCTCATTGTTAAACAAAAAGCATCTACCAGTCTAAACTGGTTAAGTTTACCAGTGTAAACTTTGTTCATGGGAGCTTAATAATCAGGAATAAAGAAGAATGTTGGGAGTTGTCTGATTACTTCCCAGGCCCTTTATTCTACTCCACTGTGAACATTTCCTCTTAATGAAATGTAAAAGTGCTCTTAGGAGTATTTTGGTTTATCTGATGGTTTGAACTGGAAATTACATCTCCATATCTGGGTGATTGTTGAATTTGGCTTCTTATGGTCTTATTACATTGTTTGCTCTTTTGAAAGTGTTTCACTGTGGAGCATGATGGGCTTCCCTAGTGAAATGATAGATTACAAAATATATACCACCATGTCCCAGCTAGTCTTATTATTAATTTTATATATTTAATTGCAAATAAATTTTTCATACAATATAGTCTGATATAGTTGCTTCTCCCCCAACTCTTCCCAGATCCTCCCCACCTCCCCACTCAGTCAACTTCATGCCCTTTCTTTCACTCTCTGATTGTTAATACATATATATTTTCCAATTTCAGTATAACCAGACATGGAGGGGTTCTCCTTAGAAATTATCTAGTTAGCTGATGCAACTGAGTCACCTGTAACCATACTGGTGAGGCTGAGACAGGGAGATAATGAGTTTAAGGTCAGTGTGTGTAGCATTGGGAGTTGCAAGTTCTTACAAGAGAAAAATTGAGAGAGGGAGAGAGGGGGTTGAGGAGAGGGAAGGGAAGGGGAGAGGAGAGGGGAGGGGAGAGGGGAGGAGAGGGAGGGGAGGGGAGGAGGGGAAGGGAAGGGAGGGGAGAGGGGAGAGAGGGGAGAAGAGGGGAAAAGAAAAGGGCGGGGAAGGGAGGGGAGGGGGGAGGGGAGAGGGGAGGGGAGAGGGGAGAGGAGAAGAGGGGAGAGGGGAGGGAGGGGAGGGGAGGGGAGGGGAGGGAGAGGGGAGGGAGAGGGAGAAGAGGGGAGAAGAGGGGAAAAGAAGAGGGGAGGGGAGGGGAGGGGAGGGGGGAGGGGAGGGGGAGGGGAGAGGGGAGGGGAGAGGGGGGAGAAGAGGGAGAAGAGGGGAAGAGGAGGGAGGGAGGGGAGGGGGGAGGGGAGGGGAGGGAGAGGGAAAGGAGAGGGGAGGGGAGAGGGGAGGGGAGGGTAAGAGAAGCAAGTACAAGGGATAGCCACCAAAAATAAAACAAAACAAAACAAAAAACAAAAAACAAAAAACAAGCAAAAACAGATTGGGGGCTATTCTAACTAGCCTCTCTATTTATATGAAAACTAGCAGCTGCCTCTTAATCTTTTCCTTCAGGAGTCACTCATGTTACATGTTTGAACGAAAATTGAAGGTATGTTCCTAGCCCACTCAAAGTTCTTTAAAAGAAGAGCTTCTTCTTTTGAGCTGTGCATTGGTTTTACTTGCGAACTTACTTCCCAGTGCTCGGTGAGACCTTGCGTTTTTTCACCACTCCATCATAGAAGTGGGCGGAGCGTCCTTGGGCGGAGGGGAAGGCGGAGAACCCCTGGAGTCTGGGGGAGGAGCTGCTCTTACACGGGCTTCGGAGGCTTGGGCCCACCACTCGAGCTGCTTTGGGGAGAGACTGCTAGAGTCGCCGAGTGGCAGGGACAGCAGAGGCTGCCCTTTCAGGCCATGGCCTTGGCTGTCCGGAAAGTAGATGTTTTCCAAGATTTGTAGAAGATTTGAGTGTCAAAGGTGAGAAAAGCTGGGGCTGCTGGTTTAAAGTAATGGAAAAGGAGTGTTGCTTTGTGCCAGTGTTTCTATGAGAGAAATGATAACTGAGCTTTGTATTCCAGATTTTTTAAAAGTTCAACGGGAGAGAGGTGGTGATCGTATTACACTTGTAGAAAACAATTCTTTATGAGATTGCAAACAATAACTTTTGAATGGATCATTTGGTATTTCAGCCAAAAAGCAGTGTTAGCTACGGGAAATGTTTAGAAATATCTGGGTAAATTAATCTTTCTTATTTTGAAGAAAGTTTTGATGTCATAAATGAGTATTTAAAGTGGTCAGAATGCTGTCTTTTATTTTATTTTGTGTGCATCAATTGTATTTCCCACAGATACTAATGCTTTGGTGAATTTTGTGTAATAGTATACAGCAAAGTATAATTTGAAGATTCTAGGGCTTCAGAGAACTGGAAATATGGTTGTCAACTCAGTGATTTAAAAAATCAATTTTTAAATAATTGCAAATAAATGCAAAGATGAGCTTTTTGTACATTTGAAGAGATGAGTCCTGAGTGGTACTGAAATATAAAAGGAATGAGAGGCAGGCATTGGATGCAGCAAAAGCCTGGAATCCCAGTGCTTGGGAGGAGGGGGCAGGATGATCAGGAGTCAAAAGCCAGCTTTCAACTTAGTTGAGACTACACTAGGCCCTGCCTCAAAATCAAAACCTGAGAGACCATAAAAACAATAAACATATATCATTATAGTAAACAGAATAAACAATGCATCTAATAATAAAAGATGTCTCCTATTAAAGAACATCGAAGGGAATGTTTGGTGTATTTCCACATTTCACTGAGCATGCAGTATCTACATGGGCATAAATTAACTGCGATTAGAATTTAAAATCACAGGGGGAAATGCTACCTGTGAACTATATATGAGGATTGAATAAATGCAATTTCAAGGAGAGCATTCAAGTGTGCATGTGATGGAATAATAAAATCAAAGTGTAAACAACTCAGGCAATGGGTACTGAAGATGTGTTGTTTTTGTTTTAGACTTTATGCACTTTTACACTTAGAAATAAAAATGGAGCTGAAAAAGGAATAATTTGCTTTGTTACAGGTGCTTGAGCAGATGCCCACACACATTCCATTGTCTTAAGCTGCAGCTGGATCTTCCTGTGGATCTGAAAAGGCTGGTTACCCAATTACTTCTGTTTGCTTAAAATTCAGAGAGTTAGGCTATAGTCCAGACTCTGGTTCAAACAGAAGATATTTATATACTCTTGAGAAAGAATTTAGAAAATGTTCAAAGCACATATTGTGAAGCAGTATGTAGGAGATAATGTGCTGGCTAGTAAAACCGTATCATTGAATATGATTTAGTTGTAAAAGAATAAAGTAGCTATGAACTGTTGTGATGGCTCAGAAATGTGCTTGCTATGCAAGGCTGGAGATCTGTCTTCCAGTTCCAGAACCCCATGTAAAGGTGAAAAGAGAGAACTGACTTCACAGAATTCCTCTGACCTCTAGATGCCTGCCAGGACACACACACTAACACGTATGCACCCACATGAGCAGGCACATGGGCTCGCACACACGTACACACACACACACACACACACACACACACACACACACACACAATCAATCAATCAATTGATAAAAACAAAGAATGAAATAACCCCAAGTGCAATGATAAGAAAATAGATTTAAGGTGCATTCTAAAATTAAGCAACTTCTAGCCAGGCGTTGGTGGTGCACACCTTTAATCCCAGCACTCAGGAGGCAGAGGCAGGCAGATCTCTGTGAGTTCGAGGCCAGCCTGGTCTACAAGAGCTAGTTCCAGGACAGCCTCCAAAGCTACACAGAGAAACCCTGTCTCGAAAAACCAAAAAAAAAAAAAAAAAAAAAAAAAAAACAATTAAGCAACTTCCAGAAACTTCTGCATAATATCAAGTCTTTTACAAAAATGAATGTTGTCCATTAATAGAATGAGTGTAAGAGAAAATTAATGCATAAATAGTAATTTGAAAATGGGAATGTAAGTGAAGTTGGAGAGAAAAATATTTCAACTTATGTATTGCATCTCTTCCGTTTAAAAATACCATACTTAAGTTGTTTTCATTAGAAGAAAATTTTAAATTTAGAGATATGGAAAAATCTTTAAAATGTTTCACAGATAATAATGTGGCAATAGCAAATTATTGAGGGGATAAACATCTAATTTCAAAAACATTCAAATTATACGTGCACACACATGTATAGCAGTTTATGAAGAAAACCATCATATTTTGATCACTATTGTATCTAGAATCCAAACATGAATATAAAATAAACATTAGATATTTTAGTCCAAACCCTAAAATGAGGAGTTTTTTTCACAACACACACAGACACATAGAGGGGAGAGAGAGAGAGAGAGAGAGAGAGAGAGAGAGAGAGAGAGAGAGAAATTGTTAAGCTGATAATTAATAATTCTGGAAACTTGAAAAAACTACTCTTTACATGGTTTTTGCTCCCACCCCCCACCACCAACTGATTGTTCTGGTTTTGGTGAAAAGATGGTTCTTCAGGTTTACCGTTTACTAAATGTTTTCCAGGCAATTTTTTTTTTCGAGGCAAGGTTTCTCTGTGTAACAGTACTAGCTGTCCTGGAACTTGCTTTATAGACCAGGCTGGCCTTGAACTCATTGATATCCACCTGCCTCTGCCTCCCAAGTTTAAAAGCATGTGCCACCACCGCTTGGCCCAGGCAATTATTTGTATAAAGCAGACAAACAAATAATAAATTATATTTTGTTTTAGCCGGTTGTGAACATTCATACAGGGTATGACTGAAAGTATCTGTTATATATAACTGGAAAACATCATACAAAGAGAGTGAGTGATATGAGAATTTATAAACAAAGTGCCAAAAATCAAATAAACAGAAAGCCAAGGTAGTTGGCCAGCATTTGGCTGATAGAACATACAAGGCAATTATTGGTTCCCTTCTTTGATGTCTCTACCTCTTAATTTTCTGAATGGAGATTATTTTAGCATGAAACAAATATGGAGCTGTCCTAAAAAGCATTTCAACTTACATGAATAAGAGGGAAAATCAGCATATCATGAGATTACCAGGGATGTGCTTTTCTCACTCACGTGCCTCATAGCAGCTAGAGTTTGGGTAGGCAGTTTCTCCACATTCCTTTCTCACTTTATTGATTTGATTTTCTGTCTTCTTTTTGCCCAGCCTCAGTTGATATCAGACTAGCAAGTAACGTGGGCAAGACGGCCTGTGAGACCACGTGTGCCCAGAAAGGCAGTACAGCCACACAAGTACCCAGAAGAGTGAATGCTCTGCTGGGCAAACAGCTGGAGTGTGAATCAAAACAGCTGGATCATAGTGCCAGATTACCACCATCCACGTGACAGAGGGTAAGGCTCTTCTCATTTTATCCAACTTCTTACATTTAAAACCATTGTGAGATCACAAAGGTTACTTTATTTTGCATCTGTGGCATTTTAAATTTAAAGCTACCTTTTGTAGTAAAGCTCTTTTAGTTGAAAATTTGGGGATACGGATCATTTAGCTCCCTGTTCTGAAACCAGAAAAAGTGCGATGAAAAGTCACAGTTTTGAGAAAGACTGTCTTGTTTTAAACAGAAGTCGTGTTAGTGGCTATCCAGAGCTGGCCTGTGAACCGGACTGTCCAGTCCTTGAAAAGTGCTCTAGGTTGTCATCACGTAGCACAGTGACTAAGGTTTCTGAAGATCTGCTTAAAGGCCCCCAGGCTTTCCCTTAGAAGGAAATCTGCCTGCTTTCTTGAATAACTACATAGTGGTTTAACCCATTCACCTCTTCTCTGGCAACCATCACAAATCTCTAACTCCAGAGTTTGTGCTGTGTTGTTGAAGTTGAGCTTTCTGTCTTTTGTCCATGAGATTTTCTTCAATTATCTTAGATAAACAGGGCAGCAGTAGCGCTCAGAAAACATTAAAACCCAGCATTCCACAGTATAACCAGAAAAGCCCAAAAGTCTCCAGCCATCAGGAACACAAATAATGTCCCTGACGCTGCCAAAGACCCTCCTACATACGTTCCTTTCTTTCTTTTACAACAGCAAAAAATAGAGATAAGGTATCCGGTTTGTGTTATCTTAGTGCTTCTCTGGTTTTGTTTGCCCCGCCTTCTCTCTGATTCTATTTGTTTTTCTGACCTGTACCTTGTCTCCCCTCTCATTGTCCATCTACCTTTCTATTTGGCAGAGTAAACTTTTTATCTAGTCCCTTTTCTTTGAGGTTATGTTTTAATCTAACCCAGTTGTCACTGATTGAAAATATGTTTTTCAAGCTACTTTGTGAATTTTCAGGGGAATGAAATGAGGCTAACAAGAATTAAGAACCCTTTAGTGTCTCTTTCACCTAGCATAAGGCTTCTTGGAAAACCCTGCAGAAGTCCGCAATTTTTTATTATCACATCATAAAATGTAGTTACTATCTGATATTTGTGTTAAATAGGCTGTCTGGGCTGTGGAGATGACAACCTAAATTTGTGTGAGGAATTGGAAACTTGGTTTCCACAAAGGTAATAAAGGTTTCAAACTCACAACTGTCTGACTTCCTATTTGAAAAATATAACCATAATGCCTCCACTGCAGCATTGTAAATTCTGACATTGGATCCTACCAACAGAGACCCACACTTCACCAGCAGAGTGGGTACATAATCATTTTGACCTTGTCTGACCCTTTCGCTTAGGATCTCTAGAAGAATGATGGCAAGCACTTTTTTCCCCTTCCCATTTTTTTTTTTATTACAGAAGGAGCTTTGCTAACAGTCCAGCTGTTTCTCTATTCTCGGCTGTTAAAATGAGCAATAGATTCCTGTTACCTGCTTGCTGTGTTAATTGATGGGGCTGTTTAACATCTTAGAATTTTTTGGTTTTTAAACTTAGCATAACATTATCTTAAGAGATGTAAACCTCAGACTCGTTATCCACAAGTGCTGTGTTGTTCCCCCTAGGAAGCAACAAGTCAGGGTTAAAAGAAAAGAAAATTCTAAATCTTAGTCTTAATTTCTTGGGTACTTTTGAATTTTTTTTAAAAGAAGCTTAACAAAAGGATGCCAGCAATGCAGCTTTCCTATATGGACATGGCTGTTAAAAGCAAAGCACAGGAACAAACGATGGCTAATCATTAATAAAGTGGAGTGAAACGAGCACTTCACTGCAGAAGACTATGACTTTTGGCGCCATTACTGGAGAAGGCATAACTGAAAGGGAACCTACCACTAGGCTTCAGGAGCAGAGAAAGACCCTAAGGCCAAGGGGATGGAACCATGCTGAGTATGGTCAGCACAAAGGCATAGTGCACCAAAATCCCTAAGAGGGAGAGAGTATGTGTGTGTGTGGGGGGTGGGGTGTAGGGATCACTGAGCATGGAGGCGGTTTCCCAGTGTGTTCACCAGCAGGGATGTGATGTTGAACTGCACACAGTTTTGTATCACATTCACTAATCAACCCCAATCAGAGTAAATGATGTCACCCTGCATTCTAGGCCACAGGCAGCATTCGAAGCCCTGGAGGCAATGACTGCACTGGACAGGCCACTCTAAAAGAGGCAGACAGACTTACTTCGACTTTATTTTTTTTTTCTTGTCCCTTACTTGGGTTTGGAACAGGCACAAGTTTCTGTTTCCTTGTAATCTTACTAATTGTTTATTTTATAATTTGCCATGTTTCAGTCAAATTGGGCTTAAAAAACCCCCAAACCACAAAAACCCATGAAGTCTTAGTGTTAGTCACATTCACATTATTTTAAATATTAAAGTAGGTGGATATATCGTTCATGTGTTGCTCTGTTGTCGTTTTGAACATTTGGATTTTAAGGAGCTCTGATAAAAATGATTTGCCTTTCTCCACTGACCAAATTGATATAAAATGGAGTTGTACAGGGAGGCGAAAGTGTAAGCTTTAGTACAATGGTGAGTTGCAGAACACTGATAATTGTAAAAGTCAAGTGGGCCTTATGACTGTGCACCAAATTTAAGTAAATGCTGTTAAGCTGCTTTGAGGCTTGTAGCAGGAACAGAGATATTTAGAGTTGCGCTGCTTGATGGTGCTCACAAGGAAGCAGAGTGTTCCCTTAGAATTTCATCAACTATTCATGTCCTCTTGTCCTTTGCCCATTTATTTTTATTTTGCTATTTATTTCTAATTAACAGCTTTTAGGCTGCCATCAACATTTTATGTTTTTTTGGGGGGGGGTATTAGTTTAGCTTTTGAAATAGGTTCTCACTCTGTAGCCCAAGCTGTCTTCAACCTTGCCCACCCCCAAGCTCCTGCCTCAGTTTCCTCAGTGCTTGAAGAAACTAAGAGCTACTTTAGAACAGAGATGGTTTTACATTGAAAACGGTTGCTCCAAGTTTGTTGAGTTTTCCACTTTACCTTACAGTATTTTTTACTACAAGGTTTCCCCCACTAATTTTAGTATCAGATACACATTTTTTGAAAAATTCTAAGTCATGTTTCATATTTAGAAATGACTAAGATGTGTGAAAGTTTCTGAAGGATGAATGAGAAGACCTGATTAACACACACACACACACACACACACACACACACACACACACACACACACAGAGAGAGAGAGAGAGAGAGAGAGAGAGAGAGAGAGAGAGAGGAGGTGGGGAGGGAGGGAGAGAGAGGGAGGGAGGGAGAGAGAGTGCACTCAAGTGGAGGAAAGCACATATCTGAGGAAAATTAATCTTGCAAAGACTTAATTCCCTCCCAAAGAGGGTTTTTAAGTCACCTTAATCACAAACAAGGACCTGGCAGATCTTTCTAATACATTTTGAGCAGTTTACAAAAATAATATGGCAGGATAGCCCCCCCCCCCCAAAAAAAAAGCCCACAAACAAAACAACTATGTATGTGGCAAAAGATATTTTTATCTAGGTCTTTAATATATGATAAAGACATTTCTGCATTTTTTCGGGGGGAGGTCATTCACCCTGGTGCTTTGAATGTAAAGTAAAGGACACATGTTGCCTTCGAGTTGGTTTTTTTTTTTTTAAAGCGGCTGTTTTTCCCCCTCAGGCTCAAACAAGTCTGGGTTTGAGTTGGAGCCTTTAGTCCCGCCCACAGGGGCGCTCTCCGGCAGCCCCCAGCACAGGGGGCGGAGCTTCTGCCAGCTTGTGGGAAGCTCCCTCAGTCCCTCGCTCCCTCGCTCCGTCTCGCTCGTGGCGGCGCCTGTCCTGGGGGAGGGGCCGCACTTCTCCTGGCGGCGGCGGCAGACTAGGAGCTTGAGGTAATGGCTGTCTTAAAGCCCGTTATTTTCTGGTAATTTCTTCGTGATTTGGGGGAAATGAGGAAAAAGAAAATAGAAATTAGTGCCTGGGAGAGATGGGGATGGACTAATGTTTCGATAGACGGGTCGTTTTTCGTGTGAAATTAATCCTCTGGAATTTGGGGTTTTCGGATAATTTGAAAGTCCGTAGTGTGGGGAGAGGTGGTCAGACTGCAGCTTCTAAATTAAGACTTCAGTGAGGCATGCCGTTCATGTTCATTTTCTTACGTGGCATTCCGTGTTTTGCCTCTGGTACAGTTTAGTTTTGGGTTTTTGGGGTTTTTTAAAATGAGATTTTGTTTTAAAATTTGCGTTTTGCCGAAAAAAATAACTGGCAGAAAATGCAGTCATAAAATGAATGACATAGAAAGGGCTTGAAACGAGATTTAGATACGCTGTTGAGTGATATCACTTGTAAAAAAAAATGCGCGTTTTTCTGACTGGGGGCGGGGGCGGGAAACTAGACTCCTTGCCTCGCTGAGCGTTTGGGGTATACTTGGTTGGTGGCGAGGTGAGGCATAATCTATTTTTTAAAACTGCTTTCAGCCTTTTCAGAATTGCTTTATTCCCTGATAATTTTTATAATTAGAAAAGCGAAATGATGTCGAGAGAGCATACCTATTTTATTCAAACACATAGGCGCGTGAACACACACAAGTACAAACAGAGGTAAGTGCTCTCATAACCCATTTCTTTTACTGAGAGAGGATTTTTTTTCTGGATCCAGTGAAGCAAGGAACCAAGTTGTGTACACGACAGCCCTGCGTGGATCCTGCTTGTGAGGGCTCCTGTCAGGCCACAGGTACAGCAGCAGTGATCAGCAAGAGCCACTATTTGGTTTTTTGGTTTTTTTTTGTTTGTTTGTTTGTTTTGGTTTTTTGTTTGTTTTTTGTATTATCTCAGTTGAAAAGTGGGATGGGGGACTGGATTTATTTCTCTAAGCAGTGTTTAAAGTATGATGCGGCAGGATACTTCAATCCTGTGGTATGCTACATACAGCTGCTGGCAAATAAAAGTATGACGCTCTAGTGATTTGAAAAGCTGCCTGCGAAGTAGAAGTCAGTGAAAAAAAAGTAAGCTTAGAATGACAAGCAGTGTTTTAAGTTGTTTAAGAAGAAAAAATATAATTAATGAAATGTGTGTCATCAATCAGAAAAAAGGGGGCAGCCTACTAATGGTATTTTTAGGGGGTGGAGATAGAAGTGGTCTTACTATCTCTATTTTAAAATAGCCTCTTGGTGATGATTATTGTTGTTTGAGACAGGCTCACCTGGAACTATGTAGTTCCGGGCTACCTTTGTGGCAATCCTCATGCCTCAGACCACTGTATGATGGAATACAGGCATATGCAAACATGCTGGATTTAAAATACGCTTTCATTTCTATTTAGTCATTTTCTAGTGATATCAGAAAATAAGCCTTGAAATAAAATGCTTCAATTGGGGGAAAAATAGAATTTGAAACAATGCATCAATGAACTGAACTGGCTGCAAGGCATGGTGTTTTACATCTGTAATCTGAGCATTCACTAATCTAAGGCAGGAGAATGGCCTTGAATTTCCAAAGCTTGGGAATGCATAGTGATTTCTAGCACAGCCTGGGTTGCAGAGCAGTTCTTTGATGCAAAGAACCAAAACCAAATCACAGTGAAAAATCTGGCTTGTAATACTATGGATTCATGTGTGTATCTAAAAATATGTAAGGTATATAGGCAATTATTACTAGATTTATCTTTCCAAAATTATAATTTTTGTTGCTTCCTCATATTTTATATTTTTGGTAGGCATGAAATTTCTTTTACAGTCCAGAACTTTGGAGGTGGGGACATTTGGATTCCACCTTTTGTGCAGTGCACAACAAAGCTCTGATTTTCAGTCTGGTATATTCTAGAAGCTTGAGAAAGCTGCTGGCTGGCAGGATGTAGTTCCCACCTTTCTCCAAGGACACGGTAGTGATAGTTCAGCTTCTGGACACAAGATGGCGCTTGCCAGATAGCCTAATTTTTCTCCAGACAAGTGTTTTTATAAAGTAAGCAAACAAAACAATGAAATACACTTTGTATTAGTAAAGTGTAAGACAGCATGTAGTATATAATTGAAATTCATTGGAAAAAGTGTTGTGTAAGGAAGACAAAGCCCCATTTAAGATTAAGATTGGTGTAAAGGTTCTAAACATTTAACAAATGAAGTGCATACAGTTTGGCCCACAGTAGACAGAAAGCTACTGTTATTTCCATCCTCTTCAATCTCTGTTACCAAAATGGCATGCCTACAAGTGTTTTGTTAGGACAATTTATTTACACTTTTTAGAAACCCATTTTATTGGTTTGATTATCTGTTCCTTTTTTGACACAGCCTCAATTTGCATGTGACGTGTACAGTGTACCTGTGCTCCATTTGAATCCTAGAAAGGCAGAAGTGTCCAGCAGAGTAAAGGCTTTGCTGGGAACACAACTGGAGTGAGAGTCAAAGCAGCTGGATCACAGGGCCAGACCACCACAGTTCACGTGACTGAGGGTAAGAATCTTCCCATTTCATAAACAATATCACGTTAAAAGCATATGAAGTTGAAGATGTAGAGTATGGGTTGTTTCTGGTTTGGTAGCCATGGCATATCAAATTTAAAACTATACTTTGTAATGCTGGGAAAGAAATAACTATAGATTGTTCTTCCATTCTGATGATTTTTCTTTTTAACTTTATTATTATACAAAAACCATTGGCCTTCAGTAGGAGCCATGATTTGAATTTGCATGTTTTCCTAGACCTGTAGTACTCAACTGTGTCAATCCTGGGTAGCAGCAGTGAGCCTCAGCTTTGACATGGCCTCACTTACTATCACATCTGCAAGTGATATAGGCAGTATACCTGTGATCTGTTTGAGTCCTAGAAAGGAGTGCAACTGCAGAAGTGTCCAGCAGAGTAAGGGCTTTGCTGGGAACACAGCTGGAGTGAGAATCAAGACAGCTTTTAGTCAGCCATGTGGTAATGGCAGGAAACACATAAAACTGGTGAAGTAACTGTTCCAATGTTTTTTGTCTGCTTGTTTGCTTGTTTACTTTGTGTATGCAGGAGTATGAGGTATGTCTGTGAAACACGTGTGTGCGATGCCCTTAAAGATCAAAGAAGGGCGATGGAACCTGGGCACAAGAGTTACAGATGGTTTGTGAACCACCACGTGGCTGCAGGTTTCAAGCTCTGAAAGAGAAGCCAGTGCTCTTAACCCTGAGTCATCCCTTCAGCACACTGCATTTTTTTTGAGATAAGGTCTTAGTACAGGCTGGCCTGATACTGGCTATGTAGACCAGATTGGTCTAGAATTTGTAGCTGTCTTCTAGTCTTTTCTTCCCTGGAATTATTAACTACCATAGCCATCTCTACCAGTGATTCTAGAGTGTGTGTTCGTGTGTGTGTGTGTGTGTGTGTGTGTGTGTGTGTGTGTGTGTGTGTGTGTGTGTGTGTCTGTCTGTCTGTCTGTCTGTCTGTCTGTCTGTCTGTATGTATGTATGTATGTATGTATGTATCCCAGTGTGTCCACAGAATACCTCAAATGCAGTTTAACTGATATTTTTAAACTATGATGAATTTGCTTGTGTATGATTCTATTACAGTTTGTGGAAAAATGTATGTGTTAAAGCTCTATAATGAAATTAAGCAAATGTTCACAATGATAGCTACTTCTGGCAGACTGCCATATCCAAGCCAACAACATGACTTGTAAGAGACTCTTGGAAAGAATCCTGATAATAAGTGGCCATGTCAGTCATTCCAAACCTCTGACTGTCATCCTCTTAATGATAGGTTATTGTATTATCTGGGCCAGTAGAGGAGACACAGACCCTGAATTCTGTTTGGCTGATAGGGGTAGATAAAACAGCACTGATAACTTAGGTGAGTTCAAAGAAGAGTCCTTAGGAGAAACTTTGAAAGATCCCAGAGACCCTCCCCCAGAGGAAATAGTACCCTTGGTGTTCTCCTTGCCCATCCCATCTCTCTTTGTCACCAGCACACATACTAATTCCTTTTTTTTTTTTTGGTTTTTCAAGACAGGGTTTCTCTGTGGCTTTGGAGCCTGTCCTGGAACTAGCTCTTGTAGACCAGGCTGGCCTCGAACTCACAGAGATCCGCCTGCCTCTGCCTCCCTAGTGCTGGGATTAAAGGCGTGCGTCACCAACGCCCGGCTTCATACTAATACCTTTTATACAGTGGCTACAATAAGAACTGTGTACTGGACTATTATTAAAGTGCCATTTTGAAATAATTTAATAATTTCCCAATCTTATGTCTTGACCCGGTGCAAGCTAATTTTGTCTTTAGTTAATCTTTTAAGTTTTATTTAGATATGTGTATGTATGTGTGACTGTGTGACTGTGTGTGCGTGTGCGTGCGTGCGTGCGTGCGTGTGTATACCTCTCTGTGTGGTTACCTGTGGAGGCCAAAAAAAAAGAGTGTTGAGTCTCCTGAATCTGGAATTATAGGTGGTTGTGAGCCACCTAATGTAGGTGCTAGGAACTGAAATCAAGTCCTCTGAAAGAGAAGCAAGCACTATAAACTACTGAACCATTCCACCAGCCCCCATCTTTCTCTATTTTTAATGAACATCTTGAAGTGTCATGCAATTCAAATTATTTATTCAGGCTTTTTACTTTATTGAATTGTGTATATGTTCATGGTGGGAGCAGTACATGCTTGTTTGTGCATTTGTATATGTGGAGGGCAGAGGTCTTCATTGGGTGTCTTCCTCAATCACTCTTCAGTTTTTGTTTGTTTTTTGTTTTTTTTTTGTTTTTTTTTTTTTTGAGACAAGATACTTTACTGAACCTGTAGTTCCCTTGACTTGACTAGAGTGACTGGCCAGCAAGCTCTAAGCATCCTCCTGCCTGTGTTCCCAGACTTCGATGGCAGGCACAAGCCACTGTGTCTGGCTTTTACATAGGTACTTGGAATAAACTCAGGTCTTCACAATGTGGCAAGCACATTACTAACTGTAATAGTTTCCCAATCCTTTATTCAAGCTCATTTCTAAGTTTTTGAAAACACTTGAGTAAGCTGCCTCTAAAATGATCGCTTTTCTTGGTAAGCCACATAGTCAAACATAATCCACTGTGACCTAAGGACTTTTGTGGATGACTGAAAGCTCTCTGATTGGTTTCTTGCCCAAATCTAAATGTATTGATAAATCTGGTCCATATTTAAGTCATCTACAGTTAATACTGAACTACTTTACCTGTCATTGTCTACATGGTGTTACTCACTTAGGCTGCTACTGAGCCCCAAAAGACACACTTGGATTATACTTTGATATTGGGTGGTACAAGTTGCCCATTCAGCCTGCTAGTACAGTTAGAACTGGGTTCCAAAACCCATGTCTTTACACATTGTATCGGAGGGCCCTGCCTCAATGCCTACCTGAGAAAATTAATATTTAAGTATTTGAAATGTAACAGTCTCTCATATGGCCTCACTAAAATATGCTAGATAAGTACAATGAATCTGGGTGATAAAAATAAGCTTGGTCATGCCTAGATCTTTTCCTATACATTCTTTCAGAGAATGGCAGGCATCGTAGGGAATGTTTCTTTTTCTTTACACTTCTACAAGTGGATCCTGGACAAGTCTTTCTGTCTGTTACTTCACAAAAGAACAGCACAGCTTACTTGTCTGGACTTATACTAGAGCTTTGTTTGTGTATGTGTTGTGATAATTTTTATGAGGTCCTTGTTTCCTTTTCTTTGTTTTTATTCTCCAGGAAATGATTCCCATTATGCAATCTACAGCCTTAACTCTCAGTAGTCTTATCTATTAGCATTCCATAGGTTTTAATAGTAATTGGGAAATACAGAACTGTTTGTTCTCTTGATGTTCCTTTTTTAAAGCTGATATGTCATGTCACATACATACATTTGACCAAAGATTACAGAGTCTTTTTCTCTTTGCCAATGATACAGTGCAGCTTTGCATTTTATTCCATTTGGGATACTCTGTTTACTGTCAAGTTCTTTTGTTATTTATGTGTACCTCTGTCTTAAGGGTAACTAAATAGTTTGCTTGACCATAAAATATCTAAAATTAATTTTTCTATTTATTTATTCAATTAGTTTATCCCCCAACTCAATCACAGTTTTTCCTCCCTACTCCCCTCCCAGTCTTGCTCCATCCTAACAGTGGGAGATAGAGCTGTCTCTGATGCTGTTACCTGCTTTTGGGACCATTTCCTCCTAGTGGGTTGCCTCTTCTAGCCTCAATAAGGCAGGGAGGGTCTAGCCTTACTGCAACTTGATATGCCATGGCTGGCTGATACACATGAGAGGCCTGCCCTTTTCCAAAATCAATTCTTTAATCATGGCATGGGAGGCCTTCAGTGTGATTAAAGTTGTTCCAAAGAGAATACATTTCATAAGCTATAGTGTACTAGAATCATCAAGTTTCTTGACATTTGTCTTTTGCTAACTCAATGGAAGAACTAGTCAGCAAAGACATGAACTTTTACAAGGTAAGTTATCTGATCACATCAAAAGCTACATGTCTTAGAAGTTCCCAAATGCTTTAAAACAAGTTAACAAGGTAATAAAACTATTATAGTGGGTTAAAATAATTTAATTTCTAATATTTTAGGGGTTATTTAAAAGGATATTTTATACTTCTGGTACACACAGCTTTCCTTGGTATTCAGTTAATCCAAAGAAAAACGTAAACTCTGTATTCCCAGTACTCTCAGAGTGAAATATAAATGTCTTTTATGGGCTATATTCTGGTAGATTGATGCTATCTTCATTTGAAGACTCACATTTGTTGAAGTATAATTTGCATAGAGTTAAATTAATTCTGGTTTTTGAACTTTTATTCTTCTCTCATACATTACATCTTGACTATAGTTTTCAGTCCCTTCACTCCTCCCAAACCCTCCCAGTCCTCCAGAACAACTCCTCCTCTGTTTTTCTTAAAAATAAAAAGAGCAGGCCTCCCAAGGATATTCACCAAACATGGTCTAACAAGATACAATTAAGACTGCGCACATCCCCTCACATTAAGGTGGGACAAGGAAAACAAGTAGGAGGAAAAGTGTACCAAGAGCAGGCAAAAGAGTCACACCCCCCACTCCTACTTTTGGGAATTTCACAAGAACATCAATCTACACAACCATAAAACATATGCAGAGGACAGGGTCCAGGATTGTTGCTTCAATTCTCTGTGAGTCTCTATAAGCACTGCTTAGTTGATGCCTCTGTGATGTGCTCTCCTGATTCCTAGTCCCCTTTGGCTCCTACAGTCCTTCCTCCTCCATTTCTGTGGGGGTTCCCCAGCTCTGCCTAGTGTTTGGTTGAATTCACTCTTTTTAAACTGTACATCATGGTGAGTTTTGACAAACTTAGTCATAAAACGATACAGATGGGCTATGGAATGTTTTCTTATGTCCAAAATATGGTATTTAGACCTCAGTGTATTCAGTAAACTGTCTCTATCTCACTTCCTGACAAGCAGCAAGTTTATTTCTATCCCTATGGATTTTCTTTTCCCAGGATTCCACATACATGGAATCCAAAAGTAGCCTTTTAAATATTCACAAACAATGATGCATGTGTAAGTAGTTTATTCCTTAATATAGCTGAGGAGTATTATATGATATGGCTGTTCTGTGATTTCTGTAACCACTCCTCAGGGTTTGATGATTAGGATTAAAGTAACTAAAGTAGTTTTTACTTCTCTTGAGTAAATATCTCAGAGTGGAATTTCTAGCTTTGAATGAATGCTTAACTACATTAACAACTGTTGGGCTGTTTTTAAAGTGTGTTTGATATTTTTGCAATATACGATAGTTATTCTACATCATTTTCTGAAGTTTATCTTGTCAATGTTTTTTTCTCTTTAATACCAGTTAAAAGTGTTAATGATGCCTCATTATGCTTTTATTTGTATACACTTAATTACTAATGGTGTTGAACATTTTTTCATGCCTTCAACTGTAATTTGTGATTCTATTTTAATTGAGATGTTGATCTTACTAAATTCTAAGAGTTATTTATATATTCTGGATACAAGCTCTATAAGAGGTATATGCTTTGCTCATATTTTATCCAACTCTGAAATATTTTCCATTTTAGTTTTGAAAATAAATGAGAAAAATTTCAGGCCCAATTTTACTATTTTTTTATGGTTCATGGCTTGTTTTTCTGGCTTTGTATTTTAAAAACTCTTTGGCACATCCTAGGTCTGAAAGACATTCTACTAATATTTTACAGATTTTCACTTTACATATAAGCTCATGGCCCATTTAAATGATTTTGTTCATAGTCTTTGCTAAGGGGTCACAATGAATAATTATGCTTAAAATATTCCAGTATGACTTATCGAAAAGAACCTTTCAAAAATCAGTAGTATTATTTGCTAGTTTATTTGTGATCTGTTGACCTATATGTCAATCTATGTCACTATACCTTGATTACTATAATCACGAAAATCAGATGTGAGTCTTCCACCTTTTATATTTCCTTTTCAATATCACTCTGGCTCCCCTACTTCCTGTGCTTTTCCAAACATATTTTAGAGTTATTCTCTCAACTTCCACAAAAAGCCTGTTGGGATTTTTATTGAAGTTCGAGTGACTATAGATATGTATGGAGAGTTGCTATACCCTAAAATTAGTGTTTCTGTCAGTTCACATGTATGTATCCAAATTTATTTAGGATCTTTAATTATTTGCTTCAGCATATTAAAGTTTCCAACATAATAATCTTACACTTAGGTTTTGTTTTTGGAGGGGTGGAGTCTCTCATTGACCCAAAACTTGCCAAGTAGGTAAGCTTGCCAGCCCTGGGGAATCCATCTGTCTCTGCCATCCAAGTACTAGATTACAAGCACAAACCACAACACCTGGCTTCTTAAATATGGGTCATGGGGATCAAATTCAGATCTTTGTGCTTGCAATGCAAATATTTTAAAAACTGAGCTGTCTCCCAGACCTGTTTCTTGTATATTTTAAACAAAATTGTACATAGAGTTTAAAAACTTTAGCCAGCCGTGGAGCCTCCATGGGACTGAGCTAGGTCCTCTGCATGTGGGAGACAGTTCTGAAGCTTGGTCTATCTGAGGGGCCCCTGACGGTAGGACCAGGATCTATCCCTGGTGCATGAGTTACTTTGTTGGAGTCCATTTCCTATAGTGAGATGCCATGTTCAGTCTTAATGCAGCACAGCAAGGAGGGGCTTGGTCCTGCCTCAACTTAATGTGTCAGGCTTTGTTGATTCCCCATGGGAAGCCTTACCCTTTGTTAGGAAGGGATGGGGGGTGGACTGGGAGGGAAGCAAGGGGCCAGGAGGAGGGGTGGGAAGGAGAACTGTGGTTGGAATGTAAAATGAAATTAAAAACTAAATAAAACCTTTAACCTTAAATCTTAGTTGTATAAAAACACAGTCAACTGTAGATTGGTTGATTCACTAGAATTCTTTTCATAGGATCATTCATGGTATCTACAAATGCAGTTTCCCTGTTCCTTTCTAGGACATACATAATTAGTTTATTTTCAGGCCTCATTTTATTCACTGGGATCTCCAATCCAATGTTGACTAGAAATGCTCAAAGCAGATATTCTTACTGTATTCCTGGTTTTAACAGAAAGGCATTCCATGTGCTACCACTATGTATAGTGGTAACTGTAGGGTTTTTGTAGATGCTGGTGATCTGATTGAGGAAAATTCATTTCTTTTATAACATGTTCAGTGTTATTATCCTGAATGTTTGTTGAATGTTGCTAGATGCTTTGTCCACCTCAGGTACTATGATTTTTCATCATTTTCAGTCTTCTAGCATAGTAAGTTGAATTGACAGATTTGGGGATGTTGAACAATCCTTACATTCACAAGTATGAATTTCATTTGATCATGATATATCTTTTATCTATGCCATTGTTTTGAGCAATAGCATTTGGTTAGGATTTCTGCTTTTAGGTTTATAAGAGATACTAGTCTAGAGTTTTCTGTGCTTCTTATTATGTTGTTGGTATTGAGTAAATATTGGTGTCATAATAATATGTTTGATGTTGTTCCTTAAATTTTATCACCTTATTCTTACTGGCTTGAATTTTTGGTTTTTCAAGTAAAGGTTGGTTCAATACAAGATTTTGGTCCTCCATTCCTTACCCTAAATTTTCATCAGTCCTTATAAACCTGTACTAGCAGATGGGAATCTATCTTTGTGCTCTTCCCATTTTGCCACTGTTAATATTAGGTACTAGGCTCCCAATTATTCAGTAAATATTGGCCAGAGAAGCTTCAATATTTGGGGGTGCCTTTAGGCCTAGACCTTGAAAGTTAGAGCTTTCTCAGTAGTCTTCCCTCTCACAGTGGCAGGTAACCTCCAATTTGAGTCTCTGAGTGATCTTTGGAAGCTAGCTATTGCTCACTTTATACCACAAAACACATACACACACACACACACACACACACACACACAGAGAGAGAGAGAGAGAGAGAGAGAGAGAGAGAGAGAGAGAGAGAGAGAGAGAGAGAGAGAGAGCTCAAAGCCTATCCCCAGGGAAACAGTTCCCCCAACAAGGCCATACCTCCTAATTTTCCCCCAAACAGTTTTACTCCCTGGTGACTAAGCATTCATATATGTGAGCCTATGGGGACCATGGCACCACAGAGTTCATCGGCCTTTGATACTTAATACAGTTATATAGTAAACTGAGAGAAAGCTAGGACCCTTAAGATATCTAGAGATTTGTCATTGTTAAGTTTGTTAAATTATTAATGAGATTCTCTTATGCCTTTTTACATCTTAAGAGAAAGTACTTCTGGTGCTTTTTAGTAATGTGTGCATGTGTTATTCTTGATATTTATATTAAACACACCATAGAAGCAGGTGTTTCCTGAAGTATATTTGTAGAGTTGATTTTTGTATAACAGTTATTATATGTTGTGCCTACATTTTTATTCTTTGAATTATTATAGATTAAATTTGTATTTTAAAGTAGCATATATTATATGTGAACTTTATTGCATGGATTTCTTCGTGGTTTAACATATATTCAGGTTCTTATAGCCACTACACTTGAAAGTCAGTATTGCATCACCACTCCCCATGATTTCCTTGTGCTGTCCTTTTAAGTCTACACTCTCTCCCATCTGGAACACTGGAGATGTTGATCTTTTCACTATCGTTACTCTTCTATTATTTTGAAAATGTCAGATAGATTAAATCATACAGTGTTGTGGTGAACAGGTTCTAAGAGACCCACTCCACTGCAGAGCATCCTTCCCTTGTGTGCAGGCTACAATTTGTTTGCAATTAGCATAATTTGGGAAAGATGATGAGATGTCACTCACTACCTTGCTTATATGAGACTGTCTTAGTCAAATGAAGGAGAAATAGGAGAGGAGCAAGGAGGGAGGCATGCTAAATGCAGAACTAGGTACAGTAGTCTCTTTTAAGTTTCAGTGACTCAGCACATCCTGCTTTAAGATTAACTATTTTGCTTAGCTATTCATCCCACACACAGGTATAGAACAATTTTTATTTGCAACGAGGGATTTTCAATGTGTCTTGGTGATTACAAACATTACCTCTGGAGTCAGAGTACCTAGGTCCAAATGTCCTATGCCAAACACACTGTGGACATTCTTATAAACATCCCTTAATCTCTCTAATGCCTCATTACAAAATGAGAATGCTGAAAATGCTCGCTCCATTTTGTGTGGTTATAACAGAGTACTTGAGACCAAGAAATTTCTTCACAGTAGGCAAATATTTGGATCACAGTTGTGCAGGCTGAAATATCCCAGAACTGAGAGGCCATATCTGCCAGGGGCCTTATTATTATTTCATAAGGTCACAAAAAGTAGCATACAGTAAAAGAGCAAACAAGAGAAAAAGAGAAGGGGGGCCAAGTTCATCTTTTGAATGGGAACCCACTTCCACAATAAATAAACCACTGCTGCAGTGTGGTCGTAATAGGTTCACTGAAGTTTTAATCAACACATAAAGATCTTCACCACTCAACACTTAGCAGTAAGGATTTGAATTTTCAAAACATGAACTTTGGTGGACATGTTCAAACTCTAGAGCTTTTCTGATATTTTGTAATGCATGTAGATGATTTAATAGACTACCTGGCATATGGTGATAAATCACTGGCATCTATCCTCAATACTAATACTATTAATTTTTATATAGAATGAAATAAGTTATTATGTACTTTTTAGTGAGTTATCAGTCAAATACTACTACTGTTGCCTGGCAAGTAAAAATTATAGGCATTATATATGATTTTTGTATCTACTTCATAATAATAGCACTAGTATAATTATAGCATTTATTAGTAGTGATCACTCTTCACATCCTTCTGCAAAACAACAAAAGAGAAAGTATATCCATGGAATTGGTATAATATTGACTGATTTGTGCACACTATAGAAAATAGACACAAAAGTATAGTTTTAAATATAATAACTATATTTTATGTGCACTTGGGCATGTAAATGAATAGGTAGAAAAATATTATAAAGTATATAATCAAATAATCCTCTTCATTGAAATAAAGTCATATATAACACATCGGCCCAGTAATCCTCTTTAGGTTAAATAATACTTAGTATTCTGCAAGAATGATTCATTTTGGTAGCTTATTATAAAATTAACTATTTTTCTGCTGCTACTCAAAAGTGACCGGAAAATACAGAGACATAGCTAAAAAACAAGTTCACTGTTCCATAAGCTGACATCAGAATGAGGTAGTCTTGTTAAGGGCTTAAGATCATCCATCTCTAGTGAGCTACATCATTTTTCTAATTCACTTCTTAGTTTAGAATAGCTTTCCAAACTGTATCTATCTATTGTGGTCAATTTCTAGTGAACATGAAAAGTAGTGAAAGTGAGGCAGAGAACTCAGACAAGCAGTTTGTCTACTTGTGGTGGCATTTTCTTTAGAATGTTCACAGCTGTGCAGTTAGACAAATGAAAAGACATCAGTAAAAATTGGAAGAAAAATCCTTCATGTGGCAGGGAGAGTGCTACATGTTCACCAACTCTTCATTTTCCTCCTGAATCACAAGGAAAACACATTGCCCAGGCTCCACTGTAGTCTGCCCTCTAGACCTGAGTTCTGGTTAGAGGACAGCCAGGATATTTGCAGACACAGCCCTTAAAACTGTCCACAAGACTGTCCATCTTCACTCTTTCTTAGATACCTAGCCAGACACAAATTCTGTACCAAAGGATTTCCAGGCTCAAGAAAATGGTAAAGCCATAGGATGGAAGAAGTGTGTCCTTTGGACTGCTTAAAATAGAGCACCATCCCCTTTCTGGTGACTTGATGACCTATATTCAAATGTGACATCAGCAAAAGCAAACTTTTGGGGAGTGAATATGTGAGATTTGTGAATATTTATACCACAAACATTGCATAATATATTTATTAAAACCGACAACATACCAGCCTAGAGATGACTTTTATTAGTTTATTCATATTTATTATTCTGATACTAAAATTTGCATAAATGATTTAAAGAAAACATACATTTAAAAATTATACCATCAGAATAATATCATATCATGTGTTGAACTGACACAAATTAAGCCCTGCATTTCTCAAGTTATCAATTATCATTTAATTATAATTAGACTTAAACAGGCCTTCTAACTTAAAATTACCATAGGGATATTCTGATGAACAGAAGGCCTAGAAATTAAAAACAAATTCACCCTGCACTGAATTTCCCAAGTGTGAACACAACAGCAAAATCCTAGAAAACGAACCTTCTTGTTGTAGACTAAGATACACAGAAATGGATCATGTCTTCCCAAACATGGTTTTCACTTTCTAGTCAGAAAGAAACAGGAATACGAAGGGATCCCTGAGGCTTCCCTGAAGAATGCAAGAGAAGCCCCCAGTCAAAGGAGACACACCATGCTTTGGACACAGAAGAGAAGTCAATGTTATCTGGAACAATGTAAAGTTGTAGTGCAATCTTAATCACTGTCTTTCTCATTCTACTTGAAAGGATGTTGACCAGCATGGTTTTCAGTTCACCTATAAATACATTCTGTTTGAAAGTATTTTATTGAGAAATTTTGCATCTATGTTCATCTGGGAATTTGGCATATAGTATTTTGTGTGTGTGTTCTTATTGTAGGTGGGGGTTCGGGGTGTGGGTGTATTGTGTGTGCATGTGGTGTCAAGGAAGTGCCAGGGGGAAGAGGAAAGTGGCCATTCAGAGTGGTAAGTGGGAACAAGAGAGGGCAATGAGAGATCAATAAGAGTAAGGCACATAAGCATATATGAAAAAGTCCATAATGAGGCCCATCATTTTGCAATGAGGATATACTAAGAAAGGAAAGAAGGAGGAAGGAAGGAGAGAAGGAAGGAAGAAAGAAAGGAAGGAAGGAAGGAAGGAAGAAAGAAACAAAGGGAAGAAAGAAAATAATCACTTATAGACATAGGATGCCAGATAAGGCTAGTTAAAATATTTAAACTGGGATTTTCGTATTACGAGATAGTGTTTTTGCAACCTCCTCAAGAAATCATCCACTCTCAGGGCTTGAATGGAAATTAGACATACCCTTGTTGCTATTACACTGTAAAGTTCTGTAAAGGGGAACATTTCCATGTCTCAACACTTCAGCAGTTTTTCTTGGCAATTGTCTCTCCTGTAATTCAGGGAGTGGCCTTGTGTTCTGTGCCACTGCGGGGGCGGAGCCTTCTCTGAGCAGCACCTCTGAGTTCTGCCCTGCCAGTCTTGTGGGAGGAGCTGCATTTTACCAGGCTGCAGCTGACAAGAAGCGTCAAGGTAATGTCTGACTTCAATTTATTTTCTAGTGACTTCTCTGAGTTCTGGGATAAAAACTGAAAAAATACTAAGGATGATCTTGGAAGTGGAAGGAACGTTGTGTGATTTTTAAAGGACTGCTGGCATTTTGAGGGCATTAATCCTCTGGAACTTTTGTATCTCCCAGGGTTTTTTAAGTCCAGAGGGGAAAGGGGTGATCAGATTACAGCCTCTAAATTAAGGCTTCAGTGCAGCATGGCCGTTCATGCTAATTTCCTAACTTGGCAGACCTTGTTGATATTACAAGGCGTTGTTATTCTATGAAGTTTCAAACATTTATTCATTTACACAGAAATAAATCTGACAAAAGTATTCAACAACAGTGTATTCATACATCTGCTAATTGGAATGCAGAGAAAAATATGTATATGTTACATGCATATGTGTATAGGAAGCGGATCAAATGTGCAGTTGAGTGAAGACATGAGCACATAATATATTCATGTGTATCTGTGTGGTTGGAAAAAAAGTGACAGAAACTCCTGTGTTAGCATTCAGCACTTCTGGGTAGTCAAGTTGCTATTTTTAATATGTTTAACCCATTTCAATACCATTAAAGTGTAGAGTGCCTCATGATTATTTGTTTAACTATGAAAGCAAAACGAAGCTCAAATGGCATATTCATTTTGTTTCAGCTACATAAACATTCATAAACATACACATATGCTTCCACAATCATACTTATTTTTTCCAGTAGTGGAAATTTTCCTGTATTTGGTCAAATGGGTAGCTTGTTTGATGTTCTAACTATAACTCTGTGTGTATCTTCCCTGCAGTTCATTATTTCAGGCCACATGGAGAGCCCTGGTTGCCAAAAATCATTTTTGTGCATCATCTAATTGTATGGATAAAACAAAATATTTGCTTTATTCCTATAAGCCATTTAAAGAATATTATATAGTATGGTACATGCATACTCTATAGTATTGCATATCTGGTAAATGAAAAACATGAGCATCCACATGAAGTAATTTATAAGTTTCTGAGAAATAGTACCTGATAAAGAAAGAAAATTATGGGACAGTAATTACATATGCTATCTCAATGTATGTATGTTACCACAGTGCATGCAATTAAATCTGAAAAATGCATCTCTAACAAAAATATATGTTATCTGTATAGTTAGAGAACCAGAGATGCCTTTACCAGTCTCTACTTTTAAAATAGTAATTCATGTTTATTTGGGCTTTCTAAAACATCTTCAGGGAAATATTGAGATAAAATATTATAGACTTGGGACAAGCCTCATTTAATAAGTTATATAAAATCATATTGAAAACACTTATTTATATAGAATTATGTTCAAACCATACTCTTGAGAGGGGTTTCTGAACCTGGCTTGAAATAGACATTTAATTCTTCTATGTAAAAATTTTCTAGAAAAAGAATATGCATGGTGGATATTTGTGTCAAGTAGTACTTAACTTTTTATGTGTATATGTATTTTGTATCATTTCAGTTTTAATGAGCTTCTGGATCATCAGAACTACTGTTGTGAAAATGTTACCTTATTTCTATCCTATTTATTTAAAACATTAAATAAAGTATAATTAAGTGTACTTTATTTAATGTTTTAAAATGTGGTACTGGAGATTGAACCCAGGATCTTATACATGCCTGGCAGACACTCTAACACTGAGCCACATCCCAAGCCCTTAAACCCTTATACTTAACATAAAGGATTTTAAATACCCAAGAAGTCTTCTGACTGGTTAGTGCAGTTTCTAACCTTCTCCCATGAGAAGGATCCTGTGTTAAGGCCCTGCCTATATCACCAACAGGCTGCATTTCTGGTTCTGGTTATAAGATGGCATATGTGTGCCAGAAGGCCTGAATTTTCTTCAGGCAACCATTGTTATGAAGCAAGGAAACAAAACAGTGAAATATTTTTAATTAGTGACTGTGAGACAGTGTGTCGTATATAACTGATTCCATTGAAAACACCTGCACGTTTAAATGAGAAATCAACATGATAACTATTATGAAGATTCAGAAAGTCTAAACTGCGATTCATAGTAGACACAAGATAATTTGTTAACCTCTCTTCCCTCATCCCACCTCATACTTTTCTAGAGTGAGATCATTTCAGCATGAATGGTAAGTAATATTTCATCTTGTAGAACATCTACATTAATAATGAGAATTTATCTCATACCCGTGTTTCAAAGTGGCAGCCAGTTAATTTGGGTAGGCAGATTGTTTTTTTTTTTCAAACACTCCCCTTTGATTGATTTGATTCCCTGTCTTCCTTTTGTACAGCCTTGGTTAATATTGGAGGTGCATGTGGTGTGGGAACTCTGTGTGTGATTCGACTTGAGCACAGAAAGGCTGTGTAACCACATACAAGCCCCATAGGGTGAAAGATCTGTTGGGAAATCAACTGGCTTGAGAGTCAAGATAGTTGGATCACTTTGCAGGACCATCACTGTCCACGTGACAGAGGGTAAGACTTGTCCCATTTCTGGATACACTACACATTTGAAAATATGCTGAGGTCTTAAAGGACACTTGATTTTTGCTTCCTGCTTTCCATCTGTAAGCGTTTTCAACTTAAAAGCAACTTTTGTATTAACATAATTCAGTTGAAAGTTTGAGGCAAGGCCATGTACTCAGCTAACACACTGCCTTTTAGTGTTAATGAAGTAATAGAATCATTTTAGAATGTAGTAGAATTACAGGGTTTTTAGCTCATTCTAAGAATTTCTGAATAAGACTTTGAAAATGGAGCCTAACATTCTATGAGGTCCTCCATATAATCCTCATGATTGCTAAATTTGAAGACTCACTACCACAGATGTAATACTAGGAATACAAAAGTACCAAAGTATCAGATGGCATGAATAGATTCCATAGCATGCGTGTACTTCTAGCTATACTGATGTATATTCTTTAACAAAAAAGTAACAGTTCTTGAATTGGGGTTATAATGCAAGTTTATTTCCGTTTGTTACCTCTCTGTCCATTAGACTGCTTTTTTGTCTTTCTCATCTCTCATTTGAACACAGTTCTTTTCAGTTTATCTCTTTTGTCTGCATTTGCTCACCGTCTACTTTGGCAAGATAGTTTTATTTGTTAATAGTGTTTTCCCTATTTCAGTATTTTCCAGAGTTCTCTTATTCAAACAACATGTTCAAGAATTCTGGGGACATATTTGTGGAAGAAAACAGTGCACATAAACTATAGACTCTTTGTGGTTCTAAATCAAAAGAAACTTTAATAAGACTGTTGTGATAGCATTTGAATTTGTAGCCACAAGGCCAACCAATCTTTGTCTGTAACATTAACTACTTGGCACACTAATCTAAATCATAATGGATGGTGAATATGTCCTATGTAATTGGAAAGAACAATTATGGCCAGCAAAAGTCTTATGTAGGTCTGAAATTTCATCAAGCAGTAAAAGGAAAATGGCATTTTCCCTGAAAGTTCAAATACTTTCACTAGATGAGAAAATTACCGTGGACAGCAAAGACATAAAAGTCCTAAGTAAAGCTGAGGTTGAAACCATTGTGTCCTTACTAGCAGTAGAGTCAGAGGTCAGAGTTCCACCTAGGGAAGAGACAGCCTATGAAAGAGCACTGAAAATGGCACTGGAAATCATAAGAGAGCGATCAACTCAGAGCCAAGAAAACATGCCAAATGAAGAGGACACCACTGTAGCATCTGAAAGTGTACCACAACAGCAGGATGATTCACCTCCTCCTAAAAAGTATCGGAAACTTGAAAGCAACCTCCAAGAAGACTCAGCTTCCATATTACTGTGCTCCGAGAGTGATGATTCCCTATCTGATGATAAATTGCAGGTGCGCACAGCCATTGAGAGTATTGCAAGTGAAATGGAAACAAAGTCATCACAAAACTTCAGCTGGTGCCAGACTTACTCTTCATTTCCGGATGATGAGGATGATAAAAAAGAAGAAAAGATAAAGATTGACATGTCAGCATCCATGTCCATGAATTTATCCATCAAAGAGGAAGCTGAAGACATTAAAGAAGAAAAGTTTGTCCCACCATCAGATGATCTCACTGTACCTAAGGAGGAGGCCCAAGAAATCCCCCTAGAGGCACCAACAGTTTCCGCTGAATGTTCAATCTTCCCAGAGAATAATATGGAAGATCCTGGAGAGGGCCCATCAAATCAGAACCCATGCTTCTATGGCAGCCAAACTCAATCTTCTGTGGAATCAGAAATAGGTGCTGAGAGTGCCCTTCCAGGGTGCTCAGGGGAATACCAGGTTTCACTTTCTGCCTGTAATCCAGTCAATAGCGATCTACTACTTCAGAGACTGGATTTAGAAGATCTTGAGGAAGAAGCCCGAGCTTCTGGCAAGCTATTGTCTCTAAATCCTGCTTGTGCAGCTGCATTAGATAATGATGATGAAGATGATGATGATGAAGACCTCCCTCGCTTCATTCTCTGCTATGAGACGCGTGCATTTGAAACCGGAATGATAGTGTGGTTTAAATACCAGAAATACCCATTTTGGCCAGCAGTGATCAAAAGCATTAGGCGAAAAGAGAGGAAAGCTAGTGTGCTCTTTGTTGAGGCAAACATGAGTCCTCAAAAGAAAGGTGTTAGAGTCTCTTTCAGAAGATTGAAAAAATATGACTGTAAAGAGAAGCAGGATCTAGTAGAGAAAGCTAGGGAGAACTACCGTGAAAGTATCGATTGGTGTGTGTCACTCATCTGTGACTACAGAGTTAGACTAGGCTGTGGTTCTTTTACAGGCTCATTCTTTGAGTATTATGCTGCTGACATCAGTTACCCAGTCAGGAAAATAATCAAACAAGATACCTTCAGAAACATATTTCCAAAGCTACACAATGAAGACACAGGGGAGCAAATGGCTGTGACATCCCACGCCAAGAGAATATCTTTCCAGAAAATACTCCCTGACCGGATGAAGCCTGCTCGGGACCGAGCTAACAAGAACCTGGTAGATTTCATTGTCAATGCAAAAGGAACAGAGGACCATCTCTTGGGCATTTTAAAGGGAACAAAAAAATCCAAATGGCTGAAATCATTTTTGAATGCAAAGAGTTTCACACCCTGTATTGAAACATACTTTGAAGACGAAGATCAACTGGATGAAGTGGTGAAATATCTACAAGAAATCTATAAACAAATAGATCAGAAGATGCTAACTCTGATAAAAGATGACAAAATTAAGTTTATCTTGGAAGTTCTTCTACCAGAAGCAATTATTAGCTCAATTTCCGCTGTTGATGGCTTAGATTATGAGGCAGCTGAGGCAAAGTATCTAAAGGGACCATCCCTTGGCTGTAGGGAGAGAGAATTATATGATTCCAAAATCCTATTTGAGAAGAGACGGAGGTCCTTAGCAAATGAAGCTCATTAGTATGCCAAGAGTTGAAACCATAATGAAAAGTGGATAAAAATTTGGAAAAGTAATCATCTAAAATTTCCAGCATGTAAATATTTGCTGAAAATACAGGGAAGGGTCCTTGAATCTAAGTTCTTTTATTTTTTTGAAGATCGGTGTGATCTGCAGATACCACTACATCCATCTTTATTTTCTTGTGCTTTTTCAGAATCAGCTTTGTCAATATATTTTTAGCAGTTTGATTTTCTAATACATTTTAGAATGCATAATTCTTAAGCGATTTTAAGGGAAACTACTATTTTGTTCTATGATATTTTTGTGTCTTTGCTAAATAGGTAAATACTGTATGCACATTCAGTTTGATAAAAATTGCACTGGTGTTAGATTTTAAGCAAGAGAATTAGAAAAGATGTCTAAAACAAATATCAGTTATATATTTTTTGCTCAATTTTGTTTTTATAAAATACTGAGTTTTCTCTTAAGATAGCTGAATTATTTTTCCTGTCATGCCTATTTATTTTGGGAAAAATATCTCTAAGTCATAGAACCAAAGATAGAGTAAATGTTGCTATATATTATAACTAACCACAATTGCTTTTGCAAGAAAATAATCTAAAATTAAAAAGTAAATGGGTTGTCTGCATGTAATATATATATATATATGTGTGTGTGTGTGTGTGTGTGTGTGTGTGTGTATAACATCTCAGCATGCAGAATACGATTTTGGTATCTATGAACAGAATTGTTCATTCTACACTTCTCTGAAATTCCAGTTTGAGGAGTGTTTGTCTTTCGATGCTGAATCACTTTTTAAAACAGATAAGCTTCTGGCTATCTTCATAACTGTGAGTAAGTCTTATTACTATAGCTAACTGTGCACATGTAAAAGACCATTACAATTAGCATAACAGTCCTGCCACTCTACAGTCAAGGGTTGCTGCTTCAATGTCTATCTAGTTTGATATAAACTAGAAAAAGCAAGCACTGTGTTCAGAATCCTGTCTCCAAATAGAAATTCATTTGTGTCAAACCAAGCAAGCTTTAGCATCTCGGTTATTTACAAAATGGTTCCAATAACATAAATGCCAACTGGTAAATCATTCCAACGTACTAGATGGACCAGAATCTGGAAATTTGGAAAAATGTTACAGCAAAAGTTCCTTATTGCTATATGTGGCAGTTGTTCTGTATATGGTTACACATACAAAATTAGTTGTTCTTGTAACTTGAAACAAGATGTTTTATAAGACTTAAATCTTAGAAAAGCTAGTATATTAAAAAAAACTTGATGTGAAAATGTGTACTAAGGGCTGAACACAAACCTATCTACATGTTTCTTCATAGAGAGAAACAACATTCACTCTTGGGCTCGTCTTTTGTGTTCATTTCACGTGGCTATGTGTTTATGTACAATTTGCAAAGTTCTGGTATTTGATATATAATAACATTATATCCTTCACTTTAGATGTTCATTTCACTTCGGTTGTATAGCAACAATGTGGTTTTGGTGTAAATTTATATATGTATATGCATATATGTGCGCGCACACACAATTTGTTTAAAACTTTTGCTCGTTGTCATCATTTAATTCCTGTTATAAATTGTTATTCTAAATAAATGCCAACTTTAATGACTGATTTTGTATTATTTCAAGAGAAAACCTTCTCAATTGTTTATGATTTGTATCTAACAAAACCATTTCTGAATCCTGCCTAAAATTTACCAGAATTCCTTTTATGTGCATAATCTGTCAGTAGCCATAATTTCCACATAGCTTTGAGAAGTTTGCACAGCACACCATAAAAATGTAGACTCTATATTCTAGGAAAATGCATTGTATTTATGCTATAGTACTCTGTTCCCCCAGTTCCAATATATTTCCCCCTTCAGTATCCCCAGGAAGCTATCTCTATATCCTGGTTCTAATACATTTTTATTACATTACTCATCGTTATGAATTAGCAGATCAAGTATATATGGTTTAAATCTTTGTTCTTAGGAAAGATTGTTGGTGCCATAGGAAGGAGACCCAGGTAACAATTTCTAAGTTGTATTACATCACACTGGGAAATACTAAACATACAGATTGCCTGTATTTGAAAATGAAAGCCTCAGATTTCCTCATATTAAGGAATGCCTGGGTATTCTGTTTGAGGTAAAGAATGGGGCACCTGATCCCTTTAGAAATGCAATCCATCTTTTGGCATATGCTGAACTGAAGCATCTGTGCCCTTGGGATATGTCACCAAATGGTATTTGGGCTGTAGGAAAGAAAGAGCTTAGTTAGCTTCCTCACATTGCTTCCAGACTATGTGGATGTTAAGGCAGGCTATGTTTGTCCCTAGCATAAGTTTTTAGTGCAAGGGAAATGTTTGTTTTGCCATCTACTCTAGTCACTGGGTAAAGATTATCCTCATATCTAGTTAAAAGAAGTCTGCTCAATTTCACAACCAGATTTTACTTAGGTGTCTGCCAAGCAGCATGGAGACCATGCACAAAGTTCAAAGGGTTATACATCTATGTATCCATATCCAAACAAGGCAAGAATGGAATTCTGAGACTAGAATAAAGATGGAAATGATAAACTTTTTGAGACATAATTTCATATAGCCCACACTTGCCTGGAATTCACAATGTATTTAAAGCTCACTGTGAACTTGTGATCCTCCTATCCCTCCTGCCATTGGGACTGCACCACCTTGCCCAGCAAAAATGAGAATCTTAAATACCTAAAGTCATCTGAAACTTCAGCCTGACAATAGCAGTTAATTTGAAATTGTTGAAAGCATATGTTTAAGCGTCTGGGAATTTAGGAATGAATCAGAGAAATAGTCTTCTTGAGGCTAAATAAAAATATGTTTGATTAAATACATGCAATGAGAAGTTAAAATCCCAAATTGATAATCCTAAATTGATACAGGCTTTTATAAAAGTAAATGTTAGCAAAGCTAAGAATAAATGCTTAGAGCTAACCCCATTTTTACCAATTTGTGTGGTTTATCTGAGCCTCATTTGTGATGCCAAACACATTCAGTGTAACAACTATACCAACTCAATGTACATCTGTAATTGGGAGAAGAGAATCATTTTTCCTCCCCCCTTCACCTTACAGAAGCTCCTTTTAATGAAAATTAAGTTGTATTTCTTATTAAATGTGTAACTCTCCATTTTTCTTTTATTGAATATACTTTGATTTAGAGAGGGAGACAGAACCAGCCAGTGTAAGTGGACATTAAAAATACAATACATTATCACACTTATGATAATTATCACACTTACTTTCAGGAATAATGCAGATAAAATATCCTTATTTGAGTAGATTCTCTGAAGCTTGTGTAAGAAACCCCAATGACAAGACAATTCATTGAAGCAACAAACATGGTATCAAAATTTTCTCAGTTCTTTGACAATACTCAGTCTAATGAAAAAAATACAGTAGCAACCATGATGCTGAAAGTTGGATGAATGGATTTTAAAAATGTGATACATGACTCAATTATCAATGGGATCAGACATTTTCATCCTTGTGAAAACAGCAGCATGGGTTTCCACAAACGTAGATGGTCTAGCTATGCTACATACTAAGGCTGCATGATGTAGCCTATTGGTCACGGGTCATAAAATTCTTCAGCATGCTACTTTACTGAATATAGCAATAAACTGTAATACAATGAATGGTAAGTATTCATTCCTAAACATAGAAAAGATGGAGCAAAACCAAAACATGGGTGATTTAATAAATGGCATGTCTGTAAATCATACCAAGAGTGAAGCTTTTGGGACTAGAAATTGCCCTGGATGAGTCAGTGATAAGGGAATGGAAGGAATCAAATATTATAGTGCACTTCTGTAATATTTATACACACTATACACTTGAGCTACACTCACATTCACATACCCATCAGCAGTCACACAAACCTACATAAAATTAAAAGTAATAAAGATAAATGTGAAATAAATAATTTTTAAAGAAACCCAGGAGACTGCTTCCTGAACATTACACCAGTAGCACAGACACTGAGATTGACAATTAATAGATGGGACCTCCTGAAACTGAGACGCCTCTGTAAGGCAAAGGACATAGTCAATAAGACAAAACGACAGCCCACAGATTGGGAAAAGATATTCACCAACCCCACATCTGACAGAGGGCTGATCTCCAAAATTTACAAAGAACTCAAGAAGCTAGTCTCCTAAAAAACCAAATAATCCAATTAAAAAGTGGGGTACAGAACTAAATAGATAATTTTCAATAGAGGAATCTAAAATGGCTGAAAGACACATAAGAAAGTGTTCAACATCCTTAGCCATCAGAGAAATGCAAACCAAAAAACTCTGAGATAACATCATACACCTGTCAGAATGGCTAAAATCAAAAACACCAATGACAGTTTATGCTGGAGAGGATGTGGAGAAAGGGGAACACTTCTCTACTGCTAGTGGGAGTGCCAACTCATACAGCCACTTTGGAAATCAGTGTGGTGGTTCCTCATGAAAATGAGAATCAGTCTACCACAAGATCCAGCAATTCCACTCTTAGGCATGTACCCAAAAGAAGCACATTCATACAACAAGGACATCTGTTCAAAGGTGTTCATCACAGCATTATTTGTAATAGCTAGAACCTGAAAGCAACCTAGATGCCCCTCAGCTGAAGACTGGATAGAGAAAATGTGGTACATTTACACAATTGAGTACTGCTCAGTGGGGAGAAAAACAATGGATTCTTGAAATTCGAAGGCAAATGGATGGAACTAGAAGAAACCATTCTGAGCGAGGTAAATCAGTCACAAAAAGACAAACATGGTATGTACTCACTCATATGTGGATTTTAGACATAAAGGGATTACCAGCCTATAATCCACACTGCCAGAGAAGCTAGTAAACAAGGAGGACCCGAAGAGAGACATAAATGGTCCCCTGGAGAAGGGAAAAAGGGACAAGATCTCCTGAGCAAATTGGGAGCATGGGGGGAGGGGAAAGGGAACTAGGAGAATGAGAAGGGGAGAAGAGGAGAGGTGAGGAGGACATGATGGGACAGGGAGGTTGGGGGAAGAATAGAAAAGAGCAAGATAAGAGATACCATAATAGAGGGAGACATTATAGGTTCAAAGAGAAATCAGGCACTAGGGAAATGTCTGGAGAGATACAAAGATGACACCAACTAACAAGCCAAGCAACAGAGGAGAGGCTAACTTAAATGCCCTCCCCTGATAAGGAGATTGATGACTAACTTATATGCCATCCTATAGCCTTCATCCAGCAGCTGGTGGAAGTAGAAGCAGACACCCACAGCTAAACACTGAACTGAACTGAAATACAATTGCAGAGAGGGAGGAGTGATGAGCAAAGGGGTCAAGACCAGGCTGGTGAAACCCACAGAAACAGCTGACCTGAACAAGTGGGAGCTCTTGGCCCCCAGACAGATAGCTGGGAAACCAGCATGGGACTTATACAGACCCCTGAATGTGGGTGTCAGTGAGGAGACCTCAGAATCTATGGGGCCCCTTGTAGTGGATCTGTACTTATCCCTAGCATAGGAATGGACTTTGGGAGCCCATCCCACATGGAGGGATACTCCCTGAGCCTAGACACATGGGGGTGGGCCTAGGCCCTATCCCAAAGGATATGACAGACTCTAAAGACCCATATATGGAAGGCCTCACCCTACCTTGGGAACAGAAAGTGTATGGGATAGGTAGTGTGTTAGTTGAGGGGGCAGGGGAGAAAGGGAGGAAGAGGGAACTGGGATTGACATGTAAAATAATCTTTCTAATGCAAATAAAATATTAAAATGAAACCCATAAACATCTTTATCATATTACTCTCTCCAAGGCTCACAGATCATCTTGGAAGGGGAGTTGGGAATATTGAAAGAGACAGAGGTGATGAATGTCTATACAGAAAGTGTTTTTTTCAGGCACATAAGAGATGTTACAATACATAAACCCAGAATTATTATGGGTAAGATTTTCACAAGTTGAAACCAGACAAAATACCTTCATGGAATGCAAATGGGTAGAATTCTCACCTCTACTTAAAGAACTATTGGCACCTAATAGCTCCAGGAAAGGGAAAATCAGTTCTCTGGTAGGTGAGACCCACTCCAGGGCCAGCCCTATACCCAAGAGTATTTGAGCTACACAAACTAGACTCCAGGAGTTTACAACCAACCAAACAAAAAAAAAAACAAAACAGGAGGTAGGGTGAGTAGGGGGGTAATGGAGAGATCTGAGAGGAGGTTGGGGAGAGATATGGTTATGACCAAAATATATTGCATGAAATTCTGAAAGAAATAAAAATAACCAAAACCAGAAATAAAAGATTCACAATTTTAAAGGTAACATTTTCAACCTCATAATTATTCATACCACCATAATAAATTCAATTGAAAAACTCAACAGTAATGAATCATAAATTAATACAAAAGATCTTCAAGTTTCAGGATACCAAAGAGTTTTTAATGTAGAATACCCCAAAAATTCTAAAATCAGCCAGGCATTGTTGCCAGCACTCGGGAGGCAGAGACAGGTGGATCTCTGTGAGCTCAAAGCCAGCTGGTCTACAGAGCCAGTTCCAGGACCGCCTCCAAAGCAATACAAGGAAACCCTATCTCGAAAAACAAAACAAAACAAAAAAGAATTCTAATATCCCTCTGTAAAACTTTAAAAACATCAAAACTATAAAAGACCCACCAAAATTAAATGTAATACCACAACCAGTTCTACCATTGATAACCCTAACTAAATGTTAGTTAGTTCTAAAAATGCTAATAAATCTCAAGAAAATTCTACTAAACACGAAACAAAAATAATGATGACAATTATCAAGTGTAAAATATGTTGTAGCTGGGCCATGGTGGAACACACACCTTTAATCCCAGCACTCAGGAGGCTGAGGCAGGAGGATCTCTGTGAGGCCAGTCTGGGCTACAGAACAAGTTCCAGGCCAGGCTCCAAAGCTACACAGAGAAACCGTGTATCAAAAAAACAAAAAGGTTATAATGCTTACATGGAATTAAACCATGAATAGTGAAATGGAAAAAAAATCAATGTTTTCAAGAATAAAAGCATTGATGGCCAACATCAAAAAATCTCTTTATGATTTAAAATAAACTTTATGAATTAATTTCACAGCCTTACCACATAACTCTGTATGATGAATTTGTGGCCATTAGACACAAATTTATGGCTAGTTTTCCAAATCATAACCAGATTGTTCCTATGTATATATTTCAAACATGGCAACTATATTGGGCCACCTACTATATATTTGTCAAAATGAAAACTATGATTGAACTGTTCTATATAGTCACACAAAAGGAACGTGCATATTCTTCATTTATTTCTGTACATAGGCTCTTATTTTTGATACTTTATTCTTGAGAATTTTACACAGCTATTCAATGAAATATGCTCATATCTAATCACCATTTTCCCAATGCAACTTCTTTTATATGTCCCCACCAACTCTTTCAGAATTTTTATGTTTTTTTATTTAAATACTTTTTACACTTATTTATTTCATGTGTATGAGTATTTTGCTTCCATATACATTCATGCATTATGTGTGTGGTTGTCATGAAAAATGCCCCCCATAGGCTCATATGTTGCAATAATTGGTTCCCACTTGGTGGAATTCATTAGGAAGGATTATGTGTAGCCTTGCTGAAGAAGGTATGTCACTACAGAGTGGGCTTTTGAGGTTTCAAAAGATTCATACTATTGCCAGTGTGCAGCTCTGCCTCCTACTTATGAATCAAGATGTGAATCTCATTTATTCCTGCTGTTATACGTTTATTCTACCATCATGGACTCTAACTCTCTGAAACCACAAGCCAGATAAATATTTCCTTTTATAAGTTGTCTTGGTCACAGTGTTTTATCAGAGCAATTAACTCCTAAGTTGATATGAGAAGTGGGCTATGACACACCTAACCATGTGTTTTGAAGGAATGTGAAAGACTTTGGGACTCTGTAACAGAAACTTCGTTGACCCTACTAATACAATTACTGTTAGTCTTAGCTTCCTAACCTTATTTACATATCTCTTATGTTGTTCTTATCTAAGAGATCCAAATAACTATGTACCCACAGATTCTCACACTACACCTCCCATGTTAAATCAATATTATATTTCCTATTTTCTTAGACTATCTTATAATTGACCCCTATTAAATAAAGGGTATATTAGTCGCACTTATGTTCTCAACCCTTATCTCAGCAGTCATTTTTTACACAATAGCTATATAATCTAAACACATTGAAGTATAATATTTCTCTCCAGTAAGCCAACACTTAGTATGAATTCTTGTGGCTGATCTGATACTTAAATAAAACAGAGGCTGACAGGACACCTTTCATTAGTAATGCACAAATGGCTTTTATTCTTTGTGTCTCTATTGTTAGCATTCTTACATCACTCACAAGCCCATGTAAAAATAATCTTACCAAATGAAGAGTAACTAATAATTTGGTCTTCTAAATGAAAAAAAATGGGGAAATGATTTCCAAAGGAGTCAAAAACACTTAATACTTCATCAGCAGCACTGAAAAGCTGAAATTATGCTTGAACTATTACATGATTTTTCTATCCGAAGCACACAAATTATTCTTAAGTACTAAGCATTAAGAAATTATAATGTAAACCTATGTATATTGTGCATTAAATCCTTAACTTATTAATAATGACCTAGTAATCCAGGTATGCTATTGCAAGCCTGTAACCCTAGCATTTCAGAGACTGAGAGAAGATGACCATGAATTCAAGTCTTGCCTGTACTACATAGTAAGTTCTAAGCTAACCTATGCTGAGTAGTAAAACATTAGTATTATACAAGCTTAACTAAACATCACACATGTTGAACTAGGCATTAAAATTTTATCCCTGGAGCTGGAGAGATTGTTCAGTGGTTACAAACACTTGCTGCTTTTCAAGGGGACCCAAGTTTGGTTCCCAACACCCTTTTGGGGCAGCTCATAGTCATCTCTAGATGCAAAGTATCTAATGCACTCCTCTGGCCTCCATAGGCACCAATATATACATGATATACATACATACATATGACTAAAACTAAAATAAAATAAAAAATGTACTTTTCATCCATCAAAGCATATACATAACCTACATAAAGTACAAAATTCATTAGATTTATGATCACATAGCATCCAGTTGTTTGTAGTTAATTGTACATGGTACATAAAATCAAAACAACTCTTATAAACAATCTTATCATCTCTAATGAGGGTTTTAATAATCTACCAAACAGTGTGGAATCAGAAACTCCTTTTAGGATTTCTATACTGACATTATAGATGGACATTTTCAGGAACATTTAATTAAAACTCATAAAATGTTCCCCTTAAACATAAACACACCATCATCCCATGATCACACACTGGTGTCATGCATTTGCTGTTTGTGCCCTTTTTTTGTTTTTTGATTGAAAGAATTATGAGAACCAGCAGAGTCATCAAACCTTTTACAGTCTATCACCTTATAGCTGAGCTTCAAATGAGTATTAAGGCTAACTCATTATACTCAGTAGACAAACAGCTTTACAGTCCATACTTACACAAGAGCACCTCAAATGCCATAACACATGCTGGTTAATTTTTGTCAACTTGATACCCAGGAAGAGGGAATACCAACTGAAGAAATTGCCTCCATCAGACTGACTGATAGGTATGTTTGTTGGGCATTTTCTATAAACTAGTTGATTTGAAAAGGCTCATCCCTCTAAGGGTTGTGCCACATCTCGGCAGGTGGTCCTGGTGTATATAGGAAAGCAGGCAGAGCAAGCCATGGGTAGCAAACCCTATAAGCAGCATTTCTCCATGGTTCCTGCCACTGCTTCAACTTGGGTTCCTGCCCTGACTTCCCTCAACGATGGACTCTGACATAGAAATATAAACCAAATAAGCCATTTTCTCCCTGAGTTGCTTTTGGTCATGAAGTTTAATCACAGAAATAGAAAGCAAGCTAGGACACAGACACATACACTCACAGGTCACATACACACACCTCATACATGTAGACTTAATCTTGTAACCCCTCATACAATTCCTTCAAATCTCTAGATTCATTAATGCATTATTTAATTAATTTTATTTAAATTAAAAACAATCTTATTTTACATACCAATCCCAGTCCCCCCCCCGCCACCAACTCCCTATCCCACCCCCATCCACTCCTCGGGAAGAGTTAGGCCTCCTGTGGGGAATCATCAAAGTCTATCACATCATTTGGGGCAGGACCTAGGCCCTCCCCCATGTGTCTAGGGTGAGAGAGTATCCCTCCATGGGGGAATGGGCTGCTATTACCCATTTGTATGCTAGGGATAAATACTGGTCACTGCCAGAGGCCCCATAGATTGCCCAAGCATCCTGACACACACATTCAGGGGGCCTGGGTCAGTCCTATGCTGGTTTCCCAGCTGTCAGTCTGGGGTCCATGAGCTCCCCCTTGTTCACGTCATTTGTTTCTGTGGGTTTCTCCAGCATTGTCTTGACCTCTTTGTTCATCACTCCTCCTTCTTTACAACTGCAATCCAGGAGTTTGGCTAAGTGCTTAGCTATAGATCTCTGCTTCTGCTGCCATCAGCCACTAGATGAAGGCTCTATGATGGCATTTAAGGTAGTCATCAATCTCATTATAGGGGAAGGGCATTTAAGGTAGTCTCTCCACTATTACTTAGATTCTTAGTTGGGGTCATCCTTGTGGATCCCTGGAGATTTACCTACTGCCAGCCATTAATGCATTCTTACATTAACATTATATAAACTTTTATGTTGATCAACCATTAAAATAAGAAAGTGTTGGAACACCATTCAAGAATGGAGTCATGCAAGGGGAATTCTGGGTGCTTGTGAGAAAAACCCCAAGAAAACAAGACAAGAGTCCTGTGACACCAAATTGTTCTTGGAATATGTTTCTGTGCTCCTCCCAGGTGATGTAGATAGGAGTGAGTTTCCTCAAGCTGTTGTTATTCCTATTTTCTATGGAAACCATGTTTATTTTTTTTGCCACATGCAGTTTGCCCTTGAGACTGAACACCTTATTCACTCTTGACCTCTAGAATACAAATTTTCTGATGCTCTGAATAAAGTTGGCTATTGCACAAGATTTTAGTCTGCATCATTTTTAGGCCATGCTCTCCCAGGTTCACATTGCCAACTAGAGAGGTAAACAAGAAAACGCATATATTCATTAATTGAAGATAATCCTAATCCTACAACTACCACCTTTAATTATGACATCAGTAAGAGCAAGCTTTAACACAACTCATAAATTTTTGTTTGGTTGTTTGTTTTTGAACCAGGATCTAGTTCTTGCTATTCCAGCACTCCATATGCAGACCAGGCTGGCCTCAAACTCATCTGCCTCTGTCTGCTGAGTGTTGGGATTAATGGCATAAACCGCAACTGGTTTTTATAAAATATTGTAACTTTCTCTAGATAGTGAACATAGCCAAATATATAAAGTAAAGCACTGAAAATATCCACATGCATTTTTCTAACTCGATAAACACATAGGTTTGTTCTTGTCCTTTTTATTAGGGTCTATTGAGATTACACAGGGAAGCAGTCACATTCCAGTGAGAATTCCCTCTAGACCATGTTTGTCCAAAGGAACAGGCATCAAGCCCATGATGCAGTAGTGTACAGAACCTTGCTCAAGCACTCCCCTGCAAACCAAAGCAGTGATAAAAATGAAACAATAAAGATTAGATTGATAATAAGCAGTAAACATTGATAATACTAGGATTGGGTTGGTAAAATGTGTGATAGCCACCACAGCCATTATGATGAACTGGAATTAATCAAAATTGGCAAAAAGGATGTTTTAGAATGTATTAGTAAGTTTGAGTCAAGGATTAAAAAAAACTAGCTATAAAGTAAAACTTAATTAAGGTAACTTCAATATGTCTGAATAAACAATAGCCAAAATCCAAACTGTGCTTTAGTCAAAACACAAATGCACATACTATACATCTTCTCTCTGTGTTCATATTCAATTAGATTTTTCTTCCAGTTTAAATGTTTATTTTTTAATTCTAATTTTTTGGTAAGACATAAGACTTCTTAAATATTTCCTGAAGTACTTGTCTAAAATTGCTCATCAGTTGACTTTTTTTAAATACGTGGAGGGAATACACTCTAAAATAATGATGAAATATTACATATGTACAGAAGAATATTATTCAACCTTAAAAAAAGAATGACTCCTGTCACACGCTAAAAATAAATGATTTTCAAGATGAAATAAATCAAGACAATTCCATTCATATGTGTATTCTAAAATATTCATCCATGTAAGTAAAGAATAGAATGATGCTGATCAGAGGGCGAGATGGGGAATGAGGTTGTTGTTTTGCTTCTTTGATTATTTATTGAATTTTATTTATTTTGTGTTGGGGGGCAGTGTTCATGTGCCACAGCATGTGTGTAGAAGTCACTCCTTCAACTGTGTGGGTTCTGATAGCGCAACTCAGGTCACCAGGCTTACAGAAAGTACCTTTATTGACCAACCCAAGCATTATTTATTAACAGATACTGACTTATAGTTTAGCCAGATTAAAATTTTCTGAAGATGTACTTCACAGCATGAATATACTTCATATCAATGAACTGTACATTTGAGTATACTTAAGGTGATCATTTTGTGGATTTTCTTAACCATAATTAATAGCTATGTAGCATCTATATATTACCACCAAGGGAGTCCATAATGGGAAAAGGAAGCTGCTATATCATGACAGATTACTGAAGCATTATTACTTATTTGCTTAAAATGCCTTTACTCCCCAGGGCAAAGCTAACCTTGAGCGGCATTTCTCATGCCTGATAATAACAGAAGGACATACACTAACCTTGTTTTTTTTTTCTTAAAAAGAAAGAAAGGCAAAGAGAGAGAGGGGGAGGAGAGGGAGGGAGAGAGAGGGAGAGAGAGAGAATTGGTTATATATTTCATACTCTGTGGAAAATCCATAAAGGATTTGCTAAGGGACTTGCTTTTGTCCCCCCTCTCAGAACTTCAGGATTCAATAGCCCCCTTGATGACATTTGCTAGTGGTATTAAACACATAAATAAGCCACTGACCAGGAAAAAATAACAAACTGAGGTCAGAGAGATAGCTAAGGGTTAAGAGCAC